>NC_083234.1:36104635-36704635 GCF_032191835.1 Heteronotia binoei | reverse complement strand
ATACTACATGTATAAACATACAATACAAAAAGAGACAAAAGTAGGGAACATTTGCTTGTTTGTTGTACACTCCTTGTGATCTAACTCCATAAACATTCAAAATAGCTGGATAAATTCCCGGATGTTTGTAAAGCGAATTCACAGTGCATTCCTAAGCGGAGTGACATCTGATACCACCACTCCTCCCTGACTTTCTTGGACCTAGCATGGAGACTTGCAGATTTGCCAACCTCCAGGTGGAGCCTGGAGATCTCTCATAATTATAACAGATCTCCAGACTGCAAAGAGCAGTTCCTCTGGAGAAAATGACTGCTTTGGAGGCATTAAATGTTGCTGAGGTCTATCTCCTCCCTAGCTTCTACCCACAATTCTCCAGGAATTTCCCAACCAGGAGGGGAAAAATGACAACAAACAAGTCCTCTGGCATTTGTTCAAGGAGTCTCTGAACTTTTTGAGTCTGAGAATGCCTTTGGAATTCTGAAACAGTGTGGTAGGCACAGCTGCAAAATGGTTGCCACAAAATGTCTGGTGCAGTTTACTTTACATCACTGTGCTGTGGTGGCAGCTTCTGCTAAAACAATGCTTTTTAAAAGAATCTGCACAGCCAATCAAATCTCCAGTGGCCAATCAGAAGCCTTGCTAGGCAAAAGCCCCACTTTCTTGACCCACTTTTTCAAAACACTTGGTGGGCACCAGAAAAGGTGTCATTGGGGACCCTTGTTCTAGCCCAAATGCTAGAGCATCATCAGCTTCACCCATGACTCACTAACGTCACTTCTGGTGTTCACATTAGTGACATCAGTACATCAGCAGCCATGCATTGCTGATGAGGGCCCCCACCACCTAGTAAGTCCCCTACTGTCCCATGCCAGTAGATCAAGTTGATCAAGGTTCTTTTGTAGGACCTTCCAAGGCTCCTCACACCTTGGATGTCAGCATCAACCTCAGTTTGCAGAACAACAATCTTGCCTTCCTTCCTTACCCCTCACATTAGAAGGATGATCAATACAATACAAGGATGATCTATACAATCAGGATGAAACCTCTTCTGATCTCTGCAGATACATATTAATCAAGCTGACCTTTCAGGCAATTCATTCAAGGCCTCTCTCACACAAAGGTGAAATTCAAACTCACCAATAGTATTGAGGATGCTAGGAATGCTCCAAAGCCCAAAGAATCCTGAATCCTTGGATCCTATCTGCCCTCTGAGACCAATAGCAGAGCAGATATTAATAACTGGACCATTCACCAAAAACCCACAAGGGACTTTGGCCAATGGCATTCCTTCACCTATCAGTGCTGACGTAAATCAAGGTGCATGAATAGAGTCCTTCCGGCCCTATGATTTTTCTGGTTGGTTTTGCTCTCAAATATTATTCCACCACTGACAAGATCCCTTCTTCAAGAAGGGTAGAGTATGACCTTTTCTCTCTGGTTTTTAATTCCCATCTTGAAACCTGCCCTTTTGTTTTTCTTCTCACCCTTGGTTCTTAGTTTCTTCCATCTTGACTACCAGCTGATCAGTCATAAAACTTGCATAACATCTCTACCTAAGTCCCTTTCCTGCTCATGCTTTGCATTTTCTAACCCCTTTTTGGCCAGCTTCTCACTTATCATATGTTCTCAGGTTTTCTCTTTAGACTAGCCATGTGGAAGAACACAGTCTTTTGGAGTAAAAATTACTAAAGCTGAACACCAAGGTTGTTGCCGAGTAAACATATTGTATTCATTTGCTACAAGTCTTATTCTGTTCTTATTTTACTTTTCTTTGTTATTTTGTATCTTCACCAGGACCAGTTCCCCTTGGAGAAAATGGCTGCTTTGAAGGATGGACTGTATGCAATCAAATTCCTGAAGAACTGCCTCCTCATTCTTAAATAATATTGTCTCAAGGTTCCACCCCCAAATCTCCAGAAATTACGCCCAGACCCAAAATTAGCAATCCTATTATAAACAAATTTCTTTGCAACAGGACTTCTGGGGAAGTGGAGCATTGCTGCAACAGTTAGGTCAGAGCAGGTTTGAGTAGAACACTAGAACTGGCATGGAATGTTGTCTAGGGCAGGATCTTTTATCTTAAGCCAGATCTACCCTATTATACTTTCTACATGGAGTATGTACGGTAATTTCCTTCCTCTCAATTTGTATCCCCAGTGGGGATTCAAAGTGGCTTACATTATTCTCCTCTCCTCCATTTTATCCTTACAACAGCAATAAATAGGAAATGGGGGAAGGTCTTCTCTGTCTCTGATAGCTGATCTTTCCTCCCAGCTCAGGGGTGCAACCTCTGGCTAAAAGCTGAAGGACAAGAGCACTTTAGAGGCTCAGACCTCTGGGCCTTAAGTGCTTGTGTGCAGAGAGATGAGAACAAACTGAATAAAATCCAGTTGCTGCTAGCTTGCAGGATCTTCCCCAATTCCCACCCTTCTAGAAGTGTATCTGGCACTTCCAGGCCTTTACTACTTATGTACAGAAAGCAGCATGAACTCAGTAAGATGTTGTTCAGTTGCTGCAAGGTAGAAGAATCTCATACAATTCATCTCCTGTTTTCATGTGACATGTGAGTAAATGCATTCTTTCTTGGGAGGTTTGAGCTGAGCCAAATCTCTATTGTACATTTTAACACACACACACACACACACACACACACACACCCCGGGAAGGAGTGGGGAAGCTGGGAAGGAGAAAGTCAGTAAATGGTTTTCCAGGCTCACCTCAGATACCTCTTAAGTAATGCTAATAGATCTAGCTGGAGACAATGGGGTGGCCAAGCTCCCCCTTCTCCCCCCCCCCCCCAAGTAGGGAACAGAGATTTGGAGGAAATGCTACAAGTACACCAAGAAGGTCATGTGTAGAATTTTCAGGGAAAGTTTTGGGTCAGTGGGTGGAGAAAGATATGATAAAAACTCCTTACAGCAGGAAGGATCACTCTTTTTTCTTGGCTGCAGAGTCCATGAGAGGAGGCAGGGACAGTATTGTATATGTCACAACATTACTTGTGAAAATCCACGACTTTTTTTGAGCAGGAATGCACAGGAACACATTTCTGGCTGGCTCAGGGGATGTGGCCTAATAAGCAAATGAGTTCCTGCTCAACAAAAGCCCTGTGAAAATCCAAACATGAAATCACACACATTCCCATTATGCTCTAGGAATTCTTCTAGGGTTGCCAAGTACTTTCTGGGAACTGGCTGGGTGTGGGACTTACTGGGAAAGGAGGGAGTATTGCAGCAGTGTGTCCACATCACTTTTGACATGACCCAGAAGTGATGTCATCCCATCAGCAGCATTGGGGTGGCACTCTAATATTTGGGCACAAACTCTATTGTAAGTTTGGCTTCTACCATAGAATTTTTGCTCAAATACTACAACATTGCCCCAGCATCACCAACATGACACTTCCAGGTCATATCAGAAGTGACGCAGACACATTGCTCCAACATCAACTGGGTCTTGCACTTTTTCCAGGTAAGTCCCCCACCACCACCACCACCACCGCTGGCCATCTTGTTGCTATCAGGGCAGTAGAGCATGCCTGTGGGGGATTCCCACCTTCATCAATGGGTCTAGCTACTCTAAATTCTTCCAGTTTCTATAGTCTTTGCTTTATAGACTTGGGGAATTTGTAGAGTGTCATGGGAGTGGACGTGATGTCACTTCTGGGTTTTCAGCATTCTGCTTTTACATCAAATACTTCTGTAAATCGTTTAAATGGCAATGATTGTTCTCCAAGTTAGTGATCTGAATGGCAAGTCCTTTTGAGAGAGAACATGGCTAAATAGTGAAAGATAAATTTTAAAAATGTTTCCATTTCACTGACAATTCCAGCTGTGAGGAAAGAACAGAAAAGTATAGGCTTTCAGAAATAAAGCGAGAGTGCCAGTTTTGCCTACTGCTAATCCACCAGCCTAAACCTTTTTTAAAAAGGCAAAATGTAAATAAAACAAATAAAAGAGACACAGTCAGAAGTCTAGCAAGTAGATGGGGGTTGTTAAATGTTTTGTGCAATGTGCTACATGCACAAGTACATCCTGGGCAGAAGGCACAATTGTCTGTTCAATGTAAAGTGCTTCTGGCTGTCAGGCAGCAAACACATTCACTTAAGGCCATGGTAGAGTATTTGAAGAATCTAATGCAAGTACACATCTGTCTAAATGATGCCTTCCAGAACTTGGAAATAGATCCCACTCCCATGCTGGCCTCCACCACCCCATCTTGTGCAGAAAAGTCAAGTTTGATGGGGGCATGAAAGCATCATACTGTGGAAGCCGAAAACAATTCCTTTGTAAGAACGTGGTGATTATGGTGCTATGATATACTTCCAACGCTTGGGTATCTTCATAGCGGGAAGTCTTTAGAAGCATAGTTGGATTTGTGATGTGCATGTTGCTGCACTGCTGAAAAAGTTGCTGATTGCCCCAAGTAACGATGTTGTCAAAGTTTGTAACTGTTTGGCTCAGAATATGAATTTGTCAAGTTCATAATGGTTGGCTGTCTTATGGCTCAAGTACCAATTTTCCTCAGATGTTTTTCTCCACTTTGGAATACAAAATTATATTATATGAGATTTTGTACATGTGTGGCAAGCACTCACCGTTTAATAAAATGATCCTTGAGTGCTTTGGACCTAATGCTTCAACCACCTGGTCAAACAGCCTTTTGCATGATAAACATCTTCTTGGTCAATATATTTAATTCTCAATGTGCTACAGTCTATGGATACTTAAATCTGTGTATGAGGGTCATATAAACAGAAGGGCAATTTTTCATCCAACTTGGGGGGAATCTCAGGTTTGGAAAAAAATCTGAAATATTCCAAATGGAGGGGGATTTTTAAACCCCCAAGCAGAGGAACACATCTATGGAGGTGGGCACGTAGGTCCACCACTGTTCCTTCCTCAGTAAACCCTACTAAGGCAGTAACTCTGAAGACAGTGGTGGGGAAGAAGAAGAAGGTTCCCCTGCAGCTTGGACTCATAGAGGGGGGTAGTCAGGCAGCCAGGGAGAATGGAGTGTCGTGGCTGAGTGGAATTCCCTCAAATGGTGAGTGAGGGTAGGGGAGAGCAGAGATCAGGAGCCTGGCAAGTGGATGGGATCAGTGTCTCCTCTAAGCTGAGTTAGTTTAAGATACCTCACACTTTTTTAGCCTTCAGCTCACACATTTTTGTCTTAGCTCCGGGAAAATGGCCCCAGAGCAAACTAATTTATGCAGTAGCTCATAACTTTAATACCAGTAGCTCATGAAGTAGATCTTTTGCTCACAAAACTCCACAGTTTAGAGGGAGTACTGAATAGGATCCCCCCAAGTCTCACAGGTCCCCATTTGTCTTTTATATATGTGGCAGTACTATGAACTAAAAGAGAACTTTTTGAAACAAATGAACTTTTATCTCCAAACATCTGTCAAGAAGCTTCCATTTCCAAGCTGGGCCAAATAGAGTTTTCTGGACTTCTTATGAAAATAAAGTGTTGGTGGGAGGAGTATTGTGAACCACTTTGGGTCTTCATTGGAGAGAAAAGGGGAATCTAACTAAAGAAATAAAAATTACAGGACTTCCGGGGGAGGAAAATGCCGAGCTGAGCTGTCTCTCATAACAGGAGCAGGCTGGAACTTCTGTTTGGGGTAGTGGAAGGCAAATTAATGCCTACTGTCTACTTTTCGCAGTTAGAGAATAGTCCAAGACATGCACAGAAAACTTTAAGGAGATTTACCTTGGCTAAAAGGGAGCCCCGGAGGGGACTTCTTTGAGGGGTCTCAGGAGAAGTTGCATAGTCATTGTCTGCAGAAGTGCCCAGAGTCATTTGTTTGACATAAGCTTGTCAGGACCCTAACCTTCTTGGACATTGCTAAACATCTAAAGCTTTGAAAGACCAGTGGAAACTTGGATAATTGGAAGAAAAGGTACAGAAGATTATTTTTTCATTCCGGAGCTATTTATAGCTTAAAGGGACAAAGTTAAAAGGTGGGAAAAGAAAATATAGAGAGCTTGGAAGAAGAGGGAAGGAAGAGGTGAAATTTGGATTTTATAAATATAAAGGACAGTGTTAAAAACTGCTAAAAAGTGAGAAGGAATTTATTGTTTTGTCTACTTGCGGTTTTGGAAGTAAAAGCAACATCGTCATACTGGAACAGACCTGCAGCACATCTGAGCAAGACAGGAAATACGTCAAGTATCGTGAGATCTCCTTGTGACTTTGTGGTAACAAAAACAGGAAGTAGTGGAAAGAAAATACCATTGAGAAACATTGGCGGCCATTGCTGGGAGGCTAAATTATAAACATTGTTATAAAAAGAATTCGGGACAGTATAAATTGTTGGAATCAACTGAAAACAGGGTAAGAAGATAAGAACTATTGGTCATATTATTTGTGTGGTCCTCGGAAATTTTTAAAAGGGAAAAGAAATTGCAAGAAGTAATAAAAAGTTGTGGCCGCCATTTTGAAAAAATTAAAAACTTTAAAAATAAATATCTGGACTTTGGGAGCTCAGAGGACGGCGAAATTGGGCTTGCTGTAAAGGGCAAGTCCTACTCTTTTGAATCTGATAGTCAAAATGAAAATTGGTGAGATCTAAAATTTTGTTGTTTTTTGAAGAGTTTAAAAGTTTTAAAAAATTATATCTTGGTCTAGGAAGCTCTGAGGAAGGTGAAACTAAGTTTATTATAAAAAGCAAGCCCTAATCTTTTGAACCTGACAGTTAAATTCAAAATCTGTGAGGTTAAAATTTTTGGTGTTTTTAAATGTCTGAAGCCAAGCAGCCCCGAACAAGGGCTCTTTCATTGGAAAAGATGCAGGAACAATTGGACATGATGGAAGCCAGAATGATGAGAGGGGTAAGGAAGATGATAGATGAATCAAAAGAAGAAATTATTGCAGAGATTAAAAAAGATATGGAAGATCTCAGAAAGGAAACTGGGGAAACATCTAAGAAAGTGCAGGGAGTAGAAGGAAAAATGAAAGTATATGATTCCACCTTGTTGAAAATTCAAGAAAAAGTGACAATCCATGACTGCAAATTGATGGAAACTCAGATACGTCTGAGAGGAGTACCTGAAGTGGAGGATGGTGACTTGAAAGGATATATAATAAAAACAATTGCAGAATTTTTAGATGAAGATCCTGAAGAGACTAAAAATATGTATGACTATATGTACAGAGTTAATTCACTTTTTGCCAAGAAAAAGAATCTACCAAGAGATGTTGTTATAAGATATATGACAAAGGAAATGGTGGGAAGGATCATGAATAAAAATTTTGAAAAGGCACTGATAGTGGGAGGCAGTAAAGTGAGAATTATGAAGGAGTTGCCAAGGCAAGTGATAAACGATAGGAGAACATATAAAAAGCTGACAGAAAAATTGAGGGACAATGGCACGAGGTTCAAATGGATTATACCTGAAGGTTTGAGCTTTGAACTCCAGGGGAAAAGAGTCACACTTACAAATGCTCAGGAATTGCATAGATTTTTTGAAGAAAATAAAGAATTTGCACCATGATGGATTACAAATTATTGTCTTGGAATGTTAATGGACTAAATTCACCACAAAAAAGAAGGGCGACATTTCATTAGATTAAGAAACAAAACTGTAATATAATATGTTTGCAAGAAGTACATATTAAACAAAAGGATTATAAATTTTTATGGAATAAACAATTGGGAGTAGAATTTTTTTCACTAGCTGAACAGAAGAAAAGAGGAGTGGTTTTATATATCAAACAAGAATTAGAGCCAAAATCAGTGTTTAAAAATAAGGACGGAAGATTTGTAGCAGTGGAGACAATATTAAATGGGAAAAAAAAACATTGTTATTGGGATTGTATGCGCTTAAGGGTGCAAAGGATGCTTTTTACAAAGACATTACATGACAATTTGATGAACTGACCTATGATCAAGTATTGTTAATGGGAGACTTCAATGGAACAGTTAAGAACTCATTGGATAGATCTGGAGGGGAAAAAAATGATGGGAAAGAAGGAAAATTTCCAAAGTCTTTCTTTGAATTGGCTAAACAAGAAAATTTAGAAGATATATGGAGGAAATTTAATCCTGAAGTGCGGGACTATACTTTTTTTTCAGCAAGACACAAAACTTTTTCTAGAATTGACATGCTGTGGGGAACTAAAGACTTAAGTCTTATAACAAAGAAGATAGAGATTTTACCTAAAATAGGGGCTGACCATAACCCAATAATGTGGATTACAAAATTGTCCAAGAAATTGAGAAGATGGAGACTGAATGAAGATTTGCTACAGAATAAACAGTGACATATCTAGAAAAAGAAACTAAAGCCTTTTTCCAAGTGAATGATAAAGAAGATATTGATTTTCAGACGGTCTGGGATGCTTATAAAGCAGTAATGAGAGGAGTGTTGATTACTTTGAATAATAAAGACAAGAGAAGAAAAGAAAAACAGTTGTTGGACATTCAAAATGAAATAAAGAAAAAGGAAGGGGAGTTGAGAAAAAAACCAGGGAAAAAGAACATTTTAAGGGAAATTACAATACTACAAACTCAATTGAGACATTTGTTGAATAAAGAAGTGGAATGGAGTTTGAAAAGATTTCAGCAGAAATCCTTTGAGGGAGCAAATTGAAGAAAAAGAGAGAAAATAGAATTATTAACAGAATTGTGGTAGATGGAAGAGAAGTGGTTACTCAAGAGGGAATAAAAAGAGAATTTTTCAAGTACTATGCCAAACTGTTTAAAGGTGTTAAAATAAAGAAAGAGAAGATGGATGAATATTTACAAAAGTTAAAAATAGAACCCCAAACTGAAAATATGAGAAAAGTTTTGAATGATCCAATTGAAAAGTTAGAAATTGAAGCAGCAATCAACGCAATGAAAAATGGAAAAGCTCCTGGGCCAGATGGATATACAGCTAAATATTTTAAAACTTTTAAAGACGAATTAATACCAAAATTGCATAAGTTGATGAATATAATAAGAATAAAAGGGAAAGTACCAAATACATGGAAAGAAGCTGTTATTTCGTTGATACCTAAAGAAGATAGAGATGCCACGAATGTAAAAAATCACAGTTATATTCTTCTTTTAAAACTTAATCATTATCAAAAATTGTCCAATGTCCTTTTATTTTCCACTCATTTTCTATGTATCTTCTGAACTTCTTCCACTCCATCTTAAAAACTTCCAAATCATAGTCTCTTAATATTCTTGTTAATTTGTCCATTTCACTCCATGTCATAACTTTTATAATCCAATCCCATTTTTCTGGTATTTTTTCTTGCTTCCACAACTGCGCATACAATGTCCTAGCGGCTGAGAGCAAGTACCAGATTAAAGTTCTATCTTCTTTTGGAAATGTTTCCATTTGTAGTCCCAACAGAAAAGTCTTTGCAACTTTGTTAAACTCATATCCCAAGATCTTAGAAAACTCTTGCTGAATCATCTGCCAAAACATTTTAGCTCTTTCACAAGTCCACCACATATGGTAGAATGAACCTTCATGCTTTTTACATTTCCAACATCTGTCTGGCATCTTATTATTCATCTTTGCCAATTTTTTAAGAGTTATATACCATCTATTCATCATCTTAAAACAATTTTCTTTAATACTTTGACATGTTGCGAGTTTCATAGAGTTCTTCCACAGATATTCCCAAGATTCCATCTTTATTTCTTTATTTACATTAATTGCCCATTTAATCATTTGAGATTTCACTACTTCATCTTCTGTAGACCATTGTAAAAGTAATTTGTATACTTTTGAAATTAGTTTATCATTGTCTCCAAGCAGAACTTTTCCATTTCTGTTTGCTCTTTCCTTATTCCTTCAGTTTTAATGTCATTCTCTACCAAGCTCTTTATTTGTTGCATTTGAAACCAACCATATTTGTGACTCAATTCTTCAGCAGTTTTCAGTTCTATTTTTCCACTGTGTATTTTTAACAATTGATTATATGACAGCCACTTTTCTTCACCTATCTCAGCTATTATCTTTATTACTTCAGCTGGCACTATCCATAAAGGTCTTCTCTCATCTTCATATTTCTAGTATTTTGTCCATGTATTTAATAAATTGCTTCTTATATAATGGTGAGAGAAAAGACCATCCATCCTCTTTTTTTCCATAATACAAATATGCGTGCCAGCCAAATTTATTTCCGTGACCTTCCAACACTAGAAGTTTTTTGTTTAACAGCATTATCCATTCTTTCATCCACACTAAGCAAACTGCTTCATGATATAATTTTAAATCTGGTAATTGAAATCCGCCCCTCTCTTTTGCATCTGACAGAATTTTCATTTTAATCCTTGGCTTCTTCCCAGCCCACACAAATTCTGAAATTTTCCTACGCCATTTATCAAATTGTTTGGCATCCTTCACAATAAGAATAGTTTGGAACAAATACATTATCCTTGGTAGAATATTCATTTTAATTGCAGCTATTCTGCCCAGCAATGACAGATTAAGCTTATTCCATTTTAGCATATCTTCATCCATTTTATGCCATAACTTCTCGTAATTATTTTTAAACAGATCAATATTTTTCATTGTTATCTCCACCCCTAGATACTTTACCTTAGAGGTAACTTCACAACCCATTAGTCTCTGTAATTCTTTTACAGGAAAACAATATGTGAGAAATGAAAAAATGGTATGGAAAGTATTGTGAATTAAAGTTGCACAATGGACAAGCAAACTCAAAATGGGAAGGCATCTATATATTACAAGTGTTGCAGAATGAAGAAAAGTGTGGTATCAATGAAGTCAAATAAATACCAAAAATAAATTTTCCAAAGAAAGTACATAGCACTTTTTAACTTTTCAGCCCAGAAGGAGGTTATTTCTGATGTACCTTAATTATACATTGAATTCTTAATGGAAGGTCCATTTCTTTTCAAAGCCAGGTCTTAATTTAGTTCTAAAGATTCAGGTTCAGGGTCACTCAATGGGTTTGGTTGGCAATACACCATGTTGTTCACCATGTAATGCACATTTCATTTGTGGAATTCACAACAACACATATTCTTTTAAAAAACAAACAAACAAACAGACCATTATGTATCTATATATCTATTTCTCAAGTGTGGCCCCTATCTGCAGAGCCCCCCAGGTTTGCAAAAATATCTGAAATGTTTAAAAATGCATTAGATGGTTCACATTTTCCCTCACATAAAAAAAAGCATTATATGCACATGAGCAGACAATGCCCAGGAACCACTCTGGGCTTGATTGGGTCACCATCCAGGGGGAAGGAATACATCATATCTACAAATTTCTTGTGGTCCTCGCTTATCAGTTACTATTTCCTATTAAAAGTGCAAACCACATTTTATCCAAGGAACTCAGGACTAGTTGTTGGGGACCTGAGGGAACATGGGGCTCTTCAACTCTGAGGTGATCTGATGAGTGAGCCTCTACATCTACCCACCAAGGTAATCACACACATGGTATCTCTATGGCAATGCCTGCCAGTCAGCTGTAAGACAGTGATTTAAAAACCAGCTGCTTGACAGTCAGCTGAGAGATAGCCTTGAGCCAGGAGTGGTGAAATTAGGGAATGAGTCACAGCTGAGACAGGATCACAATAACAGCTTCCTGTCGGGATTACTCAGATTCCAAGGGAGTTCCAGAGTGGAGGAGCCTTCAAAGGAGCTGGCTTCAGCACAGAACAGGCCTTTCACAATGCAAAGGAAATTCACCACGGAGGCAGCTGAAAGGTGATATGATCACCATCTTCAAGTACTTGAAGGGCTGTCATATAGACGATGGTATGGAATTATTTTCTGCTGCCCCAAAAGGTAGAACCAGAACCAGTGGGTTGAAATTAAATCAAAAGAGTTTCTAGCTCAACTAGGCTTCCCACCCACCCCGCCTTGGCAGGGGACTCCTGGATTTGCAGCCTCCTCCCCAGAGGGTCCAAGTCTATGAGCCCCAAAAGATAGTGCCCCTATCCTTAATTATTTCCTATGGAAGAAAGGCATTTAAAAAGGTCTGCTGTCCCTTTAAATGTGATGGCCAGAACTCCCTTGGAGTTCAATTATGCTTGTCACACCCTTGTTCCTGGCTCCACCCCCAATGTCTGCTGGCTCCACCCCCAAAGTCTCCTGGCTCCGCCCCAGAGTCTCCAGATTTTTCTTTAATTGGACTTGGCAACCCTAAGCTCAACATTAGGAAGAATTTCCTGACAGTTGGAGCGATTCCTCAGTGGAACAGCCTTCCTTGGGAGGTGGTGGGCTATCCTTCCTTGGAGGTTTTTAAACAGAGTCTGACAGCAATGAAGATCCTGTGAATTTGCGGGGGTGGGGGGAGTATTTGTGAGTTTCCCGCATTGTGCAGGGGGTTGGACTAGATGACCCTGGAGGTCCCTTCCAACTCTATGATTCTGTGATTCTATGAGATGTCTGCTCTTGCTCCTCATGCTGAAAGGAGGTGGTTCAGGAGAGAGGTGGAGAATTCCTTTCCTCTCAGACTATGGGAGGTTGGTAGCTAAACCAATTGCCACAAAAGGGTTCACTTGATCAACTTCCCTCCTTCCTTGGATGTATCTGGGTAATCCTATTTATGTTATGCTTTTGACCCATGCTGTTCTTGCTACTAACCATAGCTACAACTTTACCAGCCAATGATACTATATAGCCTAATGGAATTACTACCAATGAAAAGTGGGGGGCAAAAGACACTTGTTTTTTTTAAAGGAAGGGATGGACTGATGCAGCAGCATATTTTCATAGGGTTAGCTCCACCAGGTTTTTTTCCTGCAGGTAAAAAGGGTTGTCCTTTTTGACTACTCAGAAAAGCTATGGTGATAATCATGGGACCTGCATGTACAAAAACATTTAGGATGGGGACTGTAGAATGAAAGAAAGCTGAGCATAGGGAGTTACTGCAGAAGTGTGGGACAATGGGGCAAACATAACATAATAAAAGTACAACCCAAGAATGCAACCCAATGTCAATCTAGAGAATTACCAAAGCCAAACCAAATGGAAGCCACGGTTGCTAGTCTAACAAATGTAAAATCAGAGGATCTGCACCACTGTATAACCTTTGAATCAAAGGTAGTATCAGACCCAAGAATCCACCATAAACCACAAATTAAGCAAAGAACACAGTTTTGCAAGACCAACAAAATCATTTTCAAAGGATAGAATCTAAGCCAAACCAACCAAGTGAGATGACACCAAGCCCTGGGAAGACAAAGATACACAGAAAAAATAAAGAAAAACACCAGTTCTGGGAGCCTTTTAATGCTGGCTCCTGATATTCCTGGTTACTGCCAAATATTTCCAGGATAAGGGGGGAGGGGGCAATTTCTTGGTATTGGATAATGATGAAAGCTGCCAAGAAAAATGTTGATTCATTTTAACTGTAGTGTTAGGGAAGAGTTTTATGGATATCACAGATGAGGCAAAATAATGTTATAGTCCTAAGCAGTGTTATGCCCTTCTAAATCCATTGGGTCAATTGGTGTTGAAGGATTTAACTCTGCTTAGGATTGCACTGAAAAAAAAGTAAAACATTTCTGCATTTTCAGATTGCATCCACATGGCCACAACCAGGGCTTTTTTTTTCTGGAAAAAGAGGTGCCAGATCTCTCGAGAGGGATGAAGGAGAAACACATGTGTACCCCCTCATGAACTTTTAAACATTTTTTTGAGAATGTTGTTTCCACAACGAGGTTTCAGAACTCTTTGTATGCCCCCAGAGAAGAAGCCCTGGCCATAACATTACACCCACCTTGCTGTCCCCACCACTTTTTCTGTCATCTCTCTTTATTTTATTTATAACATTTTAGCTCATCTTTCTTTCACAAAGGACATAGGTCATTTACAGTGCAATTGCAAGCAGGTCTACTCAGAGTTTTTCTAAAGTCTGCTCAATGAAACTTACTTCCAGGAAAGTATTCTTAGGTTTGCGCTTTTGGATTATGTATTCTTCAAGAATGGCATTTCTCCATAGCTCTCATTCCCTTTTTCTATCTTTGGAAACAGAAACTTTTAAATATTAGCATGAGCAGGGTGCTAAGCATAAGACAGGTTATGAATCTAAATGGAGAAACATTCAGCAAGAAATGAATCCAAACAAGTGGGAATCAAAGAAAAGTTTCCCCAGTGGCTGATTACAAAGTTGGACGATAAAAATGTGAACATTATGCATGAACTGGAAAAGCCCTCTTTGTTTCAGCAATATTTTAATGGAAATGGTAGGTGCTTGGTACCTTGTAGGTCAATGACTCCCTCCTGTCGTAAATCTTCTGATAAAATAAAAGCTGCAGACAGTTGTCTTAAGAAAGCAAAGCCGATTGCCAAGGAAAAGAATGCATATCCTGAAGAATTTGTCTTCAAACGTAATCACTGCAGTCTGATGCAATGGCTCTTTATAAGGGATGTGTTTAAAGTTTTAAGAAAACTTTATTCATCTTTGTTACAATGACCATTAATGTTATTAATTCTTTATTAGTTCCTTCTTCTCTGTCTCTTCCACTTACTCTGCAGATCAGTCCTAGGGTTATGTTAACCTAGGGTGACTTTTCCCAAGATACACAAAGGTATGGTGAGCTCAGCACGCAGCAAATCTGGGTAGTAAAGAGAGATTGCCCCTCCAGTCGTAATAATAAGACACATACAAGAGTTGGGTATAAATCGAAGCCACTTTATTAACAATTTTTCTTGGCGTGGGGCAAACAACAACAGGACCAGCCCAGGGTATCGCCATACCCTGCCTAGTCCTGTATAGGGCGAGCCACCCTGCCCCTAGCATGAGCCGTTCCCACGGCTACTGCCAGGCAGCCGAGTCAGGGTCACCCTCCCTTGCCTGGCCTCCTTACCAAAAGAGCCCCACAAGGCGAGGGCACCTAAGGGCCGGCCATCATGACAGAGAGCCGTACAGCCCAGCTACTGATCCGGCCTGCCTTATGCCCCAAATCGGGGGGAGGACTCGGGGTGCTCTCCAATATGTGAAATGCCCCACGTAACTTCTGCCACTGCCAGCACCAAGCCTCAGCTTAGGCGCTCACACCCCACCAGGCAGCCTAATGCCGCCCATAACCCTCTCTGGAGGTCTGCTAAAAAGGCCCTGTTACCCAACTCAGACAAGTGGACACCATCGGTCCTATATAAGGCTGCTTGATGAACTTGGATTCCCAGATTTTGTAAGTAGACCCCCAGGCCACCCTTCAAAGCCTTCAGCAGGGCCCTGGTGGCGTTCCATCTGGCCCACTCCACCCCAGCCGGGTCTAGGGCCGCACGACACACCCGCCGGGGTAACATGGCCGACCATATGAGGACCACTCCTGGCCACCTGTTGCGAATGACCTGCAAGTCCTCCACCACTTGTAGCAAAAAAGCCTTCCCATTTAAGAGGCCCAGGTCATTCCACCGGAGGTGGACCACCAGGATATGTGGCGGAAGTCCCGCCCTCCCCTGAAACAAGAGTGACAGCAGCCCGGCCCAATGGAGGCCGCGGTGCCCTTGCCACTTGACTATGGCCCATTCATTCAGCCCCAGCTGCAACTCAATTGCAGTCCGCCAGGCTTGATGGGCTGCCCAGAATATCATGCTGTGCCCAGTAATGAGAATCCTCCATCTCTCCAGTCGAGCCACAGCACCTGAGAAGAAAGAACAGTTAGAATGGGTAACAACGGCCCAACAGGGGCCAACAGCTTGCACCTAATCACTCACTGGTTGCCTAGCGGGCACACATATGATCGGGAACCTGTCAACTACCAGCGACCAACCCGCTGTATCACCTGGCCTGGGAATCCCTTGGCTGCAGCCGTAGAAGCCACACCAATCCGGAAGGAATGGGTGCAGAACTTGACCCCCTCCAACCCTAGCTTTGCCAAGGCCTTCGTGGTATTTAGTTAATGGCAAAATAGGGCCCCCTTGCCATCTCCATGTATTTGAATGTACTGCCTGGGGGCCTGCACCGGGCAAAGCTCCCACTGGTCACACGAGCCCAATACCAGCACAGAACCCTCCTGCCTCTGGTCTGTCTTTCATCACCGGACCATGAGCATGACCTGGTCACCGACGAACTTCACGTCACCAGCTCGTAGCACCCTCCCAGACAAGTCACCCCGAGACTGGGCCACTAACTCGCTGACTCACAAGGCACCAAAAAATGCCGTCAGCGAGGCTGCGTGGAAAAGTATTGCCTCAAAACATGTTGTACACACGTTGGGCCAACTGCTCTGGAGGACCATTGGGGAGATGGGTTGCCTAGGATCCACTCTAGGGCCCTGCTCATGGCCCCACCCCGCCAACATTTTCTGCAGCCGGAAATCGCTGGTGCTCTCTGTAAACCCCTGTGGCTTGCTGCCAACTGGCCCCTTAAAGATGTCACCACTAGTCCCCTACCTTTCAAATGCACGCAGTACTGCATCAGGTGTGGGATTGGGATGGGCCAGCAGTCATGTAGCCCTACCTGTATTTTAAACTGTCAGAATTGAGTGGCTGCCCAATCATAGGTGCGCCTAGTGCTAGGGGCTAACACTAACTGGATTACTCTATTCGCCTTGGCGCGCCAAGAAGCCACAGATCAGTGTAGAGTGGCCATAATATCTGCAGGCCAGCCAGGGACACCTTGAGGGGGGAAGGAAACAGGAAGTGACGTCACTTCCGGCGACGTCACTTCCGGTGACGTCATGCCACCGCCGGAAACAGGAAGTGACATCACTTCCTGTGACATCATTTTCCACGCGCCACCTGCTGGAAGCAGGAAGTGACATCACTTCCTGTGACATCATTTCCCCCGCGCCACCTGCCGGAAGCAGGAAGTGACATCACTTCCTGTGACATCATTTCCCCCAAATGCCACAGCCGGAAACAAGAAGTGACTTCACAGCACTTCCTGTGACGTCCCCCAAAATCCCCCAAATATCACCGCCGGAAACACCAAGATTATTTATAGAGAGGGAAAGGGGGAAATAAAGTTAAATAAAACTCTTTTTTTACTTTTTTCAAAGTGAGAAGACTAGAGAGAACGGTTTCCACGCTGAGAAGCCAGTCAGCTTCCAGTGAGACTGTGCTGCATAATGCAGCCTATTTATTTTGTCCTGTTTGCTCTGTTGGCTCTATCTGCGCCACCTTCATCACTTTCGGGGTGTGGATCCCCCAGTGGGGTGGGCTCCCGACTCTCTCCGCCAGCTGTTTCTGATAGCCCTGCGCCCCCTCTTTCATTTGATATGTGTCCCGTGCGGGTGCCACCCTCCCGCCGGGAGATGCCGCAAAATGAGCCCCCTTGAGGCTTATGGCGGCAGGGCTCGGGGGAAGCGAGCTAGACTGCTGTTCTTTTGAGGGGTTATAGAGTGTTTCGAGCCCGTCCCTGTGGCATCGGTCCCATCATTGTGGGACCCAGGGGGCCGGCGCAGTGGCCCGCCGAAGCAGCCTGTCACTAATAACACAGGTCGAGATGCAGGACAGGAACCCGGAAGTGACCGACAGGCTGCTTCAGCAGGCCGCTGCGCCGGCCCCCTGGGTCCCACAATGATGGGACCGATGCCACAGGGACGGGCTCGAAACACTCTATAACCCCTCAAAAGCCCCCCGCTTTCGGCCCCCTCCCTCCCTCCCTGCCTGCCGGCTTACCTTCTCCCAGGGCGCGGCCTCCCCTCTGGGCGGGCGGGCTGGCTGGCCAGGAGGCGCAGCGGTGGCTGGTGCTGCTGCCGGCGCTGCTGGTGGGGCTGGTGGCGGCTGAGGAGGAGGCGGCTGAGCCCACCGACCCGGGGCCTCCCGCCACGCTGCCACCGCCGCAGGCGCCGCCGGCCCGCCTCCTGCTCCGGCCTCCACCGCCGCCTCCGCCACCTCCCCCTCTGCTGCTGCCGGGGCCCTACGCCAGCGAGAGGAGCCGGCGGGCCGCACGCGCAGTCGGGAAAGGCGGCGAGTGAGGGACCGAGCGTCCCTGCGCGTGCGCACGGCGGTGTGGCAGGCCCTACGCCGCCCACTCTCCTGCCCCCGCGCAGTCACAGAGCCTGCCACACCGCCGTGCGCACGCGCAAGGACGCTCGGTCCCTCACTCGCCGCCTTCCCCGACTGCGTGCACGGCCCGCCGGCTCCCCGCTGGCTAAACCGTGATCTCTAATGGTCCTGGTATAGCCAGCCCGGGGGGCGGGAATGGGGGGCCAGAATCGGGACTTTCCTGGGTGACCGGGACGATCTGGCCACCCTAGATCAGTGCCGGCTCGGGATCTGCCTCTGGAAATACACCCCGAAACCAATTGAGCCAGCCACATCCGCAGTGACCTGGAGGTCCACCTCAATCCTCATGTCATCTCCAAAATGAGATGCCATTAAAGGACTCCAAAAATGTTTCCCAGACCTCCAGGTCACACCACATGCCCCTTGTCAAGCGCATCCTGTGGTGAGGCAACCGCAAAGAACCCATGGTGTCACATAGCTGCCGCAGGAAAGCTCTGCCCTGGGCCACCACTTTGCAAGTAAAGTTAAGATGGCCCACAATCTGCTGCAACTACCTTCTGCCTTCCCCTTAGTGTTGAGAGCTTGGACTTGAGGCCAAGGACCTTATCCACAGACAGCCATGAAGCTTGCTGCATAGTGTCCAACTCAATACCAAGGAAGGTCAGCACTGAGGTAGGGCCTTCTGTCTTTTCATGAGCCAAGGGAATGTCCAGTTCCCCTGCCAGCTCAACAAATGAAGCCAGGAGACGGGCACACTGTCCAGACCCTGCAGGACCCATGAACAGATAGTCATCCAGATAATGAACCATGTCACATGACTCCGCCCTATGCCGAAGGGCCCACTCCAAAAAGATACTAAAATGTTCAAAGGCCAAACATGACACCGAGCATTCCATAGGGAGGGCTCTGTCCATGTAATAATGACCCTCCAACGTGAATCCCAACAGCTCAAAATTCCCCAGGTGAACCGGAAACAACCAAAATGCAGACTTGATGTTGCATTTTGCCATTTCCGCACCCCTCCCGCAACGGCGCACCACTTTAACTGCCTGGTCAAAGGATGTGTACCACACTGAACAGAGGTGCTCTGGAATGGCATTGTTCACTAATCCACCCCGGAGGTATGACAGGTGGTGAATCAAATGAAATTCACCCACTGCCTTCTTGGGAACCATGCCTAGCAGTGAAACCCGCAGGTTAGGCGCAGGTGGAGATGCAAAAGGACCCAACACCCACCCCTCTGTACACTCCCTGGCAATTTCTTCCCTGACCATGTTCTCCATCCCTAGGACAGATTGCAGGTTTGACAACATAACAGGGCCCCTGGGGCCCTGAAAAGGAATCCTAAACCCAAACTTGAAACCCTCCATTAGATAGACCCTATCGGTCTGAGGTACCCAGACAGGAGGCACTTAAGAACTCTCAGATGGATGGGACTGGACCCCTTTACCAGTATGCTTTGTGCCTGCCCCAGTCCGCTTGCCGCCTCCTTTGGACTTTGTGTTACTGCACGCAGAGAAGGCATTCACCCCCCCCCCACAGAGTGGGCATTCGTGCTTGTACTTACAAGCCTTTCTAACGCATACCCCCTGCGACATGTACTCCCAGCACAGCAGTCGGGGTTGAACCGACTGCGCCACCAAAGTGCAGGGTCCCTGGGTTAATGACTGCTTGCTAACCAGATGGCCACTGTTCGACCTGTCACTATGATTGGGCTTAGCTGGGGCCATCAGCTGCAGCCAGAGTTGCTGGTTGATCTGATCCCATGGCATGAGGGGGTTAAGAGCAACCATGCAGCGCCCGAGAAGTCTGTATATATCTTATAAACTATATCTAAATACTGGAATAGCAGAGCCACCCATAAAGGCTGTGCCTGAGCTATTACACCAGCATAGATCAAAAAACAAGGCAGCCAATTGGCCCAGTTCCGGTCAATCTTTCTCTGCTTCAACTTCTCCTTGTCTTTATCATTGAGCTCCTCCTTATCCTTCTTCTCCAATGCCTGGTATAGGAGACCAAAGACATCTATGAATTCCCCCCTTAATATCTTTTCACAAGTGGCCACTGTGAGGTGGTCCCCCAGGGGCATGGCAGTATCCCCAAAGGTTGCTGCTGAAAAGGCAACATCCCGTAGGGAGTCATAGGAAAGCCCCATACTCCCCAGGCCTGGTAGGGCCACCCCTGCTGAGGCTGCATCTGAAGATGTTGCCCCCATGGGAGTGACCCACCTGGTCCTTGCTGTGCTAATCCTCCTCCCATGGGAACCGGTCCACTAGGGTGCCAGGGCAAATGACCAGGACCCCATGCATAAAACTGGCCCTGCATAGATGTGAAACCCGCTCCACTTTGCCAGGTGCTCCCAAGACCACCCCCCGACATGCTCAGCTGACTTGCAGGAGTCGCTAGCCAATGCCCCCATGGCCACACTCCACCACCACTATTGCTGAGTAGCGCTGAACCTACCATCAGCCTCCGCTGGTATCACCGCTACCACCATTGGCGCTCCACATCCCGACCATTCAGGCCCCGAACGCATACCACAGGAAGCTGTCCTCACTCTGGATGTCTCCTTGTCCCCTTCCAGCAGGCCAAGCTCCTCCTCGTCCTCCTTATCCTCCACACCAGATTTGTCCTATAAAGCAGAGCGCCTGGCCAGCACCTCTTTTTCAAAAGACCATTTTGAGGTCCCGGCCGCTTTACAATCCTTGGCAATGATGGCAGGGCCCACCTCCATGCCCCTCTCCCTTTCTAGGACTGCCAGCTGATCGATAATGGCCTACCTGGTGATGGCCTCCTCCTCCTCCTCCCCAGGGGGGTTTGTAGCTGAGCCCCACTTAACTGGTCTCCGTAGAGGCTGTTTGCCTTTGGGAGGGCCTTGCCCCTTCTTAGGACCCACGGCTACCTAAACGAGAGAAAATATAAGGCTAATCCTTCACCCAACCAGGCAGGGTGGAGGGGGGGTGCACCCACCAAGTACCACGACAGTGAACCCACCCTCCAACTCCAAAGGGGTGGGGAGGGGGGAAGGAAAGGCCCCAGCCAACATACCCACCCACCCACCAAATACTGCTGCAGGAAAAACCCGCTAACAGCTGCCTGACGGTGGCCCTAGCTGACCGCCTCCTCCACCGTCGCCAAGCACCATTTCCAGCACTTCGTCCCCGCTGCTCCAACTCTAACTCCAAAGGGGTGGGGAGGGGGAAGGAAAGGCCCCAGCCGACACACCTAGCCACCTGCCAAATACCGCTGCGGGAAAAAACCGCTAATGGCCGCCTGACAGCAGCCCAAGCCGACCACCACCACCAAGCGCTGTTTCCAGCCACTGCGTCGCAGCCGCTCCGAAGCTCCAGGTTGACTCACACCTTGCCGCAGCCTGTGCGCGGCCGAGGCTCTTCAGTTCCCGCACTGCCCCCGCCTCGGCCTGTAATGGGGAGGATGAGAAAAAGCATCCTTTCCCACCGAGAACTGAAAGAGCATGCCCCCCCCCTCCCCGCTGATCCCCAGATGGGCAGGAAGGCTGCATTAGCCTCCCATCCTTCCAGCGTGGCCAGGAAGGGGCCGGATTATTTCCCTAAATGGACCTACAGAATGTTCTGAACAGTTTGGCTTGGATTGTAACAGTTATATCACACTGGACAACACAAAAAAGTAGCTGAGGGAGACAAAAACCTGACCTGTCCATTTTATCAGTTTCCCCCTACCAGTCTAGCTTCTAAGAACTCTAAAACAAATAGCCAGGCACCAGAATAACAAAACTTTCTGGTACTACTGAATGTTGCTAATTTCTATATTTGTTTTCATTATAATAACATTTTCATTTGCCTGTTTGATTTGTTAATATTTAGTCCACCAGCTTTTACCAAGTAATTTACTACTGAAGATTCTATATTTATATCTTTATATACATTCTTACTTGTTCAGTCTTGATCCATGTTTCATTGTTACAAAATATGGTTAATTTCCATGAGCTCATGGATCTCATGTTGCAACCATTTCATCTTCCTTGGAATTCTTCAACAACCCAACAGCACGATCCTATCAGGTGGCATGACACAGGCCCAGTCTTCCTTCTCTTGTCAACCCACCAGTCAGCTAGAAGTCTTTGTCAGATCTTTCCTATCTGGAGATGTCTCGTAGTTCAAAGAGAAATTGTATACCAACCTGTGATGCATGAAGATTGCTATTGTCTTCATTCCATAAATCAGGGCATCTCTTCAAGGAGTGGAGAAAAGGATGGTAATGTTCATAGAGAAAAGCTTGAGATCCTCAGCCGGTCAAGGAGAACCAAGTGTGCTATTTGTGCCTCTGCCAGCTCAAGGAACAATACATCTTACAGCTGGATGAATCCTTCCATGTACTGCAGATTTTTTTTTTTTTTTGCAGTCATCTTGGTGTGTCTGCCAAATGCTTACAAGCACCCAGATGCCCTTTTGTTTTCAAATTAAGCCTTGCAGCATATTTATAAACATATGCTCAATATATTTCTGAATAAGCAGACTCATAAAAAGAAGATGAACCAAATATGATCTGGAATTTGTAACGCTGTCTGTGTAGGGGGAAGTCTAAATGGATTAGGGTGCTTCAGTCTGACAAAAAAAAAGAGATGGTTAAGAGGAATTATTATTGAGAAGGGTGTGAATGGGGCACTGGTCTTTCATGCATGATGAGTTGACTCAGTGAAAATGGAGCCCTGTACTGACCACACCAGTTTCAAAACTCTGAATAGTTCAGAAGGAACAGGCATCTTAACCAGGAGAGGTCACTTACGGTAGCTAATCACGGACCCCGGGACTTTTGGTGCATTAAACTGGCCTTGCCCAAGACCATATAAGGACTTTGCTAGGTGCCTGGGGAACCAACACTTGTTGGGTTTCCTCCGAGACTTTGCTCACTGCCCTTGTTGATGACGCTTGCGCATGCAGAGGCGGACCCTCGGGACTTAAGTGAGTGCCTTAAACTAGTCTTGCCCTAGACAGTATAAGGACTTTGCTAGGTATGTATGCCCAGAGCTGATCCGTTAACTACCCAGCTCTACGGTCTTCTACGTGTGTGGATGCATGTAAAGTGTATGTGCGTGTGTGCACTAAGCTCCAAGTAAAGAGGAAAAAGGGAAGGGTTCTCTATCTGATCTTAAAACAGTCCTGACGTTCCCTCCCCAGACAGACACGTTTAGAAAGGCCTCGCAACGACGGCCAGACTTCACGAGACTCCTCCCTTACGTTCTAGCCAGGCTCAGTCCTTTTGCAAGGTTTCTGGCCCTCTAGGTGCGGCTGAAGAGTCTACTCTGAATGATAGAGCAGGAGCAGCCCAACCCACAATATAGAAATGCTCGCTAGAGCCATTCACACAGATCACAATCACTCAGTCATTCATACAACAGCCTAACTAGCAAGACTTTCTGGATGGTGTAATCTCACATCTGGCTATGTGAAGACACGTGTGTCGACTTGCATTTGTTCACACAGTCAGGGTTGCCCAATGCTTTCTCCACCAATATCTGTAAGCCAAAATGCCCTCAAAACGAGGTTGGGGAATTATCAGGTGGGCACCTGGCTCACTCAGGATCCTTTACCTGTGTATACAAGATTGACCATCCAGAGAGGTAATGCTTAAGAATATAGAGACTCTAATTAAGTAAAATCAATTAAAATTTATTAAGAAAAATATAGACTTCCATACAAGATAAAATACTCATAAAATCACACATTCAGTCCTAAGAAACATAGATAGAGAGATAGGGGAACACATGGGTAGACAAACAGGGTAATATTTACCTATCGTAGTCTTCAAGGAAGGCTCCAATGGCGACGAGTGAGGAAGTGGGAAAAGGGACCCAAAACTGATCAGGAATCGGGGATGGATTTATGCAGCGGAAGTTGGGATACTGCTAGAAGCACACCTGTGGGTAGCTAGTACACAGATTATAAGGACTCTCTTGAGCCCTTAGGGGATGGGAGGTATGAGGGAGGAGAAAGGGGAGGCTCTGCAGTGACCATAAAGGCTGGACTACTGTAGTAGCCAATAGAGAGTTCATTGGTGGCACCTAATTGGGTGCCTGCTCTTGACCAATGGACTGGCTTGGCCCAGGAGTACCTGAGTAAACTTTCAGGTTGAAAAGGACCAGGGGGAGGCTCCAAAGTGACAGTTCAGGAGAAGAATAGAGAGATTACTTGGGTGGGGAGATGCTTGCGATTAATGGACCTATCTAAAAGGGTGACAATAGAGAGTCAAATCATGGCCTAGGTAACACCCAGTCTATACAAAGGAACTTGTATGGAGTCAAGCCTGGTAGGAAGATGAATGCGTTTGGTGTTAGCCCTCCACGGTGGATTCCATGGTCAGAATTTCATAATCGTTCGCCTGGATAGCTCCTGGCGGCGCAGTCTCTTCCGCTTCAATTCTGGAATGGATGTCATATGGAATGACGGGAAGCCTTCTGTTCTTCTGGTGGGCACTCTTGTACCGGTCTAGAGTGCCTTTGTAGCGTTATGGCTGTTCATACCACATAAGTCCCTTTTGCCCCTGGATAGGTTTACCCACACTCTCTGGCCAGACATGTGTGAGTCACTTCTCCAGGTGCTCTGGCAACCAAGCTGGTAATCACAATGTTCTGTAAGGGGGCTTTTCCTCACACCAGTGACACCATGGAGCCCAGAAGATGGGAGGGGGAACTCCAGGATCTCTGGTAAAATTGGTAAATATAATTAGTTTGTAGATTATTTCTGCCTGAGATCTTAGAGAGCTGCTGCCAGTCATAATAGACAAATATGACCTCAAAAGACCAAAATCTGACTTACTATAGGGTAGGTTTCTGTGTTCAACCCTGCCATTGGAATATGAGTCTGTGCCTGGAACAAAGCATATACATGACTTGATTGCAAGAAAATGCAATGGAGAAAGTACCAAGGCTAGACATGAGTGTTTTATAGCAAGGATGAACGAATGTTTCATTTCTTTGTATGTTCATTTACATATTTGTCAGTGATCTGGATTTTCTGTTTGTTTGTTTGTTTTACTATTGGTTTTTGTAGACTTTTTGGCACTGTGTACAAGAATAGGTTTTTATATGTGCAATCTATTTATACATAACCATACTCAAAATGCTAATTTAATTGATGCACAAAGAACAATTGAAAGTGACTACATTTGATGGAAAAAATGGAAGAAGGAAACAAAGCAGGGTGAAAATGAAGTCTTGTGATTTCACAATTTACACAAAAGGAAATGGCTATGAGATAGGAATGTGGGGGTTACCCAGATTCTCCTAAGACTTCCAATCTCTGTGATTATGTGTGATGGCACCAGGGTTTTTTTTTTTTTTTTGCTAGTATATTAGGTCACACACATCCTGATGTAGCCAGTCCTCCTGGATCTTACAGTAATCCCTGTTCTATGAGCCCTGTAAACTCTTTGATGATTGGCTACATTGGGGTGTGTGTGGCCTAATATGCAAAGGAGTTCCTGCAACAACAACAACAAAAACCCTGGATGGCACCCTGCTGCCATGTCACCAAGGACATCACTTCTTGCTTCTTAGTGGTGCCAGCTCTGGCTTGGGAATTTCCTGGAGATTTGAGGATGTTGCCTGGGGAGGGTGGAGTTTGAGGACAGAAGTTCAGCAGGGATGCTAGAGCTTACCCTTCCAATGCTGATTTCCATAACAGATGTATGTAGTCCAGAGATTACTTGAAATTCTGAGTGAACTCAAGTCCTACTTGGGCGCTGAAAACCATATTGTGTCTTCAGGGTGGTGGTGTTGCTAAGAATGGTCATGGGCCTGTGACAACATATCTGATCCTGCTTTCCATCTTTTCTGGTACTATCACTACAGCTGCAAGCTCCATATACCTGATACTAACAAAAATGGTAGGAAAGCAGAAGCTGGAGTTGGGGAGGGAAGAACTACAGAAGCATCATGGGACAGCAAATGCAATGACAACTTAAGTCAGTTCAACTACATTTGTCAACCAGTTTTGGGATACTAATGAGCAATGGAATGAAAGAGAGGATAGAAATTTTTGGCAACCTCAAAGTCATTGGGCAAGTTTTGATGTGTGCAGGCATCTTTCAGTGACCTGATTTCATAATCAGAATCATTCGTCTCTTGTTCCCGGATCAATTCTGTATTGGACTTGAGAGAATTGGTCTGTCCCAGGTGACAAATGTAGAGCAGGACCTGATACACATAAGAACATAAGTTGAGCCCTGCTGAGTCAGACAAGTTCAGCTTCTTGTCTCACACAGTACTCAATCTGTTGTCCTGGAAGGTCAATTAAGAAGATGTAGAAGCTATGTCTTTCCCCTGATGTTGCCTCCTATCACTAGGTTTCAGAGGTTTACTGACACTCAGGACATGAATATTTAGTCACTGTGGCTAGTAGTCACTGATGGATGTATCCTCTATGAATGTCTAATCCCTTTTTAAAACCACCTATGTTCTAGACTGAACTCCACATAGCTACAACATCCTAACGAACTGTATTTGGCAAGAGTAAGAACCAGTGGCAGAGTTCCAGTTTTTATAAAATTGAGACTAGAATTTTGAAGGGGAGGGAATCCAAACGAACCTGATATATTTACTTCTTTCTGCCTTAACAACCCCTAAATCTAATGCTCCATTTAATCCAAGCTGTGACTCATTTGGAGTAAAACTCTGTCTGTTGGGAGCAGAGAAAATCTGATGCATATGTCATTGTTTATTTTTAGTCATACAAAAGCCATTACAAACAATGGGGCGATGGAAATTCTCTGATCTGAAAAAGCCCATGGCATGTAAACCTCAGAATAACAGTATTAGGGATCATGCTCATTAATCTGTTGATTAAAAACAAGATTCAGTTCCATGCCATTACTAACTTATGGAAACGGAACTAACACTTTTTTTATTATCTCAATGTGAGTTAATCAATCTGTTTGGCACAATTTCATGCCCTTTCTCCAGGAGCAGTGTGGTCTACATTGTTCTGCCTTTCCCAAGGGAACCTCATGACTTCATGAGGTCATTTGGGCTTAGAGAGAGTTACAGACCCAAGGTCACCTGATGAACTTCCATGATAGTGTCAGGATTTGACCCCAGGCCCTAGTCTGACATTCCAACCACATCAGCACAATGACTCTTCACTTCATTTCACTAAAGTTCTGTTTCCAGAAATGACCACAATTCAGTTCCCTGTCCAGCCACAAATCAGATGAAAACTGATTTTAAACATGTCATGATCTTCTAGTGGTGCTAGCCATGGAGGGAAAAACCTGCAGTGGTCAAGGTGCTAGGAAAGTATCTGGAACTGGATGCTCAAGTGGAAAGCCTGCAGATCAGCTGCTGGTCTCCTGAATGACTGGAGCTGGTGGCCATAGGAGGAAAATGCAGAACACTAAAATAGGACATTTTCATCACTGCCCATAATCTAGAAATACTGAGCTCTTACCAACCATTACCTTGTTAAAATTTTCTCTAGATCTGATGCTTGTTGTCAATCTGGGCAAAATTGTTGCAGAGAGAGCTTTGTCAGTAGTACCACTGGGCTATCTGACTGTCTGCTTGTCCATCTTTGGTCTTTCCATCTGATTGACTGCTGCCTGCCTTCCACTTGCCAGCTTGGCACATTTTCTATCCATAGATGTTGGCCAGCTTTAGGTCTGGGTGTCTGACTGGCACATTGATCCACTGCTAGAGGTTAGAGGGCTCTAATGCTTAATCCTACAGCAGACTTTGTTGTACTTTACTAGAGACAGAACAATGCAAATGCATCCAGCAACTCAGACAGGCAGTCCTCCAGGAATAGAAGGGTAGGTGGCACATCCTGGTACATAGTAACATCACAGCATTTTAAAAGACATCCTTCATATCCCTCTTGAGCAAGATGCCTTGATGATTCTCTCTCCCTTAGTGCTACATAGCTGCATATCTTGTTGCACTCTGGGATGAATCCACAATACTGCCCAGAGGGGAGGGTGAGTTGGCTTCTCCTTTCTTCTTCACTGCCTGCTCTTTTAAAGAGGGTAGGCAACAACATCAGGAGAAGCAGCAAAGTCAGGAAATTCCAGGTAGAGTTGCCAAGTCTGGGTCTGGAAATGCCTGGAGATTTGAGGGTGGTGTTTAGGGAGGGGAGGGACCTTGGTAGGGAATAATGCCATACAGTCTACCTTCAAAAGCAGCTATTTTCTGCAGAAGTGGATAAATGTTCTAAATAACTAAATAAGCTATGTAGTCTGGAGATTACCTGTAATTATAGGAGATCTCCAGCACAGGTTGTGAACTGTAATTCCAGAGGCCAGCACAGGGCCTCCTTCTGAGTTGTGACCCAAAAGTGTTGTAAGATGTCTTCTGACAATGGCCCTGGATCTATGGAGATCAGGCAATCAATTATCTTGTATCTGCTGTACTATCTGTTCCCTTGAAAAAAGCTGTGTAGGCAAGGAGATAAAGGATTTATTTACTTCCTTTATACCCTGCTTTTCTACCCAATGAGGATCCAAAGCAGCTTGTATAACTCTCCTCCATTTTATCCTCACAACTGTGGAAAACATAGTTTTCCTCAAACACTGCAGTACACTTTATATGGGTATTTTCTGACTCTTAGTTTCTAGAAAGCTGGTACACTCTATCTAGTACTCAGACTCTTTCTCTTGAAACACCAGTACTTGCCCTGAGTTTTTAACTGACTCTTCAGGTTTTAACAGGCAGTTTCTAACCAAACCAGACTAGGGATCTCTGCATTCTTCAGAGTTAACAGCCTGTTGGCTGGGTAGGGACTTTTCTTCCCTCTCGAGATCTATCCGCTATCCTTGACCCAAATGGGAGTCTTTGTCTACTTCCCAAACTTTCTTGCCAGTCTCTCCTCCCCCCCCCCCCCCAGTTCTCCTGTCATAAACATAACTTGCTCTCAGCAAGACAGAAATCTGACTGAATCTCTCCTCAGCATGCAGCTCTCTCAATATCCTTTGCTCAGTGGATGCCTTGCTAGGCAATCCAATCTCTTGGAGCAGCCTCTCACTCAATGCTCCCTGTTTCTGTGTTGAATTAACTCTTCACTGTCCTTTACTCTGTTTGTACGGTACTTCAAAGCTTTTAAAAGCAGTCTGTCCCAGTCTCACAGTGCCTGTAGCATCAAATGAAAATCCACAGCCAACACTGCAGGTATCCCAGGCAGATGGAAGATGCACCATGCTGATTTTCTTGGAGAGGAACAAAAAAGAGACATAGCAAGTGATTTCGACAAACTGAGTGCTGGGGTGGGGGGAATGCTGTGTGTAACCAAACACACACCTTTGGGGTAAGGGAGTTTTTCTAATCTGTCCTTGTAGCTTGAGGACATTTCCATTGCCTATCAGAAGAAATACATTGTCACAATTCTTGTTGGCACTGTGTTTACTGTGCTGGCCCTGGCCGATGCTCTCACTGCCTCCTTTCATTATGCTTGAGAGCATTTTATTGTCTCAGATACAACTGTATTTATAAAGGGGATTTATGAATTAAAGAGGTGGCTTATCCCCAGCAAGTTAAATTATCAAAATGTTACAGCGGACTCTGGTTTCGCTCTAGGAGAGCACAAATAGTTTATGGGAATGTTCTGACCCTTTTGAGAACCTGCCTGCAAGCCAAAAAAAAAAAGGGGGGGAGGGGGGAATGAATTGGAGAGAGAATATAGCTACAAATCACCAAATATCCTTCTAAATTCCCAATAGCTTTAGAGAAATCTGCTAAGGCAGCAACAGCAACTCAGTAAGTTCAGATTTGTTATTTCAAATAAAATGATATTTCTGATTTGGAGAGGTGTAACTGACTGACCAGACAAATCATACAAAATAAGTCTGTTCCTTAGATACTTAGTTTGTTGGAAAGCTAATGTGGTGTATTTGGTTACAGCAGTGGACTGTGTCCTAGGAAATCAACCCAAACACAGTTACAAATACTTTAATTGGGCTGTCTGTTCTGAAAGCTGTAGTCAAGGATCTCCTGCTTTATGGAGAAGCTAAAATATCAGACCAGCAAGGACATGGTGGGATGTACCTACTATGACAGGGCTACAACTACTATTATCAGGCAAGTGTAGTAAAGCTGCCTTCCAGGCAAAACTGGAAGCTGCCTTCCAGGCAAAACTCCAGTCAAGAATTGAGGACCCCAGTTGCCCCACAGACCCTTCTCCAGAACACTCTGGGAACACCTAAAAACTACCGTCCTGCAGATCTCTGAAGAAGTCCTCAGGTTCTCCACAAGGAAGAACAAGGACTGGTTTGATGAGAACAATCAAGAGATCCAAGATTTACTGGCGAAAAAGAGATCTGCCTACCAAGCACATCTTGCTCAGCCCTCCTGTCCTGGGAAAAAAGAAACCTTTCGCGCTGTATGTAGCAACCTCCAGTGCAAGCTTCGAGACATTCAGAACGAGTGGTGGACCAAGCTTGCTGAGAGAACCCAGCTGTGTGCAGACACTGGTGATTTAAGAGGGTTCTACGAAGCCCTGAAGGCAGTATATAGTCCATCATATCAGACTCAGAGTCCCCTGCGTAGTGCAGACGGCCAAGTGCTCCTCACAGACAAGGCATCCATATTGAACCGGTGGTCGGAGTATTTTCAGGTTCTCTTCAGTGCCAACCGCGTGGTTCAAGATTCAGCAATTCACCTCACCCCACTTCAACCAGTGAAAACAGAGTTGGATGAGATCCCCACTCTAGAAGAGACTGTTAAAGCCATCAAGCAACTGAAAAGTGGCAAGACAGCAGGAGTTGATGGAATTCCACCAGAGATCTGGAAGCATGGGGGCACAGTACTACATAGCTCACTTCACAAAGTACTTGTCATCTGCTGGGAACAAGGCAAATTACCACAGGACTTTCGCGATGCAATCATCATCACCCTATACAAGAACAAAGGGGAAAAGTCAGACTGCTCCAACTACCGGGGGATAACCCTGCTCTCCATCGCAGGCAAAATCCTTGCCAGAATACTCCTGAACAGACTGGTGCCCGCCATTGCAGAAGAACTCCTCCCAGAGAGCCAGTGCGGCTTCAGAGCTAACAGGAGCACCACCGACATGGTATTTGTTCTCAGGCAGCTCCAAGAGAAATGCAGGGAACAGAACAAAGCTCTGTATGTGACTTTTGTCGACCTTACCAAAGCTTTCGATACCGTTAGCAGGAAAGGCCTGTGGCAAATCTTGGAACGTTTAGGATGTCCCCCAAGGTTCCTCAGCATGATCATCCAGCTACACGAAGACCAGCGAGGCCAAGTCAGACACTGCAACGACCTCTCGGAGACCTTTCCAATAGGCACAGGTGTAAAGCAAGGCTGCGTTCTCGCACCAACTCTCTTTACAATCTTCTTTAGCATGATGCTTCAAAGAGCCACAGTAGATCTAGATGATGACGATGGTGTCTACATCCGCTATCGCACTGATGGCAGCCTGTTCAACCTGAGGCGACTAAAGGCCCACTCCAAGACAATGGAAAAACTCATCCGAGAGCTACTGTTTGCTGATGATGCTGCACTCATCTCCCACTCGGTATCAGCTCTGCAGCATATGACGTCCTGCTTTGCAGAGGCTGCCAAGCTATTCGGCCTAGAAGTTAGTCTGAAGAAGACAGAAGTTCTCCACCAGCCTGCACCCCAGGAAGATTATCACCCTCCCTGCATCACTGTGGGTGAATCAGTTCTGAAGACAGTCCAGCAGTTCAGCTACCTGGGGTGCATCATCTCCTCAGATGCTAAGATCGACAAGGAGATTGACAACAGGCTGGCAAAGGCAAACCGTGCCTTTGGCCAACTGCACAAAAGAGTGTGGAGCAACAAGCATCTGAAAAAAGGCACAAAGATCAATGTTTACAAAGCGGTTGTGATGACAACCCTCATCTACAGCTCCGAATCGTGGGTTTTATACCGTCATCACCTGCGACTCCTTGAGCGCTTTCATCAGCGCTGCCTTCGCACCATCCTCAACATCCACTGGAGTGACTTTGTGACCAACACTGAAGTTCTCAAGCGGGCGGAGGTTACCAGCATCGAGGCACTGCTGTTGAAGACGCAGCTGTGCTGGGCAGGGCATATTTCTAGGATGGAAAACCACCGCCTTCCCAAGATTGCCCTGTATGGCGAACTCTCCACCGGCCATCGAAATAGAGGGGCACCAAAGAAGAGGTACAAGGACTCCTTGAAGAAATCCCTTGGCACCTGTCACATCAACCATCACCAGTGGTCTGACCTAGCCTCAGATCGCAAAGCATGGAGGCACACCATCCACCAGGCTGTCTCTTCTTTTGAGAACGCACGCATAGCTGGTCTTGAGGACAAAAGGAGATTGAGGAAGAATCGCACTGCTACAGCACCAACCCTAAATCAGACTTTTCCCTGCAGCCACTGTGGCCGGACCTGCCTGTCCTGCATTGGTCTTGTCAGCCACCAGCGAGCCTGCAGCAGACGTGGACTATTGCACCCTTCTTAAATCTTCGTTCGCGAAGCCAAGCCGAGAGAGAGAGAGAGTAGTGTAGTGGTTAGAATGTTGAACTAACATCTGGGAGACCCAGGTCCATGTCTTTATTCTACCATGAAAGCTAGCCAGGTGCCATGGAAGCTTGCTGGGTGACCTTGGACCTGTCACTCACTCTTATCCCTTGTGGGGATAAAATGGGAAGGAGAAATGAGAACTGGGTTCCCCCTACTGGGGAGAAATGCAGGGTATCAATAAAGCCAATAAATAGACGTTGTTCTCAAAGACTGCCAGGGTTAGTAAATGATTACCCACTGTACAAATGTCCCCCTATGCATACCTTGGTCTAAGCAATTACAGAAGGGTGCAACTCTAGCTAATATGGATGAGCCATAAGCACTTCATGGATGGATATCAGGACCCTCAGGCTTCTTAAATTTCCAGCAGAGCATGCAAAACTAGGTCTGAATGTTTTCTGCAGCAAGGGAAAACCTACAATTAACAAGTCTGCTGTAAATGACAATTAAAAAACAGAAGTGAGACCCAAGGCTAAGCTACAGTCCTTTTTGCCCCCCAAATATGTTACCACTTTCCCCAGGTGATCTCTGGGACTAGATCATTGAGGGAAAAAACTATATGCTCCAAACTGAATAAAGAAATGAGAGGGAAATCCCTCTGTTAAATTGCTATTATAAGTTTGCAAGGCTCTTCTTGTGTAAACTTTATTAATGATTTGTTCCTCATATGCAAATTTCTCCAGTTCTAGCCACATAACTTAATTAATTGTTTATGCTTTAGAGTATTTAAAGTGTAAAATTGCAGGCAGTAACTCTAAAATAGAGTGATAATTAATTACAATAACTCATTTCCCTCCAAAACCAGGCTGAGGAAAACAGCACAAGCACATTTATTTAAAACTGATACTTTATGGTGCTCAAAATGACTTTGTTAAGTGTCTGGAGCTAATTTTTACTATTATATCAAATTTTTAGTCTCTCTCTTCCAACACTGCAGAATCCAGTGCACTGTACTGTCTCAATCCGCTCCAATTTTGATAGCTTATACACTGTCATCATTCCAAAAGCTGGGAGATATGCAAAACTGCTGCTTGTGTGTGTGTACATGTATGCACACATGTATGAATATCCTGAAAAGAGGCAAAATTAATATCATCACTAACAGTACTTTGTTAATAGGTAAAGGTAATAAGTAAAGTTAGGTTAATAGGTAATAGGTAAAGTTCCTGTTTTCTCACTGGATCTACTAGTAGCTAGAGTGTCAGTCTAGGATCTGAGGCTGCTATCATACATAATAAATAATGCATTTTCAAGGAGGGAATGAGAGAACGATAATGTAAAATGCTTTGGGTCCCCATGAATGATAAAAGCAGAGTATAAATAAATACATTAACACAAAACCAAACTTTATTGCTAAGGCTGGGACTTATCATTTAATTGTATTTATTTTTACTTATTTTTGTGGAGGTGTTTGCCAAACCCCAGATCTGATTCAGGGCCAATATTGTAGATTTTGGCTTGGACATGGCTGGGTTATAGTCAGCATGACCAAGTGGGTACTTTGGAGTTTGTACCTGCATTCGGCAGTAACTGACCAGGAGGAGGAGAGTCGAGGAGACTGGAAAAGATGGCGGACACTCCTCCACATTGTTAAGGACAGATAAGTTTGTTGTTTTGCTCTTTCCTACTTGATCATTTCTGTGACAAGATTATTGGGTTTGTGCTGAGCACTTCCCATTTGGTGGGAGTTGTTTTGTTTATTTTGTGCATGTGTGATTCAGCACCAAGCAAGACACTGGAAGTTTCATGAATGAGCGGGAGCACAGGCGTTCAGCTCACATCTTGATTATGCCACAAAGGAAGGGCAAATATTTTTCAAATATTTTTGAAACTTGGAAAAGTTTCTGAGGAGAAAGAAAAAACCCAGCCCAGATTGATTCTCCAAAAAAGAGCCCCAGATCAATTCTTCATTATAGCCTATGGGGCCGATTCATTATAATGGATCTCTTAGGCTACAATGGAGTTGGAAAAGGCAGGGTTTTGACAGTGATTGTTCCTCCTTTGTTATACTTGACCTGTAATGTTGGTTATCATATTTCACTTAAGACCACCCAAAGTAGACTGCAAGAATCCCCCCGCCCCCAAAGTGCTAATATGTTTTAGCACAGGGTGATGATCTGAGGCCTGGTCTGCCAATATGGACCAGGGTGAGTAGACCTGTTCTCCAGAGGCTGGATCAACTAATATAGTATAAAGGGGTGAGTAGACCTGTTCTCCAGATGACAGGTCTATCAATATAGTGGAAATGGGTGGGTGAAATTTGACTTTTCTGTTAAAATGTTTACATTATTCTTAAAATACAGTTTAAATATAATTTAAAATAATTTATTCTGAGATTTTTACAAGATTGTGGAAGTGATCTTCTAAAAAACAAATTTACACAATAGTCAAAAATAGACTCACTCACAACTTTAATGCTACTAGCTTTTTCCACTCATGAGACAGAATGTCTGCTCACAACACTGTGGAGCTTAGAGGGAACACATGGGGCAGATATCTTCTAACTCCAATTCCCCTCCCCACAAAAAACAACAACTATTTCATACAACACAGAGAGAGAGGAGAAACATCCCATCCTTTCCACATCATACTACTTAGTTTCATGACCAGATGAGCAACTGTACAGCAATTGAGCTATACTACATGACTGCTGAAATTCAGGGTATGATGAGCAGGAATGTACCCATTAACCCCAGAGTTCAGCTGCCTCATGCCACTGTAGTTGAGAAGGTTCCCCAGCTATTCATCCTGCCTCCTTGCCATCCCTCCTGGCCTATCATATTGCATGGCAACTATGTCTAAAGGAAATATCCCAGTATAAATGTCAGCAATTAAGGTATAAGCCCTTTAATTTTACTGATGGAACCCTGTTCCAATGTTGGCTTGCAATTGGTGCCAAACCGTTATAAGTTTGGGGTGGGGGAAGCTTCCTAATCAACCACTGAAAAACTTCTTGCTTGGTTTGGCAAAGCAACAGCAACAAAAATCTCTGGAAGTATGAACCCTGAGCTCTCAGTGTTGTAAAACTTAGTCCAGCTTTTAAATCTTCAAAGGTTTTTTTCCCTCCCTGTGTATTTTACCATGGAACAAAGCTTTAAATCACAGAGAGGACAGTAAAATTGCTTTTGCCTTTTTTTTCCTTCTAAAGGTCGTCATACAGCATAGCATTGTGTGCTGGGGTTCAGCAGAGAGTATAAGATGACCACCAACAACAAGAGTCTATAAAACCTGTTAACTTTCCTGATTCTATTATTTGACCATCATAGATATATATATAAAAAAAAAGCTCTAAAGATGTCGGGATGACTCCAAAGCATAAACGAACTAGCAGGCATTCCTCTAAATTCTTTTCTGCATCCCCTGTTGCTTCCTTAGCTTACAGCCACAGTATATTATGGGTCCAACTCTAAAGCACTGATTGCCATTTTAGAACACTTGGAAATGTGTCCTAAACCCCCCTTTTAAAAGACCTCATTCACTCAGACCTGTCTTCTACCCAGGGCTTTTTTTTTTTTTTTAGCAGGGACTCCTTTGCATATTAGGCTACACCCCCCTGATGTAGCCAATTCTCCAAGAGCTTACAGGGCTTTTCTTACAGGACTTACTGTAAGCTCTTGGAGGATTGGCTACATCAAGGGGGTGTAGCCTAATATGCAAAGGAGTTCCTGCTACAAAAAAAGCCCTACCTCTACCACAGACCTTGAAGCAAACAGAAACCAGGCTATCATTGCTGCTCTCCTGCTTAGCCAAGAGCAAGGTGGAATGAATCCAGTCATGTGCAGTGGGGTACAGTGTAAAGACAGGATAAATTACATGAAACACTAGACATATGCCAGGTCCAAAGTGCTTGACTGGACTGTCATTAAGGTGTATATCAGTGCTCATTCACTCCATACTGAGAGGCAAAGCTGTGAGGGGAATGCACAAGAATGCAATTCCAGCTGGCTTGGCATCAGGGGTTGTGGCTAATATGCAAATGCGTTCCTGCTGGGCTTTTTTTACAAAAAAAAAAAGCCCTGTGGATACCCATGAACCTGAAGCAAGCCTGAACACTGTCCCTTGCTCTTTCTTCTCTCTTCACTTACCTGGCCTCACAACAGGTAAGCAAAAATCCTAAAAATCTTAAAGGTTCCACTTGTGGGGAGTGCCAGCATCTCAGGCACTGGAAGGAAGGTGGAATGCCTCTCAGACCTCTTAATCCTTCCTTTCTGTCACCCCACCACTGCCATTCTTACAGCTGCTTCCACAAAACTAGGTAAGGGAAAGCAGAAGAAGGTTGTGGGACAGATGCTGGCTTATTCTTCTCTGGTTCTGATTATTACAGGTGCCAAAGGAGAATAGTACAAGAGAGACACTCATTTTGTAATAGAGCCAAGCATTACAATCTGGAGGAAAGCTGTATTGTGAACACCCCCCACCAAATTTCAGTGACATCAATAGGAGAAAACAAGGAAGGAAATGCAGCCATTTGTTAATCTTACATAAGAAGAACAGTGAATAAATCTTTGAGAATTATTCAAACTGTGTGACAACAAAAAGGAGCTTTTGATTGTACTCCAAATTATTTCATATGAATAGTATGTATGTAATATTATATAAACATTCTGAAATCTTGCAGTGAGCTCATGTCTTGGAATGTTTGTGATTTTTAAATTGCATCAGTTAAATGAGTCAGCAATAGAATAATGTCAAAATGTTCAGGTTCTTTTGGGAAAGTGAGAAATCACTTTGGCTGGGGAAACACAAACTTTGCCTGTGGCCTTGAAAGAGGAAGGACAGTTTACGCTTTGTTTTATTTATTTATGAAGGCTAATATGGTAATTTTAATGAACAACTTGATGGGGAAGGAAGAACAGAATCATATGCTGGCCTAATAGGGAATGTTGGGTAGGAATACACAATTTAAAAAATCATCCTTACAGCCTACTCAGTAGCCAGCACCCTAGAGACTGGTAGCTACAATAACCGGTAGGATTGCCATATGCCTGCTGGGGTAGAAGTTCTGCTCTCAGTAAGCATGATGTCACTTCAGCAAATATCAGGAGGGGGGGATTAAAAACACCATCAGTGGCACCACGATATTATTTCCAGGAAACCCCCAGAACTGACATCATACCTCTCTAGGAATTACCAGAAATTCTATGGTTTCACCATACTGTTTTGGGCTACTCCTAGAGACATGTGATGTCACTTCCAGGTTTTCACCAGAAGTGGCATCAGGCTGTTGCCAACAGCCACTTCATGTCCCCCCAAGTCTGTTACTATAGTAACAGGTATCTATTGCTTCCAACTGGGAGAGAATGCTTACAAATGGAGAATACTAATATACACACTGAAAGACTACCACCAGGGAGGCTCTTTTTTGTAAGCTCTTGGAGGATTGGCTACATCAGGGGTGTATGACCTAATATGCAAAGGAGCTCTGCTAGAATTCTACCCCCGACTGCCACTAACAGACATACAGGAAACAAGACCTAAGTGAGGCCACTCCCATACAGGACTTGAGAGGAAAAACAGAAACTAGCTTTTGAGGAGTCACTTAAACTTATACACACATATGTACATCAGAGGGAGAAACATAGGCCCCAAACAGGGTTGCCAAGTCCAATTCAAGAAATATCTGGGGGCTTTGGGAGTGGAGTCAGGAGACTTTGGTGGTGGGGCCAGGAGACATTGGGAGTGGAGCCATGAGCAAGGTTGGAACAAGTACATTTGAACTCCAAACAGAGTTCTGGCCTTCACATTGAAAGGGACTGCACACCTTTTCAATGCCTTCCCTCCATTAGAAATAATGAAGGATAGGGGCATCTTCTTTGGGGGCTCAAAGAATTGCCCCCCCGGGTCCAATCCTTTTGAAACTTGGGGGGTGTTTTGAGGAAAGGCATCAGATGCCATGCTGCAAATTTGGTGCCTCTAGTTCAAAGAAAACACCCCCCCCCCTAGAGCCCCAGATACCCATGGATCAATTCCCCATTATTCCCTATGGGAATTGTTCTCCATAGGGAATAGGGTTGCCAAGTCCAATTCAAGAAATATCTGGGGACTTTGGGGGTGGAGCCAGGAGACATTGTGGAAGGAGCCAGGAGCAAGGGTGTGACAAGCATAATTGAACTCCAAGGGAGTTCTGGCCATCACATTTAAAGGGACAGCACACCTTTTTAAATGCCTTCCTTCCAAAGGAAATAATGAATGATAGGGGCACCTTCTTTTGGGGCTCATAGAATTGGACCCCCTGGTCTAATCATTTTAAACTTTGGGGGTATTTTGGGGATAGGCACTAGATGCTATACTGAAAATTTGGTACCTCTACCTCAAAAAACAGCCCTCCCCAGAGCCCCCAATACCTCCAGATCAATTCCCCATTATACCCTATGAGAATCGATCTCCACATAGGGAATAATGAAGTGCCTGCCCAGCAGACTTCCCTCCCCCCCTCCCTGTTTCTGATGACTCTGAAGCGAGGGATTGGCATCTCTACTCATGAGTTGCTGCCAACTTCTTCAAAGTAACACAGACACAGCATCCCAAGAGGAAGCCTTTCCAATTGGAGAGTGCCCAGTAGTCATTTCCCTCCCTCCCCTGTTTTCTAAAGCGGGAGGAGGGCCTCCAAACCGGGGACTCCCCTGCCCCCTCTCCCCCCTCTCTCTCTCTCACACACACACACTTACTGGGTCTGGTTCCTCCACACCGACATCTGAAAAGAACAGGGACTACACTGCTCTCTTTTACAGACATTCTTACTTCCTCTTTAAATGAAAGCAAAACAAACCAAGGGGCTCTGCTTTGACAAAGCTGCTACTGACCTTTCCCCATGAAGTGCTTCCTGTTTCCTGCTTCCTGCTCAACTTTAAAGACACACATTTTAAAAATGGAACCGTTTGCAGATTTATAAACCTGCCAGAGCTCTAGATTCCGGTGGAAGCTGGATTCAGGTAGCCGACCCAAGGTTGACTCAGCCTTCCTTCCTTCCAAGGTCAGTAAAATGAGTACCCAGGTTACTGAGGGGAAAGTGTAAAAGACTGGGGAAGGGAATGGCAAACAACCCTATAATAAGTCTGCCATGAAAACGTTGTGAAAGCAACATCACCCCAGAGTCGGAAATGACTGGTGCTTGCACAGGGGACTTTTCCTTTTCCAGAGCTCTAGAGGTACATGGTGGCTGTGGGGGCAGGGCTTCCCCTGCCAGCCAGCTGGCTGGGGGCGGGGGGAAGCTTGTAAAGCTGGGAGATCCCCCGCTGGGACCTGGGGATTGGGAAGCCTGGCCCCAAAAGTTAAGTCATCTAAGAGTGGAGGGGAAATAGACAAAGAAGCAATGTGCTAGAAGGTGACAGGTGTTTGAAAAGGGGGGAAAGGGCAGCATGAGATGGAAAAGATGATAAGAGGAGGAATGGGTTGATGGGAAGAGGTGAAGAAGCAGAAGAGGAGAAATAAGAAGCCAGGGAGTGGACTGGAAAAAAATATGATTTAGGATCTTGTAAGAATTTGTATTGCTAAAACTAAAGGGGTGGAAATTGTAAAACAGAGAGAAAGGAAACATTCTAGCTGCCCATGGAACAAAAAATACAGGAAGCTACTGAAAGGGTTGGAAGAGAAGATGATTTTACATATTGGTTTGGATTAATTGGTCCAATCTTGGTTTTCTCTAACTTTTGTGAATGTGAAGATAAGGGAAATGTAAAAAAATAGAACAAAGGAGGAGAGAGAAAAAAGGCAACTCAAGAATCAAAGTAGCATTCAACAACATATCTCCATGTAATGGACATATGACAGTGGAAGTGAGTTAGTGCTTAAGACATCCACATGTTGATGTATACACAAAATGCATGCAGATTCAAGGTGCACAGATGAAAGTTCTGTCTGGATGATCTGCAGCATGCATTTTTAACAGGAGTAGATTGATGGATGCATCTGTTTGCAAACACATCTCTCTTCCTGTTATGCATGCCTCAAGGGTGGATGTCAGGGGCAGGGATGTAGGAGGGACAGCTGTTAACACTATCAATAGCAAAAGACAGGAGGCCAGTGAGGAAGGCCACTGGACAGGCAACTGAAGACATGGTTGGTGCTTCCCTTGTCCCCCTGCCCCTCAGCTGCAGCATCTTTCCCCTCTCTTTTTTAATACTACAGAGCAGTTTTCATGCCAGTAGCGAACATACGGGACAAGTGGGATCAGGGCTTTTTTTTAGCAGGAACACCAAGGAATGCAGTTCCGGCTGTCTTGTTGTCAGGGGATGTGGCCTAATATGCAAATAAGTTCCTGCTGGACTTTTTCTACAAAAAGCCCTGTTCTAAACAATGGGGATGTCAGGGGTGTGTGGCCTAATATGCAAATAAGTTCCAGCTGGGCTTTTTTCCACACAAAAAAGCCCTGAGTGGGATTTTCCCCCCTTTGCTAACCTTTATTGGTCTTGGACTTGGCAGATATTTTATGTCTACTCCATTCAAAATATTGGACTGAAGGAATGGACCAGGTTAGGTCAGTTGCCTTAACAAAGGTCTGAGAATCACCATTGCCAAGTGCAGTGTAGGTAAAGGATAAGCAATTCGTTAAATGATTACTCTGAGACCCCAGCTTGACAATAAAGGGCACCAGGCACACGACCTGACACCCACACTGCTTTAATATCTTCATAGCTCCTCAGCATTTCAGACAGAATATTTACAAGGCAAGGCTTTAAGTTCATGACCTGTAACATCTAATTCTGTTCTCCTCTCCTCCTTTTTTGTTTTTAAACACCCAGAACTGTTTTGTGCCATTCTGATTGGTTGTAATAAAAGGTACTTTTTCTGGTCTGGGAGACTTACAAACCATAAATTTTTTTCCAAGCATTTTGATGAGATTTCATTAAAATGATGCATTCCCAAAGAACTGGGGTTTTTTTTAAAATGCTGTGTCACAACTTTTTGGCTCCTCAACCTAATATGGGATATTCCATGGCTTTTGTGTTTGAATTCTGCTTGGACCAATTTAGGGACATAGAACCTCTTCCTCAGAACAGGACATAGTTTACATGGTGCTGTGGGAACTGAATCCCTTGAGGTTTTTTACTAGGAGGAGGGGGGGGCATGACATGCTTCCTTTCTACATATTTGACCAGGAGAAGTCTGAATGGAACATGTGACTGCTCGTGTATTCTGAGTCACCCAGATAACAGGGATGAAAATAAGACACCGCCTGACTTCTCTTCTTCCTAGTAGTCAGTTCCCTATGGTGAAAATGCCCAATATTTTGTGACCTGTTACAGACCATACATAAGAACTTACCATCTTTACCCAAGAACTTACCATCTTAATTCCAGGTAGGCATGCAAAAACCCTGTGCAAATGACATCAGCTTTGTGCGGGGCAAGTTTTCCTCTGAGTTCATTTTTTCATTGTATGCTGCTCACGACCTGAGTTCAATCCCAGAGGAAGTTGGGTTCAGGTAGTGGCTCAAGGTTGACTCAGTCTTCCATCCTTCCAAGGTTGGTAAAATTAGTACCCAGCTTGCGGGGGGGGGGGAGTGTAGATGACTGGGGAAGGCAATGGCAAACCACCCCATAAAAAGTCTGCTGTGAAAACGTCATGATGTGATGTCACCCCAGAGTCGAAAATGACTGGTGCTTGAACAGGGGACTACCTTTTTTATGGTTCCAGAGCAGGGCTAAAGATCAGGAATGTACAGGAACAAGAGTGATACAATCCTACCACTGCTCTCTTAGCACATAAATGTCCTGATGATGGTATATACCAATCAATATGCCAGAAGAACACCAACCATGGTGCTGTGATGACTTTATAGAGATCAGCTGGTGTGAAGGACCAGGATGGACTCACTGGCCTCCAGTTATGAATCTGTATGCTCAAGATTATGTAATATGCTCTAGTAATAAATATCCTTGAATACCGAATGCCATATCTGCTTGGAATGTTCATTGTCTAAGGATCTAGGGCTTTATATCACATTTGTCACCTTGACATCTGAATGGCTGTTCCAGGAAATTATCTCAAGAACAGCAAGGTCACTTGCAATGCTTGCCCAATCAGTTACTTTTGGTCCAGAGAGAGATTTCCATTTTATCATTCTACTGGGATGCTCTTCCAGATTAGAGCAGTTCTATTTACTGACAATTGCAAGCAGTTTTATGGTCGGTGGGGAAAAATCAGCAGAGAGAAGAGTTAGGAGTTGCAGGAAAGAAGTTATTTCTCTATATTATGTTTATCACCATCTTTTCTAAGGAGAAATTTCTATGATGTATTGAAATCCATGGCCTAATATTTTAGCCCTTTGTTGCTCCACATAGGGATAATTTACACCAACCTTTGAACCCATGGAAGCCATTGCTTTGGGGCAAGTTGTACCAGCTTTACTCTTCACTGCTGTAGGCTTAAACCACTTTGCTGCCATGCAAATGCTAAGCTGAACCCAGGCTCCTTATTTGCATTTGATAGGAAAGCACATTGAGAAGATGGTTAATTAAAGACTATAGCTGCCACCAAAGCAAAAGGCCCCGTGAATGGTCCCTGAAAAAACATGCAGACCTTCCTGCGTTTGCTAGCTGAACTTTGCACATGCATATAAAATACTCCTCATCTGATTTTCTTCATGAATTTCATAGAATCATAGATGTGAAGGGGCCATGCAGAGGCCATCTAGTGCACCTCCCTGCTCAGTGCAGGATCAGCCTAAAGCATCCCTGACAAGTGTTCATCCAGCTGTTCCTTGAAAACTGCCAGTAAGGAGAAGCTTACCACCTCAGCCAATTCCACTGCTGAACTAGTCTTACTGATCAGGGTGGATATGAATTACCTGGTCAATTAGAAGTCACCTCCCAGTTCTGTATTCTGGGTATAGTTTAGACCAGGGGTGTCAAAATCATTTGTTATGAGAGCCAGATCTGACATAAATGAGGCCTTGTTGGGCCGGGCCGTGTCAGGCTGGACCATGTGTGTTTCTATTTAAGATTAGGTAGCAGAGATATAAATTTTATAAAGGACATAGACAAGCAGAATAAAAGTTTTTTTAAAAAAAAACCACCTTAAAACATGTTTGAAACATTACCACTTGTTGCTCTTAAAGGTGCTTTCTTTGTATCTCTCCCATGCAATCCAGGGAACTGGGCATAGGAAGCTCTGGCTCTTTCCTTCCTTTCCCAGGGGACCAGGAGGGGGAGGGGCCTCAGCCAGTAGATGAAAGAGAGGCTTGGCTCAGTAGCTCTGCTGTGCAATTGAGAGAGCCTGGCAAAGCAAGCACTGTCTTTCCCCTCCTCCCCAAGGGAGAAGCCTCAGCCAATGGAGAAAATAGAGGTTTTGCTCTGAAGCTCCTCTGCAATTGAGCAAGCCTGGCAAAGGAAGCTGTGATGCAGAAGGAAGCAAGAGAGAGAGGGAGAAAGAAGCAGATGACAGCCTGTTGCTCAGAAGCCTGATTTTGCCCCTGGGCTGCATGTTTGACGCTCCTGGTTTAGACCACTGAGTATGTTGTTTATTGAAGTGTTTATTCCCCCCACCCCCACCCGCCACTTACAGGTGACTGATTCACACCAGTAGTGCACATTGGTTAAATTACAGTGTGACAAGAAATAATTCCTGATCCAATCATGGTTTTTTGTGTTGATTTAGTCCATCTGTATGCATCATGATGAACATTTGTAACCTGTAAGTAAAAAAACAAACACACAATCTAGAAGCCTTTGCCTCGTATTGGAGATCATATAAATAGAAACATGATAATGCTTGAACTAGCAGCTACAAGCATGCAAAATATGTACAGTGGTGCCAAGCTATAATTCTTCTCTACTAATCTGGCTAATTTAGACCATTGGTCTTCAGAATAATAAAGGGGTTGTGCCCTCAACCAAATGTCAGGCTTTGCTTAAGAGAGGTAATGACCAGGGAGAGAGCAGCAGGTGAGTGCCAGGTAGAAATGACTGAAGACTGTATTCCTAGAGAATGATCTACCCCTGTAGAGAGCTTGGTCCAGCAATAATTCTGCCCAGATTAGTGGCTAGGCCAAAACATCCCTATCTTGCAGAAAGCTTTGCAAGAGAAACCTTGAACATGACCTACTCCTTTGACATCAGGTATAACATATGGTGTAACCAAGATCAACCTGCCATTAGTTTATAATGTTGCCCATAGAATGCATATGTGTCAGATCTCTGGTTGTAACTTTCTGTCCCATTTTCATCTCCCTGTTTTATATCAAATGCAGGCTAGTCTTTCTGGAAAAAGAGTTCTGATTATTGGACTGCATTGCTGTGTACCTCCCCTCAGGTTTACAAAATCAAATCTGAATTTCAGGCAAGAGTATGAATAGGCCAGAGGCCCAGTTCTACTTCCAATTTTTATTTGCCTGGATGGCCAACCTATACTCAAGCACAGCAAGCAAGAGATTAGCAGACAGCAGTGGCAGTTGGAAGTAATGGGTTACTCATGAGGGTTCCCAAATATCTACAATGAAGTTAAAATTGCTTCATCCAAGTTTTTTGTTATTGTTGTTGCAGTATTTTCATTTTAGGGAAGACACACACGCTCTCTCTGGTTTTACTCTTGTTTTCCAACAGGGATTGTAAAAGTCTTGCTTTTGTTTGCCTTAGCCTCATTTTGCAATCCTTATTTAGCAAGCACCAAATGCAAAAAATGCCTTGATTTTTTTTTGTTGCTTTTTAGAAGCACATCAGCTCCTGAAATTAAATATGGTGGTTTAGTGCATTTGTAGAAAAACCTGAATAGGTGTTTTTGTTTTTTATTTGATTGCTATTTACATGATAGTTATGAGTAGGTGTGATGTCAAATTTCACATCCCTGTTGCTTTGACCACAAGCTCCACTTCAATTCTGCATTTCTTTGTATGAATCAACTCTGCATATTTTATGCTGTTTTATATTTTATCACACAGAATTTTCCCGATGGCATTTTCCAGTGTTATCTGTGCATCAATAAATCAGAATGTCATATTATATGCTTACATACATCATTTATCAGCTCTACAGTGCAATCCTAAGTAGGTCTACTTAGGATCCTGATGAATTTTACTCCATTGGACTTACTCTCAGCAAAGTGTTCTTAGGATGACACTGATAGATGCCATATAAAAACTGTCCAACATGCATAGATGGTACAAATGAAAAATTTTTTACAATGAAAAGTAAGCATGCTCCAGCACCTGTTGGTTTCACTTACCAGCTGCAAGCGGGCAATGGATTGTTTAAGGTATTCAGATATGCCTGAATGAATTCATATGTGCCCATCTGCAAGATTACACTGCTTTATTGTATGCCTACAGTACTTTTTACATAGCAGCCGCACCACTTTTAACTTGTCTGCCAATACCTCCAATTTTAAGAATGCACATAGTCAAAGGGGGAGGGGAGTTTACAGTTTTTGAACTGAGACTTACTACTAATATTTCTGTATTCCTTTGGTGTCTGCCCATGAACACAGCTAATCTTAGGATCTTTTTTTTACATTCACTTCTCAAATAGGTGCTTTTGAGGGAAAGAAACAAAAAGCAAGTAATGCTGTCTTTCTTGTATTGATCATGTATATTGCACACAGGCACAAAGAGGGGGCAAACTGCAAATCATTCCTTGCTCTACTGTACAAGTAGTTCTCATTAGTGATCCAACCATGACTCACAGAAATACATAACTCAGTTATTAATTAAGACAGCTTATTTTTTGGACTTGCTAAATGCAGCTACAAGCTGCAGCTACCTGGCGTTGTAGAACTTCTGTGATAACTAGAAGAAGAGGAATCAACCAGAAAGGATTTCACAACAAGACTGTGCCTTCAAAGATTTCAGGTTTTCACGGCTGGTAACATCATTAGGGTTTGTAGACTCTTTCGGGCTCAGGTGCCGTGTTCTACTGGAGAAAGTTTCTCTTCCAGACGTTTCGTTCTCAGCTGCGGAGAACATCCTCAGTGGCGTTGCAGCCGGAGCAGGCGCTCTGACCTTCTTGGCTGCTGTGCATTGAGTGGGGCCAGGGCTGCTGGAGAGCTGCTATTTCTAGGCTAGAGGGGGTGTGGTGAAAGGGCAATTGGTTTGTGGATGTGTCCATTGTTTGGTGGGGCTTCCTGGAAGGGTAGTGATAAGGAAACTGGCTGTTGAATATGACCATTGTTCTGTGTTAATTGCTGGGAGGGTTGGAAGGGGTGTGAAGATAAGGAAGATGGTTGTTGACTGTGCTGATTGTTCTGTGGAATGTACTGATTGTTCTGTGACTTTCTGCAATTTATAGTCTGTAGGGTGTTTTGCAGAGCTGGGTACCAAGATTAGTGGAAGAAAATGCCTTCTTCCTTTCTGTTAAAATTGTGCTGGTGTTTGTAAATCTCAATAGCTTCTCTGTTCAGGCGGGTATGATAATGTGAGACCTTCCTACAAGACTCTCAAGTAGGGGTGTGCAAAAAAAAATGTAATTAATCTGATTTGGAAATATACGGGGCCAAAATATTCAGAATACCATATATTTCCGAATTTCGGTATTTGGAATAGCCATATATACAGGAGATATACGGCTATTTCCGAATATACAGTCCAATTATCCCCTGTGGGCCATTAAAATCAATGGCAAAATATTGGAAGCCACCTGGAGGAAAGGGGTTTGAGGGAGAGCCCCCAAATTTGCAGAGGACCTGCAGGGGACTCTCCCCTATGAACCCCCCAACTCCCAAAAAGATTGGGCCAGGGGTTCCCATTTCAGGGGAACCCAAAGAGGGTACCCCATCCCACCATTATACGCTATGGGCCATTGAACTCGATGGGAAAATAGGGTATAATCAGAGGCTACTGGGGGGCAGGGGGTTTGAGGGAGAGCCCCCCAAACTGCATGGAACCCTCAGACTCCAAAAATAGCTCTATAAAAGCATAAAAATGACCCACCCCATACAGCCCACACACCAACCCCCTCACACCAACCAGAGGTAATTAAAAAAAACCAAAACATGACAGAAAGAAACTTAACTTTTAACACAAACTCACACACACCCAAAAAAAGGGACAACAGGATAGGATGCAAAACCAACAGCAACAGATCCAAACAAATCCGAGAAAAGGCCAACGAACTCAACTGTTAAAAAACTGAACTTTTTAACAATAAAAATTAAGCCAAACAGTGCCCCCCCATGAACCAAAACCAGAAGAGAAAAGGAACAACAGCAGTATAACATAGCAGCAACAAATCAAACATAGAATCCTTTTAAAACAGTAAAAAACTTGACTTTTAACAATATAGGAACTTAACCAACCCCTCCCCCCCAAAAAAACCTTCACCCTAACCCCAAGAAATCCAAGCCACCCAAATCAGGAAAAGTAAAAGGACACTGCACTTTTAAGTCCACACTAAAGTTAGATATAGGCAAACTGGCAACCATCCCACCTCAGGCCCTCACCCCCAATAGAACCCCCTAACCCCAAATAAGCTACCTAGTACTCACCCACCCAAATCTGGATAAGTAAAGGGACTCTGAGTCTTAAAAAGTCCTTTTACTTTTATTCTAGCTAAAATAAAAACAAGAACCCCAAGACTATCTTACCTTAGATATATTTTCCAGGCAGGTCAGGCAAGGCTGAGAGAGAGCAGCAGCAGCTGAGGCCAAGGGCTAGCACAGCACAATCTCTCTCACACACCAGCACCAACATAGCAGCAATGGAATGGAGTCCAGCCAGGCAGACTCCTTAAAAAGGTTCTCTGGCCCTACACAGAGCAGTTTCAAAAAATACCACTGCTCTGTGATTGGCCAGAGAACAGTGTTTACTTGGTACCCAAGTAAACAAAAGAACAACTATGCTGCTGATGGCTGGGGGATTAGCCCAGCCATCAGCTACACAACAACCCTGCAAAGCATGCATTTGTAATGCATTTCGCAAATGCATGCTTTGGATTGGCTGCTGGGGCTCCTCTCCCCCTCCCCTCTCCCCCTGATCCCAGGGAAGCTATGGGAAAGGCGGGAAAAGGCTTCCAAAGGCGGGAAAGGAGGCAAGCAGCTTCCCTGAGGCTGCAGAAGCTCCTTTCCCACCTTTTACATTGAGTTCCGTATACTTCCGAATATTGATTCAGAAGTATACGGGAAGCCATGTTGTTAGGCCAAATGCCCTCAAAACGAGGTTGGGGAATTAGTTTAATGGACACTTGGCTTTAATAGGAATCTTTTATCTATGTATACCAGGCTCAACCATTCAGAGAGTGATGCTCAATAAACATGGACTCTAATTTAATAAAATCAATTGTAATTTATTTGAAATAATAGTTCTTTCACACAAGGTACAAAAACAATCACACATTCACACAGGTCTAAAGAAATATAGAGAGATCGATAGGGGTACATATAAGGATAAACATACAGGGTGATACTATCTCTCGCAGACTCCAAGGAAGACTCCGATGGCGACGAATGAGGGAATGGGGGAGGACCCGAAACTGATCAGGAATCGGGGATGGATCTATACAGCGGGTATTGGGGTTTGCTGAATAGAAAGCACACCTGTGGGTAGCTAGTCCGCAGGTTATATAGAGTCACCTCAGTCCTGAGGGGATGGGAGGTGACTGGGAGGGGTAATGGGAGGTTCCGCTGATGACCACGAAGGCTGGACATCGGCTGGACCAATGGTGAGTCTTTGGTGACACCTGATTGGGTGTATGCTTTGACCAATGAGCTTCACCTTCATCCTGGGCATCCTGGAAACTTCCAAGTTGCGACAGGGCCTGGGGCGGCTCCAGTGATATCAGTATGGAAATGGTTGGGTGATTGGGATGAGATGGGATTATCTGGGAATGTGACAATAGGGAATCAGATATGGACCTAGGTATCCCCGGTGTAGACAAAGGGCCTGGATGTGGCAGGAGAGATCCTTCCTCTTTCTCATCATCTCCTGGGTAAGAACTGCTGTGCAGGATATTACTGAGCAATTAGGATCAACAGTCGAGCTATTAATCCATTCATGAAACAGATGGGTTGCTTGCGGGCTAGGAATGACTCAAGGTGTGTACATGAGGTTCCCACTAAGAAGGAATGAAGCCCAACCAGGCAGGAAGATGGCTACAAGTGGTGTTAGCGAAACACAGTGGCTTCCATGCTTAGCGCTTCAACACCGGTCGCCTGGACAGCTCCGTGGCGGCGTAGCCTCCTCCTCACCATGGCGGACTCCAAGCATTAGCAGGGAAACGTCCGTGTGCATCTGCAGACACTCTGTGCCTGTCTCAAGCACGTATACACTTATGCTGTTGGTACACATGAGTCCCTTTTGGTTCCTGAATAGCTCTGCTCGCACTCTCTGGCCAGACGGGTGCAAGCTCACTTCTCCAGGCACCCTGGCAACCACGTTTGTGACTGCAATATTGGGGAAAGAGGGGTCATTTTCTCACAATGTACAGCTCCCGTATAATGACTTCTAATTGGATTCGGAAGTATATGATGCCATATACTTCCGAATCAGGGGGTATTCAGCTGTCTATTTGGTTCAGCCAAACCGAATGCACATCCGTATTCTCAAGGCAGTGTACCTGGCACTTTCTCTTGCCTTGGAATGTTCATAACAATTCTTAGAAGTAAATAAACTGAGAAATGGAGGCTGCCCCACTGTCACCCATTGTACTTTTTGGCTTCGTGAAGAATTGAATGTAGGTCTTCCTGAGTTTTAACCACTGGTCACTGTGGCTCTAAACTCATTGGTTCTTCATAATTCATACCCCCTTTACTGATTGCACATAATCCAAGGACATGTTGCTTTTCAGCCCATTTTTATTCAGCTGCCAAAATCGTCAGATGGGTCTCCTTTCCCTGTTGCAGTGTCTCCCATGCCTTTGATGTCTACTCATGAACACAGCTAATCTTGTGATCTTTTTTTAAAACAAAATGTTTGTGCCTCAGCAGCAGATCATTTTGTCATATCTGAGCCCACCCTGGCCAGCATTTGGGGAAGAGTGAAGTTCTCTCACCTCTCTGGTGATAGGGCTTACGCATTCAGCAGCTTGTTCTGCAATGCTTTCTCTTCAACACCATTTGCATTCCTTTTTTGTTCAGCTTCTTGCTATTGAATGGAATGCAAAACTACAACCAGGTCCTTCTACATCATAACTCATGACACTTCTATGCATTTCCCCCTGGTAATAATTACACTTTGGGGAGGATATAAATAGTTTCCCTTGTGAGGATTTATTTCACAATGCAAAGGAGAAATAGAATGGGACAAAAACCTAACCTCTCTTTCATTTATAATGCAGGTTTCTACAAGAATCTTGCAGTCATCCATAATTTAAAGCTCTCTCTCTCTCTCTTTTTAAATGCTCATTTGGGTTAGCACGCTTTTTTGCCCAGCAATGCCACTTTGTCTTTAAGTAGCATCACTTGTAGATTAATTCATTATGGTCCCACTAGGGGGCAGCAAACATCACAAGTATCTTGCAGGGCAGCAGAGACCCGGACTCAGCGGCACTCCTTAAATTTCTCTTTATTACAAAGAACAAAGTCCACACAGGGATTCACATGAATGCAGTTCCCTTCACCTGCTCGCTTTGTCCCTTCAAAACTTCAGGGGGATGAGCTGTGCCTCTGCCAGGGGGCAGTTCCACCAGACCTGCCCAGGTCTGCTTGTTAGTAGTCAGACCCCAGCTCCCTCAGAGAGGGAGTTTAGTACTTAGAGATACAGAAACACCCTTCATATAATATCACCTCCAAAAATCATAAATATAAGACACTACCTAGCCCAAAAGGACACAAAATGTATGCCAGCCTGGGAACATTTTTGGAAGTTGAAATCAGAGTGGCGGGCTAGCTGACAAGTCTCTCATAGCCACCCTGAGCCTGCTTCAGCGGGGAGGGCGGGATATAAATAAAATGATTGATTGATAAGAACATAAGAGAAGCCATGTTGGATCAGGCCAATGGCCCATCCAGTCCAACACTCTGTGTCACACAGTGGCCAATATATGTCTCTCTCCCCCTTAGGGAGAAGCATAATTTAGGAACAATAGATCTCGCAAGAAACTACTTACGAATCTAATCACTGGGTAACCTCACTTCCTCCTTACCCATTTACCCTAATTTAGAAATGCTTAGTTAACTCTATTCACCAGACCTGTCAGCCTTCCCATCCAGTACCTAGTGGGTCATTAAGAATCATTTACACCTATAGTCCATTTCAGATAAGCCCATCAAATCTTTTCCAAATCATTGTCCATCTCTGGAAAAAAAAACCCCATCAAGTTATTTTTGGGGGTGCAATGTCAGATTGCCCCAGGGAACATTTTTCCTATAATTGTAGCATTTAGGACATCATACCTTACACACCCCACTTGTGTGTGGGCCTTCTCCTTCTCTCAATGAAATGCTGGTCATTTTGTTGCTGCCTCCACAGACCTCACTATTGAAAAATGATAACTATTCCCTTCCCTGAAATTACTTTACTCCTCACCTCCCTGATTTCCTCTTATCTAGCCTGTGTGTTTTTAAGTGTGTTTGTGTGTGTGTGTTGCTCATTTCTATTCCTTTTTTTAATAAAAAAAACCCCTTACCAGTGGAACATCTGCCTGGTTTATTTTGAGAATTCTCTTGAGGGGAAAATTCCAATAAACATTGGTGGTGATCGTAGTTACTCTCCTCTTGCTCTGCCTCCAAAAAGCTAACTCCCCCAATTAATTAGGATGCCGCCTCTTTGGTAACAGTAGCTTTATCTTGTCCCAAAGCAGTAGCTTTATTTTGTCCCAAATTCCTCTCCCTCCCTTCTATGCCTCTGCTCAGCCTTACCCAGCCAGTTTTCCTTCCTCTCTTCCTCTGTCTCACCTGATATCTTCCTTTTTGTCCCAGGGACTCTACATATGCAGAGTACCATCCCTCCTTTTTCTGAGCCTTGTTATTCTCTTAACTCCTTCCTTGCATTTCCCCACTACATCTGGATTTGTTCAGGGCCAGCCCGAGGCCCTTACTGTCCTCCAAGCCCCCCCCCCTTTGATGCCCTGGTTGACAAACCTTCAGCTCCTGTTGTTATGCGTAGCCAATACCAGGAAGGGGGGGGCAGACCACTCTTACTCCTGCACTCTTACACCTGCTGGGCCCACTGGGCAGCTATTGCCTTTCTGAGTGGTGGCCCATCCTATTAGGGAGCAGGTGCTGCTTTTGGCCCAGTAAGTGGGGTCTTCTCTGGCCTTTGCTGCTGCATGCCACACCCATACAACTTCATACAGTTCTTTGTGTCCAGTTTCAGCTGCCTTCCTGGTAAAAAGGGGAAGAGAACAGAGGGGAGCTCAAAGCTGAGGTACACTATCTATGACAGATACTAATGTATCATGTTTTGTATGGATGCCAAAGAAGAACAGGAGATGTCTGTTGTAATGCACTCCTTCTTAGTCCTTTGTTTGGGGTCATGTTGGAAATGTCTCTTTTGGTGATGGCCTTAGTGGTATCTCTTATGTGTACATAACCTGGGTGGCCCAGGCTAGTTTGATCTTATCAGATCTCAGAAGCTAAGTAGAGGTGGTCTTCAGAAGTATTTGGATGGGAGACCATTGAGGAATAACAGGGTCACTGTATGCCTGTGGCATCTTTTAGCTTTTTGACAGACCACAGAGGATCTTCCGAGTCATGCCTAACGCAGAACTAACTTTCAGCACTTGGACAGCACCATAGCAGTTCTTACTATAAGCTTAGTTTCACATTTCTCATCTGTGCTGTTTTGGCTCACCTTCTCCTCTGTCCTCAGTAAACCCTTGAGGCACTTTAATTTTTGCATTTTTTTCTGTTTCTGTTCACTATACTCTCCTCATCAAATTTATCCTAATTAAATGTGATTTCCTATCTATTGTGGATCAGCACCATTCGAGTGTGTATAAATAGTGTAAAATGTGATAAAAAGAAATGAATGAATCAGTTAACACCAGCAATGAAAACGAGCAACATGAAAAGACAACGATAACATATGAAAGCAAAATAAATTTTTGATAGGTATATTTATCTATCTCTACTAGAGGACATTGAGCAAGTATGTGAATAAGAGAATGTACTGGAGAGAGGGTGATTTTAAACTGTTTTGTCTCTTATTGTTGTACAAACTAAGGATGATTTGCTGTCTAAGGGAGAGTTCTGATTGAAACATCCTCTCCTACCTATGATAGCAGCAATTTCATGAAGGAGCATAATTGAACAGGGGTTATTTGATCAACCCGGGAAACTTGTGAAATTTAATATCATCCTATTTAAGCGAGGCTAGTAGTGTACCAAAATATACCAGATAATTGTCAATAACACCCTATTGTCCCCTCCATGTCTTACTTATTGGATCTAAAAGCTGTAAAATTATGCATATATCCCCACAAGATTTGTCTCTTCTCCCACCCCCTGCATCTCTCTCTGTGAGAAGAGAAATGTTTCACATCAACTTTGCACTTGCGTAAATAGCTACACTAGAAAATGAGGCCCATGATTTTACAGTTTCTTGAAAAGAAATCTGCAACAACATCTCACTTAATTACCATGTGAGCATAAATGTTGCACTGAATGACATGCATATATATTCCTCTTGTGAGTTATGCAAGCTAGTTCTTTTTTTTAAAAAAACAACAACTTTATTTCTTGAAAATACTCAACACCTGTTTCCCCCCTCCTTTTAGTGGTATAGCTGTTCTAAGTTCAAAGGATATTGGAGTCCATTTCCGAATCATCCCCTATTAACTTTCCACTGAAAGAAATCAATGTTATCCCAGTTAGAATTGTTGCAAAATCCTCAAGAATAGGATGTGACACCAGATGTAGACTGGTAGTCAGGTCAGAGGAAGTCAGGAGTGCTATGGCTACCTTTGACCAGGGAGACCTCGTCCCTGATCAGCCATTAAATTTTGTGGGTGATTTTGGGAGAGTTACTATATCTCAGTGCACTTGCCTCATAAAGTTTTTGTGAGGACAAAATGGGGAAGAAGCCCTGTGGTAGACACCAAAGGATGCAGCAAAGTGGTAGGCAGCCACTTGGCCATTTTGTCTAGATATGGAAAAAGAGTTCAGAGACGGTCTCTTGCATCCCAACATCTTTGTTATCCACACTGAGGTTCACCAATGAGCAGGCTCTCTAAGTGTGGTGGATCCTTCACTCTCCTCTGCTCTAATAAAGTGGCCCTTAGTTTACCCAGCTTCTGTTGTCTGTCTCTTTATTCCGACTGTGAGGGCAATCCAGCCCCTTACCTGCAGCAGATCCCAGACTGCTGCTGGAGAGCTGCATTTGTCTTGATGGGAAGAAAAGAGCAGGGCTGCATGAGGAGCCAGCTTCCTGTGGGGGGAAGAGTCAGCCTTGGTCAGCTGACTCCCTCCCCTTTCTCTCAGTTTTGCCTTGTGCTCAGCCCACCCTCCCTCCCTGGATATAGTGCAAGCTTTTGCTGGTCACCCAGTTGCAATGGGGGCCTTGGCCATGTCACCAGCTAATGTCTTGCCTTTGTCATTGGGATTTTAATAAAGAGGCACTTACTTTACCCAACTTCCTTTGTCTGTCTCTTTATTCCGACTGGGAGGGCAATTGTGCAACTGATAGTAGAGAAATAGGATGGTGCAGTGTTGCATTAGGACCAAGGAGACTAAGGTTCGAGTTACCACTTGGCTATAGAGCCTAACTGGTGATCTTGGACCAGTCATTATCTCTCACCCTAACCTACTTCATAAGAGTCTTGTGAATGTGAAATTGGGAAGAAGGAACCACATGCAATGGCCTGAGCCCTTTGGAGGAAGCATGGGATTGAAATGTAATAGACAGAGAGGCTATGCCTTAGAGTTTCACTATAGTAAGTCTAGCTAGAACAAAGTTTGAGTCCAGTGGCACCTTTAAGACCAACAAAGTTTAATCCCGGGTATAAGCTTTTGTGCGCATGCACACTTCTTCAGATCTTTTACAGTGACCTTCTTCATAGTTTTCTTGCATCCTGCTAGATGGAGATTAGCTTGTTCAGTGATGCCCTTGCTTAACTACATCTCTTCTGTATATTTTTTCTGTCTCCCTTACTGTTCTCTCACCTGTACAGTTCACTCCAAATAAGGCTGATATTCCAAAATTTGGGGAAAAAATAAAAAGAACACATCCTTCGAGAAATCAAGCTGAAGAAACTCAGCTTAATTACCATCTGGCTGGTTATGTTCTCTGCAGCTTCACTGGCAGAAGGCCATGCTCTATTTCACCAGGAAAACTGTTGCAGGGGAGATGAAGTCATTCAAAGATGATGCTCTTTCCTGGTTCTTTCCAATCCATAGAATGTGATTGCTGTTAACTTTCCCATGGCATCTGATGACTAATTGTAAGCAAATTCTATTTTAGAATGTGTCAAAGGAAAAACTGGTGATTAGGAAACATTTTAGGAAAAAACTCCTTCACACAATACATAATAACTTAGGGAATTCGCGGCCACAAGATGTAGTGAGGGCTCCCCTGTTAACAAAGCAATCTATGCAAAGTTACTCCAGCTGAAGCCCTAGAGTTGCCAGTTCCAGATTGGGAAACTTCATGAGATGGGAGGGCAGGGAGGTGGGGTACAATGCCATAGAGTCCACCCTCCAAAGGAGTCATCTTCTCCAAGGGAACTGATCTCTGCCTGGACCCTGACATCCCTACAAAGCCTATTGATTTCAAAACCAATTATCTTAAGTCAGTTTGAAATGTTATATCTTAGACCAGAGTAACTCTAAATAGGATTGCACTGTTAGATGGCTTTCAAATGGTATTTCAAATGGGAGCAATTCATCAGGAGAGTTTTATCTGTAGAGATTAGCCATGATAGCTGAGTAGAGCTTCCAGGATAAGAAACATTATTCTTCTGAATACCAGTTGCTGGAGGAGATGAAAAGACTGGACATGGACTTTTCTTAGGTTTTCATGATGGCATAATGAAATGGAGGATGTCTTAAATATAAGCAAGGTCATAAAAGACATTGTGTTATATTTTAAAAATGTATGCGTGACTTCTCTTACAATAGAGGAAGATCTATGTATCTGAAGAAGTGTGCATGTACATGAAAGCTTATACTCAGAATTAAACTTTGTTGGTCTTAAAGGTGCCACTGGACTCAGACTTGGTTCTGTTGCTTCTGAACAACACAGCTACCCACCTTCACCCAGTCCATCTAGGCTAATACTGCGTACTCTTATTCTGGCTGGCAGAAATTCTCTGCAGACTCAGGTGGAAGTAAAAGCAGATGTGTTTTCATGTGCTGCAAATGTCAAAGAATTTGCCAGCCTTGCAAAAACTGGCATTGCATTCCTTCTAGTCTTCCTATGGGAGAAAAGTCAAGCTATTTTATAACATCTCATTGTTTCCTGCCTCATTATTTTTTGCAGCTTTGGAATGGAGTTGTGATTCCATGGCAGAGCTGTGTGTGAAGAAAATCCCAAACTTAGTTCCCAGCACCTTCCATTAAAGGATCACAGATAGCAGGTGCTGAGAAATACTTGTCTCCGCTTGAGAACGTGAACTTGGAATGTATGAATATGTCCCTTACATTTCTTTTCATTGTTTGTTCAGTTGCACTAGAAACAACTTTCTTCCACCCAGTTAAATTGTTGGTATTACCTGATTTATTTGCTTCTTCTGTGCCTTTTTTTTGCTTTCAAATTTGCATACAAACATGAGGAGAGAAGCACAATAAAGATGCAACATTATGACAATGGTTTAAAGAAAACACAGTTAAATTCCATCTCTATTCTTATTGTTCAAAAACATAATAAAATTCCATCACTCAACTAATTTATCTGTACAGTACTGTTTATTATATGTCATTTTCTTCTCTGCCTTTTTAATGGCCATTTAAACACAGCTGACACACAAAGGACATGGAAAAATGTACTCATTTTTTGATGTAGAAAATTAGAGTGAAGAAAACAGAAAACACAAAAATGAATACTTAGCCAAAATCAAACACTATATTATAATGGACTATTTTAAAACTTTTTTAAGAAATAAAAATAAGAAAAAAATATATAAAGAATGTAATTCACTTAAGCCATGATACCTCCAAGTGTGAATACTTTAAAATAAGTGCTTGTTGGAATATTTAATTTAGTTCCAGTTCGGTACTTCTAATATTGTGAATTCAGAGTTCACAGCCTTCACTTTAGCTGAATTCCTGCAAGGATAGAAAACCCTTCAAGCAAATTGTTTTATGGTATACCTGCATTTTTTCCCCTTAGTGATGAAAAATCAATAATTATTGAACACTTGGAACAGATGTCATGAGCTCTGCTAGATAAAAGACAGAATGAATGCTTTGCAACTGTCTTTCTACATAGAACAATTTTCCAAAAAATGTTTATTGTGGAATGGTCTCTTTAAAGTCAGTAGTCACAGGACTAAGTGGTCTGAGATTTGTATTTTCATACCTTGCATATAATAAGAATCCTGAATATCTAAGCAGTTTGAAAACTACAGCTATATGCTACAAATGTGCCCACACAAGCAGACACACAAACTATGTTCTCTTGTGGGTTTTTTTAGCATGTTTTAGTCTCAAATGCATAATTTGCTTTCATTATGATGGAAAGGTTCGGCCCCTTCCCAGCCGAGCCTGCTCGCAGGCCATAGGCTGGGGGCCGTCTTTGCTCCTCCGGAAGGAAGGAGGGGCAGAAGGATCACCCGACATACGGGTGTTTTGGCTGGGCGCGGAGGCGGGGCTATTTAAGCCCCGGCTCCCGCCTCAGCACGCAGTTCGTTTTGGCTCTCTGCCCGCCCACCCTTCCCATTGGCAGTACAGGTGTATACCGGTCGCCTTTTGGGGCCAGGTAGGAATTTTTTCACCCCCGCACAATTGGCCTATGCGGGGGTGTTTTTCGCCTACCTTGTACTGCCTAGTAGGTTAGGTTTTGTTGTGTTCTAGTTTGGTCGCAGGCTGGATTAGGTTTGGCCACAGGGTTTTCCAGGGGAGCACCTATGGCCTAGCACCTTTGGTGCGGTGGTCTGCAGGAACCGTAGATGGGCTAAACGGCTCAGTACGGTGATGCAGAACACAGGGAGCCTCACCTGGGTGGATCTTTCCATGGGGATTGTTCCAGCCCGGTTGGTGATGGCTAGAGGCCTGGCCGCTCAGTTACAACCCGATTACGGCGGGTTTGTGCTGGGGGCAGGGTGGCTCGCCCTTTGGACAAGGCGGGGTCCAGGTGTTGACCCCAGGGCTTGTCTGGTCTGTTTTCTCTCCCCCTGCCAGTTATATTTGTTAATTTTAATAAAGCGGCCCGGTTTTAAACCCAACAATTGTGTCTGCCTCTTCTTTCCGACTGGGGGGGCAATGAAAGACCATCATTTTGGTTATTGCATTAAACAGACAGGGAACCCATGGGTAATACAAGACATAGAGAAAATCTCATCTTTCCCACTGTTCTCCCTCTTTCTGTCTACACTGCTGCTGCCTCAGCTTCCTCATCTCTCACACTCCAACCTCTACATGTAGCCTTTGCCATCTCTTTGACTTCATCCCCTGCCTCCACTTTGCTCCCTCCATCAAGGGGCCCTCTTCCTTACCCTGGTCCAATCCTTAGTTTTCTAAAAAAAAAGATATGTCCACTTGTAATGCTGGCGATGATCTCATTAGACAGACAGACAGACAGACAGACAGACAGACAGATAGATGATAGATAGATAGATAGATAGATAGATAGATAGATGATAGATAGATAGATAGATAGATAGATAGATAGATAGATAGATAGATAGATAGATAGATAGATAGATAGATAGATAGATAGATAGATAACTTTTCTCCTTTTTCTATACTTGGCCCCACTGTGTGAATTTTTTTATTCATATTCTTGCCGGGCTCAAAATTAAATACATAGGGGTGGATCCAGCCATTCTGCTCAGCAAAGTCTGAAGACAGCCTAAGGAGCTTTTCTCTGGCTGATGTGGTTCTTTGTCCTCCATAATTCACTTATTTTGGAAAGTGCTTAATGTTTCAGGAAGGCAAGAGATTTAACAGTTTAGAAACGTTTGTTTTAACATAAAGCACTTTGCAGCCAACTTGGGATTTCCTATCCTCCTTTCTCAATGGTTGTTAATTGTTAACAGATATAATCACCAGGTGGCTTCATCCCAAAAGTGAAGGATGTTGGTAGAATTTGCACACAGGGAGACACTAGTCTGAGAAAATGTGCTCTATCAGTGTGATCCCCTCATTGATTGATTGGCTATCTGTTACAGAGATAGTATCCCTGAAGATGTTAAGTTGTGTGGGAAAACAAAATGGATTCCCAAAATTCATTGGGATCAAAGTCTGATTTCTGATAAACCAAAACTGGAAACCATAACTAGATACAGATTTTTAAATCATACTTTCTTCTAACTATAATTTGAATCCTGAATTAACAAGTGTAACTATGGATGTGACTTAACTTCCAGACCCTGCTGCTTCAAAGGAAAGCAGCATTGAGTAAAAGGAAAACTGAAGTACCTCCTCTCACCCTGTATGTTTGAATGTTCAAACCATGATTCAGTAATGGAATGATGATTAAGCCAAACAATGATTGGGTGTGATATGTGAACTGTGTCACAGTTAGGGATGATGCCCACTGCAGACAATTGACCGAAATAAATCTGTGTTAGATTGTGGCCTTTAAAGCTTCACTACAATTGGCATAGGAGAACTATTTCTGCGTCCTTGTCAAACTGCAGAATATTCAGGAAATAAAATGCAGATGCACATATACACTTTATTGTCTCCTTGGAGGATTTATGTACTGTTATATTCCATTGATTTTTTTTTTCTCCAATTGAACTCTCTATATAATGTTGAATTGTTGATCAACAACTGAGAACTCCCTCCAGTTACCATTCTTGAGGCCAGAGGGAAAAGAAGTATCTATGTAGTAACATTTAAAGTGACCAATGGGGAGCAGGAGAGAGGCAAATATGTAAGGGCCCCTATCCCACCTCAGTCTGCTTTTCATAATGCAACATCTAGTCTTCCACAAAAACAGGTAGAGTGGGCTTAAAACTGATTGTTTTCTGGAACCGAGTGTGTTTTTTTAAAAAAAAAAATCACATGAATCTATTGAGTTTTGATTCAGTATGTTTTTCCCCCACTACTTCATTCTGCAAGTCAGTGCAGGAGCTTCAAACCCTTTTTGGGTTCCTGATATTGGTAGATGTCCTTGATCACAACTGTAGTATAGGTAAACCTATAGTGTTTTAGTTAAACTAAAACACTAAATTCAATTATCATCATAAGAATCAGTACAAAAGTGAAGATGATGTTCCTCAGACCAGGATCTCAGAGGTAATGTGCCTCCAGCAGGCCTTGGGACCACCATGATCCATGACCCAAAAAATTCATGGCTAGGGAAAGAAGTTTTGGCATGCTTCCTTTTGACATCTGCTAATGTTAAGCAAGAAGGTACCTCTGAAAAGTGTTGAAGAATGTTCAGAGGCTTGGTGGTGTTGTCTGGATTTTAGTGATTCAAAAGTAGAGGAGGTTTGACTCCTTTGCATCCTGTTATGACCCATACTGTGTTTAAATCAAATCATTAATTACACTGCCTATTGCAGATCCTTCATGTTTTTAAAAAAAGTTGTGACCCATCTAATATCACAAATGGTATCAGCTTTCTTTAGTCTGTGTCTGTCTGCAATTTTTGATTAGATAATTCTGTAAAAACTCAGTAAGAAATTGTGGACCGCTTTTGTCTGCTGCCATATTTTTAGCAACTTTTCCAGTTCCTTGCTGTCTGTTACTTTTAGTTTTCTTAAACAGAGTTTTGCACAGTACAAGAAAATAGGTCCCACATATGTGACTGATTAAAAGGTAAAAGTAGTCCCCTGTGCAAGCACCAGTTATTTCCGATTCTGGGATAACATTACATCACAACATTTTTATGGCAGACTTTTTACAGGGTGGTTTGCCATTCCCTTCCCCAGTCATCTACACTTTCCCCCCAGCAAGCTAGGTACTCATTTTACCGACCTCGGAAGGATGGAAGGCTGAGTCAACCTTGAGCAGCTATCTGAACCAGCTTTCACTGGGATCGAGCTCAGGTCATGAGCAGAGGGCTCTGACTGCAGTACTGCAGCTTTACCACTCTGCGCCACGGGGCTACAGCAACCCTATTTACATTTATGGAACAACCCCCTCCCCCCCCCCAAAATGGGGACATGGATATTCAGTTCAGCTTTAATGACCAAATACACAGCAGAATGAAGGCCAACAACAGCCACAGAAAAATTGTAAAAACCAGGATGGACCTAAATAAGTAAAACATAAGATATTTAAAACATAAATGTGAAAATAAAATATGGGACATTAGTATAAATAATGGGATATGACAAATAATACAGTAGTGGTCAAACATCTTCTAGCTTAATAGATATAGTACATATAATAAAAAAATGAAAGATTATACAGCTCCAGAAAAATAGTAACTAGAACACACTGGTTAAAATTACAATCTGTTACCTCGGCATTGACTTGTAAGAACCATAAAATGCAATTTGATGGCATGGAAACAAAATTTGGCAACTTTATGCATGGTCTTTGTATTTGTATCAGTTTCAGTAACACTTGTGATGATATACAAAGTACTCAGGCATTTAAGAAAAGATAGAATACAAGCTTGGAAATACCCAAAAAACAGTCAGTTCAAGACCCCTTCTTTACATAATCCTCACGGATTCTCCTAGCTAACACCATAAATTTGGCACAATTAATTGTGATACAATACAATGATACAGAACAGAGTGCCAGTGTGTTAAACTGTTTTATACAATATTTGTTGTATACAATCAACAATCAACTGTTTTATACAATATTTGTTGTATACAATCAACAATCAACAATGTACAACCAAATGTTCTTTGGATCACTCTAGGAAGTTATATTGCACATATTCAAGAGCCATTATACCCAAGATGTCATTTGAATAAAGCTGGGTACTCATTTTACCGACCTTGGAAGGATGGAAGGCTGAGTCAACCTTGAGCAGGCTATCTGAACCCAGCTTCCATCAGGATCGAACTCAGGTTTTGAGCAGAGAGATCGGACTGCAGTACTGCAGCTTTACCACTCTGCACCATAGGTCTCTTATGTGAATGATAGTGGCTGAATATAGATATGTCCCAAGACAACAGCAGGAAAACTGACCGTTTTCGCATACAGCTAACCTCGCAGTCACAATCCTGTTCCCTCCACAGCGTCCGGTCGGATTTTGCACCATCTGCGCCGGAGTTACAGGAAGTGCCGCGGCTTTTGCGTAGCAAACGTAAACTGCTAAAACCCAGTTTACGTTTGCTACGCAGAAGCTGCAGCACTTCCTGTAACTCCGGCACAGATGGTGGGAAATCCAACCGGATGCTGCGGAGGGAACAGGATTGTGACTGTGAGGTAAGCTGTGTGCGAAAACAGTACTAGTTTCAAGCAGAAGAGTTTCTAAAATCTTCTTGTGCCTTATCAATTATACAGCCTTACTGAGCTCCACTTCATTAAGGAAGCCTCTAGAAACCAACAGAGAAAAGTAATTTATTCCCTTAAGAAAACAGAAGATTTATCAGAATGATAACAAATCATTCACGTTCATTAAGAACTCAAGTATATTCAGAGGCCCATCCTTTCCACTAAAGGTTTGCATGAAAATGAGAGGTGAAAGAGAGGTGAATATCAGATGCTGAAGACAAATACATACATGTTTTAATGAATCTTTGGCAATATGAGATGACAATTGCATAAAGATGTTTCCAAAGTGTTTAGGTTGGCGACACAGATATTTTGTGCTTTACTGATGCACACTGCACACCCATTGCACTGTACACACGTGTTGCAAAAACCCTGTCTTGATGTGATCATCATCCATGTAATTATATCAAGTGTCATTTTGTGTGGTGCTTTACCAATATACAGGAACCCTTGTGTACATTAGTAATGTGCTACTGATCTTTTGCTGCAGAAGAAGCTGTAACTGTTGCCCTTCATGAAAAGTCATTAAAATATGTTGGACAAATTCGTATCTTTGGTTTTTGATGCAGTTCAACTTTTCATTTTTCCTCTTGTTGACATATTGGTTCTGCACTCTTCATTTTCACAAAAAATAGAGAATTACATTTCAGCATGCTGCAAATAAAACCTTATGATGTGCTTCTGAGCAAGTAAAGGTCTACATCTTCTGTTTCAAATGTTCCCTTCATGCTGCCACCATAATCACTGTCATTGCTATAACAGATTGAGTCAATTTCATTCTAAGTGGAGGGATGTCTACAAAGTTTACACACAATGTAAGACTTTTACAAGCAAGGGACAGGAAATGCAATCCATCTGCAAGCAGAAACTATTGGGGAACTGTAAGATAATGCAAGTTATTAATTCTTCATTAAATTTAGGAAGCCAACCTTCTAAATCATATGTTGACAATATAGTGATGGGGGCATTTTTTCATAAAAACAGAGTCTTGAGAAGGTACTTTTTGGAAATATGTTCAAATGTGTGCAATCTGATCACTAATGGCTTAATAATTAGATAATTTTCTTAGTAGGATAATGCTTGTTGAGATGACTAGGAACAGATTTTGGAGCGTAAGAAGTAGTTAATGATCTGTTGCTTTGAAAGAGTATAACTGAAGGGGACTAATGTATGGTCTTCATAATCAATTATAGTTGTCACCTATTTTCCCTCACTACACACACATATTTCCTTTTCTGCCTAACAGGAATTCATCTCTGTTAAATGTGCATATACATATCACTTCTTACAGTAAAGTGTCTGGCAAATTTATATTTGTGCAAGCAGCAAACCCAGATGCCCCCTGCAGATAACATAGGGTTTGTAACCTCCGGATAACATCTGGAGATCTCTTATATTACAGTTGATGTCCAGATCATAGAATAGAATCATAGAATCCTAGAGTTGGAAGGGACCTCCAGGGTCATCTAGTCCAACCCCCTGCACAATGCAGGAAACTCACAAACACCTCCCCCAAAATTCACAGGATCTACATTGCTGTCAGATGGCCATCTAGCCTCTGTTTAAAAATCTCCAAGGAAGCTCACCACCTCCTGAGGAAGCCTGTTTCAGTGAGGAATCACTCTAACTGTCAGGAAGTTCTTCCCAATGTTGAGCCGGAAACTCTTTTGATTTAATTTCAACCCTCTGGTTCTGGTCCTACCTTCTGGGGCCACAGAAAACAATTCCACACCATCCTCTATATGACAGCCCTTCAAGTACTTGAAGATGGTGATCATATCACCTCTCAGGCTAAACATCCCAAGCTCCCTCAACCTTTCCTCATAGGACTTGGTCTCCAGACCCTCACCATCTTCGTCGCCCTCCTCTGGACTCGTTCCAGCTTGTCTATATCCTTCTTAAAATGTGGTGCCCAAAACTGAGCACAATACTCCAGGTGAGGTCTTACCAGAGCAGAGTAAAGTGATACCATCACATCACATGATATGGACACTATACTTCTGTTGATACAGCCCAAAATTGCATTTGTCTTTTTAGCCACTGCACCACACTGTTGACTCATGTTCAGCGTATGATTCACTAAGATCCCTAGATCCTTTTCGCACATACTACTGCTAAGACAAGTCTCCCCCATCCTATAACCATGCATTGGATTTTTCTTACCTAAATGCAGAACTTTACATTTATACATTTTATTGATTTTAGCCCATTTTTCCAGCCTGTCAAGGTCATCCTGTATCTTGTTGCTATCTTCTACTTTATTTGCAACCCCTCCCAATTTAGTTTCATCGGCTTTAAGATTATAGAGATCAGCATTAAGATGATAAGCATTAAGATGATAGAGATCAGTTCACCAGGAGAAAATGGTTGCTTTGGAGGTAGACTCTGTGGCATTATACCCTGTTGAGAACTTACTCCTGCCCAAACCTCCCCCCCTCCCCAGCCCTGCCCCCCAAATCTCCAGATGTTTCTCAACCCAGAACTGGCAACCCTAAGACAACATACAGATTTCTTTATACTTCTTAAAACTTCCCATGTATGCAGGAAAAAAGACCTTTGCAAACTAACAGAAAGGGAAAGAAGATTCTCAAAGGCAAAGAATGTGAGGGGCAATTGTGTATAAGTTACAGGGGGAAAGAAGAGAGGGGAAACCAGCCTGAGCTATCTTCTGAGAGCACATAGAAACCTATAAAGTTAATTTCGTGGGGAGGGAGTCATTAAAATTATTCCCATTTTCTTCACATCCTAGCAGCTTTAGGCTCTCAGCTTTGAAGAGTTCACAGATATGCTGAAAGATATGACTTCATATATTAAAAAGAAATCAAAAATTGCCTGTTAAGGAGTATATATGCTTTTGAGCAGGCTTGTATGCAGCCCATGAGCAACTCGCTGTCATCTGCTTTCTTCTCCCTCTCTCTTGCTTTCTTCTGCATCACAGCTTGCTTTGCCAGGCTCTCTCAATCACACAGGAGCTACAGAGCAAGAAAGCTTGCTTTGTCAGGCTATCTCAATTACACAGCAAAGCTGCTGAGCCAAGGCTCTCTGCTCTCCTATACCATGCTACCTGAGGGAGAGAGGTTTTCCCTTTTTTTTCCCCTTTTGGATGCCAGTGAGTAAATTTAGGGTTTTTTCCCAAAGCACATTCTGTTACTCTGAGATTTTCACATAGTTTTCAACAGTCAAATGCTGATGAATTTTAGGAAATTAAAAACAATAAATAGACTAGCTGCAAGAAAATTGCATATCTAGATTCCTGGAAGGTTTTTGCCTCTGGCATATAAAGCCAGTATGAGGCATGCAAAGCAAGATGTTATCCCGTCCATACGTTTTCACCCTCTATCTTTCCGGACTGTTATAGCAGTGCTATAGTACTTGATGCATGTCAATTTTAATGGAGAGAAGAGTGAGGAATTCACAGAACATCATCCACACAAAGGCAGTTCTGTTGCCAGGATCAAACTCTGCTTCATGACCACTAAATAGAATTAAAGGTTTTAAAGGAAACTTGAAAACAGTCAGTGACGTCTGAAGTTAAAAGACTGTAACAGCTGCTGATAAAATATTAGGCCGGAACATTCTAAAAGAAGTAAAGTGGAAACAAATTTCAAAGCTAAAATATATCTGCAGCTCTTCTTAGCATTCAACATCAAAATATTCATTGAGTTATTAAGGCTGAGTGAAGTAGAAAACATCTAAGATTCTCTTGTTCATTAAGGCTACAAAGTCCAGAGTTTTTCTGAGTTTCAAAGTCCAGTGAAATTCCCTCTGGAGCAAAGATGCTTTAAGTTCCCCCCCCCCTTTTTTTTCATTTTCACCTTCTGTCACTAGCAACCTCTTTCAGTTCCCACAACTAGGTCATGAAAGTATCAAATGTAAATAGATTTAAAGGCATAAATCTAAAAAAAAAAAATTGTGGGGCTTTAGTTTATGCTAAAACTTGCCATGTCACAAGTGACTCCTATTTCAGAATGAACCTACCAAGTATCCTCATAAGTATCTAATGGATATTCATTGACACTGAAAGGTCAAACATATTACCTCTGCAATTCTGGGTAAAAAATCAAGATGTAGTGGACATTAAATCCCAAGGTTTTATTGGACCCAAAGAGTAAAAGTTAGTAGTGTCCCCTGCAAGTGGTGAGTTGGATCCAACAACTCACTTCTGCTAAGTGAAGAGCCTTGTTCTGGTGAAAGGAGGCGAGACAAATGTTCACTACTGGAAGGGAGACACTGGATCCAGCCCAATATGTTTGTTATATGCATGCCTGTCAGAGTCTAGGTCCAGTCCAAACTGAATACCAGAGTCAGAGTCAATGTTCTGTTCAAAGCTCAGTTACCAAGACTCAGACTGATTTCACACTAGGACTTGTTCCAGGTAGAGAGCCCTTTTGCTCCCGGGGCTTCTCTCTGTTTTCGCACAAGCTGCGAGTTGGCCCGCCACTTTTCCACAGCAAGCAGAAACTGCTTGTCAGAGGATCTTGCCTGCTGTGGAAAAATGGCGGGCCAACTCACAGCTCTGGGGCAACTTGTGTGAAAATGGAGAGAAGCCCCGGGAGCAAAAGGGCCCTCTACCCGAAACAAGCCTACTGTGAAATTGGTCACAGAGTCCAGTTCACAGTAGTACACAGAAAGTGAGGTCTAACAGTCCAAGGTCATTTACAAGCACAGGGAGGGAAATTCCAAGGTCAGAGTCAAGAGCTGGTCCAAGGGTCATAGGAACAGAGCAAAGTCCAGAGCTGTGATCACTGAGTCAAGAATTTGGTGACATGTTACTTCCACAACTCACAGCTTCCTTTGGCTGATTTTTATAAGCATATGCCAGGCGTTTAATTTGCAGACAGTACAGTAATTCTACAATGACTCAAGCAGCTGGCATCAGGTCAGGAGGTAAGTGTTTTGTCTTTTCTTCCATTCAGCTCACAGTCTCTGTCTCCAGCTCTCAAGATATGTAGGTGAATCTGGAGGACTGGGAATTATCAACTGGGTTTCACCTGTTGCCTTAGGGCTGGAGGGCATCAGTGGCACTGCTTCAGCTGTCAATGTTGACAAGCCTGCAGCTCATCTTCCTGCTTGTTGGCTTCTTGCCAGGCAGGCTGGCTACACAGGGCCCCTCTTCTCCTGTGGAGTGCTCACCTCCCCAGAAGACCTCACCATCACTGAACCCTGACTACCCCACAACATCATCTCCCCCTCAGAACCACTTTCAACCAGTGTAATGAGTCAGCCAGGGCTCAGCGATAGTGAGGATTCCTAAGGAGCTGAGGAGTCCTGTGTAACCAGTCTTGCGTTAACAGGAACTGACCAGCATGAAAATGAGCTACAGGCTTGTCAGGATTCACAGCCAACAGCTGGCACAGAGCCACTGACACCCTCCAGTCCTGATTCAGCAGGCAAATCTCAGTTGGCCATTCCCAGCCCAGCAGTATCATCTACACCTTTAGAATGTTGCAGACAAAGGCTGAGAACAGAGCTACCGACAAGATGACAAACTGCACGCCTCCAGCTTGCAGTTAACAAAGATGAGTAGTTGCACAATTGCTTCTGAGTAACTGGTTGCAAGCATGATCCTTAGGTGTGGGGCTATAAAACCAGTCAAGAGGGTCTGTTAGGCATGGATGCAATGTGCATGATAAATGCTAAGCCATTGACTCTGCCTTGTCTGACTTCTGGACCTCCTACCTTGGACTGAACAACTCTGCTTTGCCTGAGTACTGGCATCTGATACTCAGACCCTGCAAGTCAGTATACTGGGGGCAGATTCTAGTCTTTGTTAGCTACCATTACTGTTGTGTTTGTTTGCTGCAGAAGAGTGCTGCTGACCACCATGGGGATCACTCCTCTCCCCTTCTGGAAGGGGAGAAAAAGAATCCCTCGGGTCATACATCACAGTTTTTCAGAGAGGAAGATGCAGCATTTATGGTGGGGCAGTGAGCAAATCAAAGTATCTGCATGTATGTGCATGTATGTAGATGGAAGGGGAGCACTGTAAGTCACTTGTGCAGGGCTACAAATACCTGAAGCTGGCCTAGTTAGTGTGTGAGTTTCTCAGCCACTGAGATTCTTCTTCTGTTGTTTACTGTGTGTGCATCTCCCCCCACCTTCCTATTCAGCTCTATTTTCTGCAGAGATACCATGTCTCAAAGTCAAACACAAAGAAGCCTTGTGTCAAACAATCTGCTTTTTATCACCATGTGGGAATTACTGTCATTTGCTAAATCTGTGACCCTTTCTCTCTTGCTCTCTTTGCATCTCTGAGATTCACTAGCCTTGGCACAGGGGAGTCAGAACTGTTGCTTCACAGAAGAGAAGTGCCATGGTGGTCTCGAGCTGTCTGCTTCCTCTGCTGGTCCCTTATAAAAAGCTGTCACTCTTCCTGACCTCATTGATCACCAAGAACACACAGCAACTCCCAGTGGTTTGAAATAGGTAATGCCAAGTTAAGCCATTCAATGTTGTTATATACATTTGAGGGATAAGAAACACAGGAAGATTAAGCAACAAGGGATGCACACTTGCTAAGAAATAAGTCCTATTAAAATCCAGAGTAAACATGCATAGGATCCAGGGCTGGATCTAGGGTGGGCAGGGGGGGGGGGGTATTTGCACTGGGCAGCGCCTGGGGAGGGGGTGTCAAATTTGGCACTCCTTGGGGAGCGGGTGGAGCAAGCCAGCAGCTCCGCAGACTGGCTACTTTTGCTTACTCAAGCATTACAATGCAAAGCTGCCTAGCATTCCCCCATCTGCCCCGCCCCCTTTAAAGACCCTGTGATGAGAGATGGAGAGAGGGAGCCGGCGCTGCTTCCTTTAAGTCTCCCTATTCTCGCCCCTTCCCTCTGACCTTACCTTCCCCCTTCCCCCAGTGCTCCAACCTCTGCCGCTGCTGCTCAGGGAGAGGTCTGCAAGATCTCCTCCTTCCCTGCCATTGCCCACCAGCCCCCTCAGCAGCCACTGTGTCTTCTTCCCTGGATTTGTCTGCTCAGCACCACGAGGACCTGTCTCTCTGCCCCGTCACTCTTTAGAACTGTCCTGTTTGGTTCTGGTTTCCACTCCTGGTTAGATTCCTTTACTTTCTCTGGGGCTTTTCCTTTCCTCTCCTCTGTGCAGGGCTTGTGCCTTACAGAAGGTTGCCTTTCTCCTTCTCCACTTCCTCCTCCTTCCTCCTGACACCCCGACCAGTAAGGATGGCCCATCCTCTCTCCCCCCCCCCCTTTCTCTCTGTCTGTTTCCTTTCCTTTTTTTCTCTCCTTTCCTTCCTTTCACCTTAGAGAAAATTACTTTGCATTGGTTTGAGATGAAGCTTCTGATCCCACCCCCTGCTTTACTTTTGCAAGCACCTTTTCCACATGGTAAGTTCCATTAATTTTAGTGATGTTTACATTTCCACTAAGTAGCTTTCCTCTGAAGTCCTGCCATGTTGGAAAAGCTCTTCCTATCATGAGGATGGTATGTATAGTTATTTTGGTCCCCCACCCCACCCGTTTGCTGCCCTGTTGCATCAACTTCCTGTGAAAACCAGTGACCACCAACTATATGTAGCTCATTCCACTGTCCCTCATTCCTTATGTGAAGAAGTGTGCATGCACATGAAAGCTTCCATTCTGAATAAAACTTTGTTGGTCTTAAAGGTGCTACTGGACTCCTACTTTGTTCTGTTGCTTCAGACCAACACGTCCTTATTACCCCATTCAGGCCCAAAATGCCTCTGGAACACCCAGAACAGGCCGGAATGGGCATCAAACTACCTGGGCTGCCACAAAAAATACTGGGATGCATCACAAACACTTCAGAACAATATTGTAGAACTGATAAAGCAGAACTCACAGGTCTTTATTAGCACATTTAGGGTCAAAATGCCTCAAGAACAGGGTGGAACAGACATTAGAGAAATAATAGTACTGTGAAAAACAGTGAGATGTATTAATTGCACTCCAGAATACTATTTTGGAAATCCAAACACAAAAATATTGTGTTACAGGCCAAAATGCTTCTGGAGCACCCCAGATCAGGCAGAAGGGTCATTCAACAAACAACAGTACAAAAAAAACCCCAGTAGGATGCATGAAAGGCACTTTAGAGGAATATTTTGGAAATCCAAATGCAGAAATGTCATGCACTTATTAATCTGTTCTGGGTCATAATGCCTCCAGAACACAATGGGATGGGCATTCAAGAAATAATAGCATCACTGAAAAAGGTGGGATGCATTACAGTTACTCCAGAACAAAATTTTGGAAAACAAAACACAGAAAGAGTACACTTTTATTAACCCTTCCTGTCTTCAGATAGTGCTTCATTTAACTTTCCAACCATTCAAAGCCAGTCTTAACTGGTTTTGTTCGCCTTAATTAATCCACAGTGCACTAGGGACATCCCCCCATTGCTTTACTATTTTGATCCACTGCGTGGATTAAGATGGATTAAGGTGGTCCTGCAGAAGTGGTATAGTACAGTGGTTGAGAATACCACAGGTTCACTTTTTGTCATGTTCGGTTAAAGAAGAATCTCTGCAAGCTAGCCTAAAAAACTTGTTATGTTAGAAAACCTGGGACAACCACCACTAGTCTGAATAGATGTGACTGGCTATGTGGAGTAGTGCATAAACCGTTCCAGTTATTTATTTAAATATGACATCTCTGTTCTATTGTTAGTTGGCTAAATACTGCACCAGGTCTTGTGGAATGCAAACAAACTGACTGATGTGTGAGTGGGGGACCTGCAAAAAACCTTTGGGGAGCCCTTCCACTGCCAGCCCCTGGCCCTGTGCTGTGTAGCCTGCAGCTACTTAACCCACATTATTTTAAGGCCATGATTTAAGCCCCAAACCACACCAGACAGAACAGTTCAGGGACCTTGGAGTTAAAAGTATGCCTGGTGCATTTTTAGCCTGCTGAGAGCCCCATGGCGCAGAGTGTTAAAGCTGCAGTACTGCAGTCCCAAGCTCTGTTCACAACCTGAGTTCAATCCCCGGTGGAAGCTGGGTTTTCAGGTAGCCGACTGGAGATTGACTCAGCCTTCCATCCTTCCAAGGTCAGTAAAATGAGTACCCAGCTTGCTGCGGGGAAAGTGTAGATAACTGGGGAAGGCAATGGAAAACCATCCCATAAAAAGTCTGCCGTGAAAACATTGTGAAAGCAACGTCACCCCAGAGTCGGAAACAACTGGTGCTTGCACAGGGGACCTTTCCTTTCCTTTCCTGTTGCCTGCCACTCCCACCTAGTCCTCTATTGTTCTCCTCTTCTCTAATGTGACCAACTGTCCTTTTCACAGCACTCTCTTAGGTCTTCTCTACCTTTTCATGGGAAGGAGGAAATGAATACACAATATTTCTAGAGGCATTTTAACTTGCAGCGGGTTAATAAGTGCACAGTATTTCTGCATTTGGATTTCTAAAATGTTGTGGAGCTCCTTCAATGAATCCCATGTTTTTTGGTGGTATGCTTTCTTATTAAATGCCCATTCCAGTCAGTCTGGAGGTGTTCTGGAGTAATTTTGGCCTGGAGTAAGAAAATAACAGAACGACATTTTTGCATTTTTATTTCCAAAACATTCTTCCACTGATTGTTTAAAGCCTGTTCTGGGGTGTTCCAGAGACATATTGACCTGGAACGGGTTAATAAAGACTTGTGATTTCTGCCTTTTCATTTCTAAAATATTATTCTTGACTGTCTGCCCAGTTCCGCTTTTTCTGTTTGAGAATATTGTTCTCGAGTGTCTGTGATGCATCCCAGTGTTTTTTGTAGCAGCCCAGGTTGTTTGATGCCCGTTCCAGCCAGTTCTGGGTGTTCCGGAGACATTTTGGCCCAGAATGGGGTAATAAGGACGTATAAGTTCTGCTTTTTCTGTTCTAGAATATGGTTCTCAAGTGTCTGTGATGCATCCCAGTGTTTTTTGTGGCAGCCTAGGTTGTTTCATGCCCGTTCCAGACTGTTCTGGGGTGTTCCGGAGGCATTTTGACCCGGAACAGGGTAATAAGGATGTGTCAGTTCTGCTTTTTCTGTTCTAGAATATTGTTCTCAAGTGTCTGTGATGCATCCCAGTGTTTTTTGTGGCAGCCCAGGTTGTTTGATGCCTGTTCCAGCTTTTTCTGGGCGTTCCGGAGGCATTTTGGGCTGGAACGGGGTAATAAGGACATGTCAGTTCCGCTTTTTCTGTTTTAGAATGTTGTTCTTGAGTGTCTATGATGCATCCTAGTGTTTTTTGTGGTATCCCAGGTTGTTTGATGCCCGTTCCAGCCAGTTTCAGGGTGTTCCAGAGCCATTTTGGGCCAGAACAGGGTAATAAGGACGTATGAGTTCCACTTTTTCTTTTCTAGAATATTGTTCTTGAGTGACTGTGATGCATCCCAGTGTTTTTTGTGACAGTCTACATTATTTTATATAAAGAGCCCCATGATGCAAAGTGGTAAATCTGCAGCACTGCAGTCGGAGCCCTCTGCTCACGACCTGCGTTCGATCCCAGCGAAAGCTGGTTCAAGTAGCCAGCTCCATGTTGACTCAGCCTTCCATCCTTCCAAGTATCCGGCTTGCTGTGGGGAAAGTGTAGATGACTGGAGAAGGCAATGGCAAACCACCCTGTAAAAAGTCTGTAAAAACATTGTGAAAGCAACGTCATCCCAGAGTCAAAAACAACTGGTGCTTGCACAGGGGACTACCTTTACCTTTTTACATTGTTTTATGCCTGTTCTGGGCTGTTCCGACCAGTTCTGGGTTTTACTCTGTCCCATAAATTTGCTGCACTGACACGTCAAGTAGTCCCTCAGGAGAAGCCTTGAGCCTCCTTCCTCATTCACAGGGAGAGAAGGTGGGGAGCCTGGGTGAAGGGGGGGGGGGTGGAGCTGGGCTCCCTTTTAGCTTTTGTCTGTACTTGCCCCTTATTTTCTTCCACTGTCAAACTCAACCTTTCTCTGTGCTCCACCAGCAGACTCGAAAGAGGCAGAGGCAACTTCACTCATTTTCCCCTTGCCAGTGTTTCCACTTGAAACTCTGATCTGATCTCCTTCTCAAAGTTATGCTGATAGGGGGGGGAAATCAGGTTTTAAAAGCATATTTTTGTGCTTCTTGCTAAGTAGCCAACGTGACACGTGATTTGTCTCCTAAAATTTAATTTAAGTCTTTGCATTTGTTCCCCCACCCCACCCTCATTTGTCCAGTGGCCAGCAATGCTGGAGTTGTTTATTATGTATCTATATCAAAAACATTGATTATATACATATACATAGGGGAAACATTTTAAGGGGCACCATTTTTTACTTTTGCCCCCCCCCCTCAAAAATATGTAGATCCAGCCCTGATAGGATCTGACTGCAAGACATAGCCCAAGACCACAAATCTCTTTATTTGGATAATACAAGGGGAAAAGTTATCTGGACTTTTAGCATTCTGAATAAATTAAGAATTCATGAGCATGATGTGTTCACTGGTCACAAGCTAGAAGCTGATTTTTCATTGATCAGTTTGGCTGTTTGAGAATGCTTCCAGTCTGTTCATCAAATTACTTTTCATTCAAAAGCACAGCACAGCACTATCAGCAATGCTTTATGTATACACATTCTCACACATTCCAGTTTCTCCCTCTCTCACAACTCATTCTTATTGAGTTTCTCTCTGAACTGCTTTTTTGTTGTTGTTAAAAAAGGAAGCTGTTTGCATGACACTCAGTCTGAACTTTGAACAAAGCATCAAGATGATCTTGTGAGGGACTGCTTTTTGTCTAAGCTCAAATGTCAGCCACAATTTTGTGACCTTTGCAGCAGTACTCCTAAAAGCAAAAATATGCACCCTCAGTCCTACAATCAGGCCTAATTAACTAATAAGGTGAGCAAGATGTCAGAAACAAAAAAGGAGTCTGACCTAGAGTTGCCAGTTCTGAGTTGGAAAATTCCTGGAGATTTTGATGGTGGAGCTTGGGTATGGTGTGGTTTGGGGGAGCGAAAGGAAAGGACCTCAGTGGACCTCCTCTTTTCAAAGCAGCTGTTTTCTTAAAGGGAACTCTTTGAAACCTGGAGATCAGTTGTGATTCCAGGAGATCTCCAGCCATCACCTGGAGAGTAGCAACTCTATTTGACCACAGTAGAGATGTGCACTTGGGTACAGCTGACCCATCACCACCATGTCTGAAAATATTTTACCAGTATTTTTCTGGTATTTTAAAATTCAAATTTGCATTAGAGAGTCTCCCAGCAAAGCTAGCTATCTTGAACCCAAATATGCTCCCCCTCCCCTTAAAATTGGGCTTTATTTGGGATCACAGGATACCTGCTGGTACAGTTCTTCAAACTTGTTTCCCCACCCCACCCCACCCCCTTCTTTTAAAGGTTTCCCAGGCAACAGGAGGGGAGAGGGATGAAGCAGTTTCTTGAGATTGTTCTGCTGGGTGTCTGTAGATTGTCATAGCTTCTGTTGAGTCTGCAAAAGCACTTTAGAGCAAAAGTCCAAAACCTTGAGCTTGTTCTGCTGGGCTTCACTTGGGTTCACATTTGTTCTACTGCGCATACGAAAGTGCCCTTCTTGCTTGAGATTATTCTGATGGGCTTCTGTGAATTGCCATAGCTTCTGTTGTGCTTGCAAAAGTGTCCCCCCCTTACCTAAATATGTTCTGCTGGGTTTCTCTAGGTTGACATTGGTTTTGTTGGGCTTGCCACATTGTTGTGCTGGGATTTTTGGGTTCTACATTGGTTCTGTTGGGCATGTTGTTGGTTCTTGCATGGGAGACATTGACCAGCAGCTGCTACAGGCATGCCTCTTTGCTTTTGCCCTTGAGAAAGTAAGACTCCTCCCCCCCACACACACACTAGAAATAATGGAGGATGGATGGGAGCACCTTGTTTGGAAGTGTATAGAACTGGACACCTTGACCCAACGTTCTTGAAACTTGGAAGTTCTTCTGTGAATGGGCACTGGCATCTTTAAGTCAACTATGATCCATCTAGCTTCACAGACAGCCCCCCCCAGACATGTTTCTAATGGGCTATAATAGGAGCAGAATAATATTGGATTCCTGAATAGAACCCAGATCTTAATACCATAATGGTATTTGGACACCTCCCCCCCAAAAAAAATCAGGAATGCCTGTATTTTCCAGCTTCAATATACCTGAATCCACACCACTAAACCAGGGGTGGTCAACAGTAGCTCTCCAGATGTTTTTTGCCTGAAACTCCCATCAGCCCCAGCCATTGCCCATGCTGACTGGGGCTGATGGAAGTTGTAGGCAAAAACATCTGGAGAGCTACCGTTGGCCACCCCTGCACTAAACCACAGTCAATTGGGTAAAGACCCAAAGAATTCCTGCTTTGCACCTAAGCAACTAGTTAATTCTACATTGCTCCATTCCTAGGAGGGGTGGTAGACAGAAACCAGGCAGAAGCCTACATAAGAATGGCAAAATCACTCTAAATAGTGGCACTTTTAAACTTTTTCCTGTTGCAGGGTCAGCCCAAGGTTTCTTGTCGTTATCGTTGTTGTTGTTCTAAGCAAAATTCTTTTCTTTCATGGCTCCATTCACTTGCCAGTTCCAGCAACAGTGGTCATGGGCGACAGCAGCCAAGGAACCCCAGCCCTGGCCTATGCCACCCTCCTAGCTGGCTCTCCCAGCTAGGCTATTGGGTGGAGGTGGTAGAGACAGATGGTGCCTAGACAGGGCCAGGAAGAGGAAGGGAAAGAAGGATGATGGGCAGGTGGTAGCTTCCCTTCAGCCTCCAGAAAGGTGCATAGAAAAGAAGAACCTTTTTGGAACCTCTCAAAATCTGGTTCCCTAAGCCATTGCCTAGGGTTTACCTAGGGGTAGAACTGATCCTGCCCTGTAGGCCACAGCACATGAGGCACCAACAGCTAGTCATGGCAAAGTGTCCCTTGTTTTCATCCTTTGAGGGAGCGTAGCCAAATGTTATCCCTACCACTCCAGCTTGAGGCAGAAACTGTGATTTGTAGTGTTTCAATTACAGTCACTTTCAGTAATTGAAATATTCTTATGTTTTTCCAGGCAACAGTGATTGTATCAGATTATACAAAGCCTCTTTACTACATATTCTACTTGCAACCAAGAGAAAAATAAAGCAGTATGAAGTTTTAAAAAATTGTTTCGATACATGTAAGGGACTTGGGTACATAATTCTCATCAATTCCAGTCAAACATATATCCCAAAGTGCCTCTTGAAAATGCTTAGCTATTTTGAAAATGTTAACCAAGACCTGTGTGCTGTTAGACATTTCACAGTGTGCAGAAAAGCACTGTGGAATATATGAGTTATAGACCTCAGTACATTTGGTTATGCATACAATGTTAAGTGTGGCATTTTTTCCCCTAAAAAAACATAATATCTTTTTAAAAATGTAATTTGGTGTTGTGATTCTCTGTATGATTGCATGGGAACTCTTTTTGTGTAGTGTTTTGCTGGTGTATATATATATGCTCCTGATAGTAATAAAATGCCACAGAGAAAGAATCTTGTACAGCTGTGTATGCAAGGTGGCTTTTTTGCAGTCACTTATCAGTGTGCATCTGGATGCCAGCAATTATGAAGGAAATACAAATGAATTGAGAACTGTGGCACATTGAACTTAGAATGAGACTGCTTATTCTAGGAGGAATTGACTGGTCACGCTCAGTGATAACCTTAACAGCACTGTAAGGTTCTTTCCACACAGAGTACTCCACTTTCTTTTATCACAGAACTCTGTATAAAGTGGCAACTATCGGATCCTCAGGTGGTATCTCATCCAGACAATGACTACACCCAGACCTACTTGGGTTCAGCTAGGCTGCTTGGATGTCCCACTTATTTATGCCTGGCTTGTTTACTCTTCACTATGACCACCTTGCAGGTGCATCTTATAACCTCAAGGCTCAAACAGATAAGACACTGTGGGGTGGTTCATGAATGGCATCCTCAGTGTTCTTCTTCTTAATTACTGTTTCCACGACAGAAGTCATAAATAGTGAGAGCATCCTCACTGTTTCTCCTCTGACAACTAAAATCAAGTGTTTGGTGGCCTGATGTGGAGTGAGACTGTGGTGCCATTTTCTTTTCTTTTTACGTCTGCTAGGCTGTCAGGTTTCCTCTGCCTCATGCTTGTTGCTGTCATGGAGGATTTTTGTTTTTCTTTGCATGCAATTGTTATGCCATTTATACACCATTTATATGAGAAGTAATATTCAAAATGTGTTAATTTGCATTGTGGGGGGGGGGGGGAGTAAAGTAACAGAAAATGATGCAAAAAATAGACTCTCGGGCTTATTTCTCACAAGGGAGGACCAAAACAGAAAGGGTGAAAATCAGGCAGCTTGCAAAATTCAGTCTTATAATTAAGCATATTATTTAGCATGTGAACCCTAAGAAAAAGTTTTGCCAAATGATTGGGGAAGTAATAATGAAAAGGTACTCTATTTTCTTCTGTATCAGGAAATCCCTATTGTGTGCATACAATATATATGACACAAAGCAGGAACTGAGCAATTTCTTTCTGTACAGCATTATGAGAATATTTCTGAGTCCCCCATGTAGGTTAGCGATTTGACATCATTCAAACCAAATATGCCTTGCATATATGGAGTTCCTCTCCCTGTCCTTCCTTAAGTTATTGCACCAAATGACTGTTAAAAATAAATGCAATTGTTAACCAGAAATTCATGCTGAGCTGTCTCTGTGCAGCCTCGCCTTCACCTTTCCCTGCATTTGGCTGTTTGAAATGTAGCTAATATAATTTGAAATATTGCATACCATTTTACTGGACCAAATCTTGCTTACTAGGCAGCTTCCAACCTGACAATCCGTTAGCACACTTTATTGACGGAGACTGATTTTAAATTAAACAGCACAATACTCTACATTAAACATTTGAAAGAAAACACTGTCGATAAAAAAAAAACCCTGAAAAAGACCAACTCAAACAATTGCACCCCCAGTAGCATTTTCCCCCCACTTGCCTACAGTAAATCATTTCTTGTCAGTAGTTTTAAGCCATAAAACTGCAAATAAGGCATTCTGTACCTCAAATTTGATTTCTATCGAGAACTATACCTCCGTGCAACTTAATTTGTAACTGACATGGATTGCCAACAACAGACCTCATATAGATGACAGTAAGTAATTTTGCTGCATATTGGTAGTCTTGCATCTTCAATCTAAATGGGACCTTTCTCTCTCCCCCCCTACATTTCCAGTGTGTGGCACCTCAAATAGAAAGCTATTTGTAGGAAATTGAAGCAGACGCTAAAGTGCTGTTGCAGTACATCTCCAGAGTTCAACTCTTGTACACTCTCAACCTTTTATTTTTCATTTTGTTTTAACATTTATTACAGCAGGGTCTGATCGAGGCATTAAGAAGGTAAGATTTAACATTTTACCAAGGGTTTGAGTAGCCTCGTATAAAGAGCCTTTCCACTATAATCATCAACTCTTCCCTCTCCATGACAGATTCAGCAATACATGGAAATAAACAGCCTGTGCTTGCAAAGTATTTAAAAAAAAAAACAGGGGAGAGAGGAAAACTCTCTCTGCCTTATTGTTCTGATATGAGTCACTGAGTCATGAGAACAGACCTGTCAGGAAATTATTTTATAATGCTGGTTGCCAGGTTACTGAAAAACTTGCCACCACAAAAGTGGAGGGCAATATGTATGGCTGGAAACTCTCCCCCAAGGCCAAAGAGTTCCCAGATCTGTGTCCTACTTGTTATACCAGGACCATAGGGGTCACATTTGCAGGTGAGAACCAGTGAGGAAACAGTGGTGTGCTTAACTCTTTCCTCATATTCTCTCGAAGAGAAAGAGTTTAATAGGGGAGAAAAGAGGGTTTAGAATGCAGCCAGTTATAGTACAGTACTTAATATGTTGAGGATCTGAATTCAAATCCCTTCTCAGCCCAGGAGTTCATTGGGTGTTCTTGAGCCAGTCACTCTCTCCAGAGCTTCTGAGAGACATCACAGCCTCCTAAAAAAAGGATCTCCTTTGTGCAGTTCAATAAGAAAGAGAGATGAGGGGCTCACCAAACTCTTTATGAAGAAAATGTCCTATCAAGGGATGGGTATGAACTGCATTTTTGCAGTTTAGTTCATGGTTTGTAACAACACCATGAAATGAGCCATGAACCAATACTTGCAAACCGAACCTGCAAACTGAACCAGTTCATATCAGTTTGTGAACCATTTAAATCAACAGTTGAGCCGTTTAGATCAAACAAATGTTTGGAAATCCCTGCTTTCTGGTCCCCCCTGCTTTCTGCTCTTCATGAACCACAACAAACGTCATTAAAATCATAAAAGTTTGTGGCAGTTCTTCAGTTTGTGAACATCACTTCACAAACCACAAACTTTCCAAAATTTGTGATGAACTTTAGTTCCATCAGCCAGTTCATGCCCATTTCTAGACCCTTTTATGTAACTAAGTGTTGTCAAGTCACAAACAACATATAGTGACCCCAGGAAGGGACTTTCAAGGCAAGAGGTGGCTTGCCATAGCTAGGCTCACTAACCTCCAAGTGGTAGTTGAAGATCTTCTGGGATCACAACCGATTTCCAGGCAGAAAATGGCCACTTCAGAGGGTAGGCTCTATGGCATTATACTCCAATCCCAAACCCCCTCAGGCTCTACCACCCTCATTGCCTTCCTCTGCAGAAGTGGTCTTGAAAGCCTCTTGCTTTCTGCAGAGTGATCTACTAATCCTGCTTAGCTTCTGAGATGTGAGGAGATCAGGCTATAGTGTACTTCCTTCTCTCCCAAGCACTGTTTCTCAGAATCCATAATCACTCATTTTAATCCTTTGCTCACTTGGAAAAATAGCAAACAATAAACATTTTCTTGCTACAGAAGAGAACTTGTTTATTCTTTCAAAGCAGGAAAAGGGTTAAAATGAGTGGCTTGGGTTTCCCAGATTGGCTTTGAGCTTGTTGCTGAAGATACAGGTGCTGTGATGGGTGACAGCATGACAGGAAATCCGGCCCCTTCCTGCCTGCACCGACATTCGGCGGCATAGGGCGGGGGCCACGTTTGCCTCCCCGGATGGAGCCGAGGCAAACGGACCTCTGTTCATCTGGGGATGTTGCCGGGCGTGGTCTTGGGGCTTTATAAGCCTGGCCACACTCGGCGCTACGCACTTTGCCGGTGGTTTTGGCCCACCCTCCCACCCTGCAATAGTGCATGCTTCTCCGGTTGCCGAGTTTTACGGGGCCAGGTAGGAATTTTTTCATCCTAACTGATTGGCCTTGGTTAGGATGTTTTTTGCCTACCTTGTACTGTTTGCCTTGAGGTTGGGTTAGGTTTGGTAACTTTATTTGGCAGGAGTTTAAGTAGGTATCCAGGTATTTGGTGTGCACCCACGGTTTTCCCGGTTTTAAGGGAAGCAGCGGGATCGGACGGCAGCGGGGCTGTACGGCTCTCTGCTGTCTTGCCTGCTATAGGGTTCCCTCCTCTGGCAGGCCATCCCTGGGTGGGCGGCAGTGCCACTTGGGGGTATACCTGGCCTGCGCTGGCCTGGTAGCAGCCGGTTTAAACGGGCTGCTGCTGGGGGCTGGGTGGCTTGCCCATCCAGACAGGGAAGGGTCTGGGGTGTTTCCCTTGGCCTGTCCTCCAGTTTTAGGGTGCCCCAGGCTGTTTTGTTCAATAAAGTTGCCCTATTTATTACCCAATATACTGTGTGGCCTCGTTCTTCCGACTGGGGAGGCAAATGAAGCAGGCAGGGTTCTTGGACCCCACAATGCAACCTGGGTGTGACAGGCTGAGCACAGAAATACACTCAAGCAACACAGAAGTCAATTAGCTTTGAATCAGACAATGTGAGTTGTGGGTTGGGAAAGGTTAAGATCTGACAGGGAGAGGTTAAGTGAGTCAGGGCTGAGGAAGAAGGGGTCATTCAACAAAAGAGTGAATTAAATATTTGAAGCAACATCAGATCTTTGATATTGTTTTCCTGTCTGCGGAACTGGATATACAGAATTGTACAGCATGCCAGCAGGATTTGCTGGGCTAGTATGTCATTGCAACAGAGTGCAGTATTTTGTATATTACAGACTGCCTGAGAGAGCTTTCCCCTTCCTTGGACAGGTGCTGATTAAAGCCTGGGCAAGTGTTAATATTTACCTCAGGTTTTTTATGTATGTTCCTTCTTTTTCAGTCATAAAAAGCAAATCATTTTGTGCCTGTCAATTTACCTGAATTATCAATTCTGCCTTCAGTGGATTTATATCTAAGCCCAGACTCTACACCCTCAAATGGTCAATTTTATATTGGTGTTTTCTATCTGTTTTTTATTTGTTTTTACTGTGCTTCTGAATGGCTTGTGAACTGTAATAAACACTGACTGACTATACCCTCAAACTATTTGTTGATATCTACCTGGGAATCCCAGTGCAGCTGAGCCAGGTGCGTGTGTGTGTGACAGATAAGGTTGAGGCTTCCCATCTATCATCGCAGTTACCCACTGTTGCTTTGACTGGCATCAGGAGAAAAATAAATAAAAAATGGCTGCCAGCCATTGCACCAGTATGTCACTTCCAGGCACAACCCAGAATTGACAATGTGTAGCTCTAGGAATTACTAGAAACTCTATGGTAAAAACTAGAGTAACCCATTCTTAGAGTTATCCATTGTCACTTCTGGGTTGTACTTAGAAGTGACACAGTAACATTGGTAATGTCCACAATGACACCTCCCCATGTTCCTGTGCCTCAACCCTCCTGTTGGTTGCTAGGCTTGGTCTGGCAATCCTATGGAGCAGAAAATCCACAAACCCCATCACACTGGGCTTGGGAAACTCTTTCTCAGCCTAATCTATTTCACAGGAATATTTTGAGAACAAAACAGGAGACAAGCAAGCATGCTACCCCAGCACTTTAGAAGAAGAGATGGATAAAAGTCTAACTATAGAATCAAAGAATTGGAAGGGGCCATAGAGGCCATCTAGTCCAATTCCCTGCTCAATACAGGATCAGCCTAAAGTATCCCTGGCAAGTGTTTGTATGACCACTGCTTGAAGACTGCCAGTGAGAAGGAACTCACTATATGTACAGATAAATAAAAAGTACCATAAACAAGGTTTCTACAATGCCAGCAAAGTTGCCTTAGTTCAGTACTCATCATCTTTGCCAAGTAACTCCATCCAAAGAAAACATGATTGCTCTCTGTCTAACAGTTTTCTCCGCTGCAGACTTTAATGGCACAAAATTTAATTGAAGCAAATTATCTCAGAGTTTAACTCCTAGGTAGTTCAGCATTTCTACCTGCTTTTAAATGAGAGAGCTAATTATGCATTTCTCAACTTTATTATTAAGCTGCATGACCTGTGACTCATCACAGCTTGTTTTCTAATCAGAAATCTTGCAAAATACTTTGGTGATTTCACTCACAGGGAGAAATGGAGTTATTAACATCTATTTAAAAACATCAATAGGCCCTTGGAGTAAATGGACACTTTGTGGCTAATATTTTCTCCAGTGTCAGAGCTATCGGTTTGGTGGGTGAGGTGGGGGGGAACCCAGCTATTGAATCTCTGTGATTAATGAATTCCAGAGAAAAACCAGAGGGCTTACTTGACTGGTTACTCTTTTAAAATCCCAATTGAGAAATCCATTCCTATTCATTAAAGAATGTCAGGCTGTACTTAACTTTAGTCACATGTTGAAGTCCCATTAAGTGAAGTTAGCAGGGCTTTTTTTTTTGTATCAGGAGCTCCTTTGCATATTAGGCCACACACCCCTAATGTAGCCAATTCTCCAAGAGATTACAGGGCCTGCTGTAAGCTCTAGGAGGATTGGCCTCATCAGGGGTGTGTGGCCTAATAGGCAAAAGAGTTCCTGCTACAAAAAAAAAGCCCTGGAAGTTAGCATGAACTCTAGACGCTGGGAGGAAATTCATACCCAGTGGAGTTTTAAACACTTAGAGTTGACAGTATGAAGTCTGCATTGAAATGTTTTGTTAAATAAGGGTGGCAAATTTAAAGGAATATAAAGCATCATGATCAGATGCCAAATTAGAACATAAGAGAAGCCATGTTGGATCAGGCCAATGGCCCATCCTGTCCAACACTCTGTGTCACACAGTGGCCAAATTTATATATATATATACACACACACATACACACACACACACTGTGGCTAATAGCCACTGATGGACCTCTGCTCCATATTTTTATCTAAACCCCTCTTGAAGGTGGCCATGCTTGTGGCCGCCACCAGCTCCTGTGGCAGTGAATTCCACATGTTAATCACCCTTTGGGTGAAGAAGTGCTTCCTTTTATCCGTTTTAACCTGTCTGCTCAGCAATTTCATCGAATGCCCACGAGTTCTTGTATTGTGAGAAAGGGAGAAAAGTACCTCTTTCTCTACTTTCTCCATCCCATGCATTATCTTGTAAACCTCTATCATGTCACCCCGCAGTCGACGTTTAATTCTATCTTATCTGCCTTCAGTAAAACTTAGGTACCATTGTAAAAAGTAGAAAGATGGGGAAAAGATTGCTGAGGCAGCAGCCGTCTGTTTATGTTAGGCTACATTTATGGTATTCTGTAAGGTTTATATTGCAATCCCCCAAAGATAATTAAAGCTACATGCCTCTTTGACAGAATTCACAGCAAAACAAAAATAGATCATCTTTTGTTTGATTTAAATAACCTGAAATGACTCTCTTGAACTTTTAATGAAAATAATATTAATATCAGTGTAGCAGTACCTAAGTGGAGGTGATATATCATCTCCTTAGATTTTTTTGCAAGTCTCAATTACAAAGTATTTCGATGTCATAATAAAAATCACTCCCCTCTAAAAAAAATAATGTTCACAGAAAATTTTTAAAAGCCCTGGTAATAAAAACTAAACAATCAAAAAGACACAGAATTCATTGTGGAATTAAATAGACAGGATATCAATTTTTACACAATGTTGACAGAATGTAAATAAAATGGATTAACAGGTTTTTCAGTGCTTCTTTCACTGCTTCATTCTCTTTGCTTACTTATGTGAGTATCCTTGAAGTATTTGCTCCATATGTTTCCATCTACAGAGTACCTTCTATTGTGAATCATTGTGGGTAATATAGTTTAGGCTGAAATTCTCAAAAAAGGATTGGCAAATTCTTCATATTTTGTGTCATGAGCCCTGAGGAGGAGGAGCTGGAAGGGTTAAAAAACCAGGAAGAACCAACAGCTGGGCCATCAATCACACCCTCCACATTCCAGGCACCCACACCAACTGTTGACAATCAGTCTCCTCCGAGCTCTCCCCCTCCCATCTCAAGAATGCGCGCGCGTCTTCGACAGACACTGACAGAAAACAGACGCGCCGCACGCCAATGCTTCAGATCTCTTAGCCCTGATTACTAGAGGAACTACATCCACCCAGGAAGCAGACTGATTGATGTGCTCATATAACTCACACCTGGGACTTGGCAACCTCGTGGAAGCAACAAGTCGATTCCCTGGCTTGCATCCATGCTCCTTCCTGATTTCAGTTTCTGACTGGTTTGAATTCCTTGGCACCCTGACCTTTTGGCTTTGGACACTGAGTTCTCCTTCTGGTTTGCGATTTTGCTGTGGTGACTCGGGTCCTGACTGACTCCTTGAACTTTGACTTTAGTCTCCCTGAGATGTGACATGGCCTTTGTGAAGCAACACCAGATCCCGGTGCAGGACAAAGACACCCCGACCCTCGTCAAAGCCATCGACAGGCACCTCCTCTGCTCCGGTCCAGTGATCAAGGAGACTTGCCCAGTCATGCTCCAGATCCAACACCATCACGAGCAAGTACAATTCAATGTTGCTCGCATGCCCCACTTTCCCCTCATTCTGGGACTTTCCTGACTCATGAAACACAACTCCCTCATGGACTGGGCACAGGGAAAACTGAGCTTCAAGGACCCTTGTCCTCACCAGGCTCATGTGGCCACCCTGGCCATCGCTGCCCCGGCTGCTGATCCTCTACTTCCCCCGGCCTACACAGACTTTGCCAATGTCTTCGAGGAAAAGGGGGTTGACCAGTTCCCCCCGCACTGACCTTATGACTGCACCATTGATTTGGTACCAGGAGCACCCCTGCCTATGGGGTGGCTCTACCCCATGTCCGAATCGGAGCTAGTAGCCCTGCAGGACTTCCTCGGGGTTTTATCCGGCCATCCACATCCCCACTGTCCACCCCTGTTCTCTTCGTCAAGATGAAAGGCAGTGAGCTCTGGCTCTGCAATGACTACCGGGGCCTGAATAAAATCACTGTCCTGCACCACTACCCATTGCCACTGATCCCAGAACTACTAGATCGCCTTAAGGGGGCTCAGGTCTATACCAAGCTGAACCTCCGGGGCACGTACAACTTGGTACGGATCTGCACAGAAGATGAATGGAAAACAGCTTTTGGGAACTGCTATGGCCAGTACAAGTACCTCATGATGCCCTTCGGCCTGACCAACGCCCCCGGCGTCTTTCAATGACTGATGAACAACATCTTCCATGACCTGCTTGACTGCTTTGTGATCATTTATTTAGATGACATTTTAATTTATTCCCAAAGCTCTGCCCAGCACACAGGGCACGTCTGCCAGGTCGTGCAACACTTGCGAGAGCATGGTCTCTATGCCAAGCTAGAGAAGTGTGCCTTCGACTTAACAGCGGTCGAGTTCCTTGGCCACATCGTCTCACCTCATGGGACTTGGATGGACACGAACAAAGTCAAGGCTGTCCTGACCTGGCAGACGCCACGGAACCGCAAGAACGTACAGCGGTTCCTTGGCTTTTCCAATTATTACCACCAGTTCATCCCTGCCTATGCCGATATAACCAGGCCTCTGACCCAGCTCCTCCGGCCTAAAGAGGTAGTTCACTGGACTTCACCACCCTGAAAACCTGTTTCACCACCAAGCCGCTCCTGCATTACCTAGACCCGCAGCTGCTGTTCACAATATAGACCGACACAGTATAGACCATGGCCCTTGGCACAGTGCTATCCCAGTGGGAGGACCTCTCCCAGCCACTACAACCCTGCGTGTAATACTCGCAGCAGCTGATGCCCACAGAGCACAACTACACCATCTGGAAGCAGGAAGTCCTGGCCATCAAGACCGCCTTCAAAGTTTGGAGGCATCACCTTGAAGGGGCCTGCCACCCTGTCCAGGTCCTGATTGACCACTGGAACCTAGAACATCTACAGACTGCTTGATGCCTCACCCAGTGTCAGATCCAGTGGTCCCTCTTCTTTTCCCAGTTTGACTTCTGGATCGCTTACATCCCGCAGAACCAGAACCGGAAAGCAGATGCCCTCTCCTCTCATGGAGGAGACCCCAACTGGGCTCATTCTTGCACACCAACGCCACACTGGAACAATACCTGCGTTGCTACACCAGCTACGAGCAGGATAACTGGGCCACATTGCTACCCCTGGCCATTTGCCTACAACAACAAGGTGCACACGTCCATGCAACAAACCCCATTTGTGGCCACCTATGGGTACCACCCACACTTCTTCCTCTCAATCCTGCCCCACACAGCAGTCCCTGCTGCTGATGCACGCCTGCAGGAACTCTGGGCCCTCCAGGACTTGCTCCAAGAGCAGCTCCAACAGGCTAAAGGGGCCTACAAGATAGCCGCCAACCGAAAGCAGCCGGTGGGGTCATCACTGAAGCCTGGGGACCATGTCTGGTTCTCCACCCATTACCTGCATCAGCCTGGCCAGTCTCACAAGCTGAACCCTCGCTTCGCGGGGCCTTATCTGATCACAGACCAAATCAACCCCATTGCTTTCCGGCTACAGCTTCCTGCCACCCTCTGCATCCACCCGGTCTTCCACTGGTCACTCCATGTCCCTGCTACACCACCAGATCCCATCCGACCGCTGCCTCCAGTGCTGCCTCCACCCATCCTGGTTGATGACAAGGAAGAATATGAGATCCACCAGCTCCTGGACACCCGAATCTACTGCGGGGACCTCCAGTACCTTGTGGACTGGGAAGGCTATGGCCCTGAGGACCATTCCTGGGAACCCATGGACAACCTGCATGCCCCCGACCTCCTGCAACAGCTCCACATGGCCTACCCTGACCGGCCTGGCCCATCTGTGGAGGTCCTGCACAGGGGATAGTGTCTTGAGTCCTAAGGAGGGGGAGCTGGAAGGGTTAACAGACCAGGAAGAACCAACAGCTGGGCCTTCAATCACACCCTCCACATTCCAGGCACCCACGTCGGCTGTTGACAATCAGTCTCCTCCAAGCTCTCCCCCTCCCATCTCAAGAATACGTGCGTGTCTTCAACAGACACTGACAGAAAACAGACACGCAGCATGCCAATGCTTCAGATCTCTTAGCCCTGATTACTAGAGGAACTACATCCACCCAGGAAGCAGGCTGATTGATGTGCCCATATAACTCACGCTGGGACTTGGCAACCTCATGGAAGCAACAAGTCGATTCCCTGGCTTGAATCCATGCTCCTTCCTGATTCCCTGGCTTGCATCCACACTCCTTCCTGATTCCAGTTCCTGACCGGTTTGAATTCCTTGGCACCCTGATCCTTTGGCTTTGAACACTAACTTCTCCTTCTGGTTTGCGATTTTGTTGTGGTGTCTCGACTCCTGACCGACTCCTTGAACTTTGGCTTTGGACCGGCTTTAGACTCCCTCCTGTCTGCACCCTGAGACGTGACATTTTGTTTCTTTTCATATGTATTTATATTTTGATGATTCCACGTGTTCTGATAGATTCTTAACTAGATTGCAGGATGTGGATTAATAGATCAGCAAAATGGAGGGAGGGACAGACGGAGCAATTTCTCTACAAACAGAAGGAAGTCCCAAGTTAAGTTTGCAGAAAAATCTGAAACCTAGACAAACAAAAATGCATTGAGGGATTAAAACTTCCTAAAATAACAGAAACTCCTGTAGTTTTGTTTTGGAGAGGATTGCAGTTTTGACTTTAACAGTGAAGCGACAAAAATTATAACCAGGATTTAAGGGTCAAAACATGAAGGAAGTGAAATCGCCTTCTTCAGCAGCACCTTACCCAGAAGGTTATGCCCAATTTCCCCCTGCCACTCACAGCAAATTGGGAAAGGAGAGGACTCCACCCCACTGGAATACCCCAAGCAGGCCTCATTTTGGGCAGGAGCTCACAGGAGCAGAGCTTCAGAACCTCTAAATTTTATTATGCTTTTTCTTTCTTACACCCCCCCCCCCCAAAAAAAAAAAAAACTTGCTTTAGGCTTCATTATTCAAACCTCCTGTGAGAATTTTGCTGAACTATAAGATTTGACAAACTTTTTAATCGTTTCCCCCCACAAAAAATGGGAAAATAACTAAAACATGTAAAGCAGACAGATGGAAATCTTCATCATGCCACTTTGGCCACATAGGAGAAAGTAATTTTAAAAGTATGATGGGAGTAAGGTTTTATTATGACAATTATAATTCAAGAAGCATTTAAGATAGATACTGAGCTGAAATAACATAATACACCTTACAGTGATGTGTGCGGCATATGTAAATGAGTTGTGTTATCAAACTCCAGCGTCTCTTTTTCTACAAAATGACTCCTGGCTAAAGGACCCAACACCAGGGTTCCCAAAGTACAGCACTGCAGCAGACGACACATCCACTGCTCTTAAAATCTGATAGCAAAGTTATCAGATAATTGCAGAGGTTGCTCTGTTAGTCTTTTGTGTGTGTGCGTAAAGTGCTATCAAGTCACAGACAACTTATGATGACCCCAGCAAGAGGCTTTCCAGGCAAGTGAGAAGCAGAGGTGGTTTGCCTTCCTCTGCAGAGCCCTTTTCTGTGGTATCCCTTCCAAGTACCCACCCTACCTAGTTTCCAAGATCTGACACAGTCGGGCTATACCATGCCACCTTTCCTACCTATTAGTCTATTATAGCATTTTTTTTTAAAAAAAGTCCAGTGGTTAAAGACTAACAACATTTATTCCAGCAAAAGCTTACTTCCTTGGGTGTATACTTTTCCTGTCATCTAAAGACATGAGCTCTGATTTGCAAAAGCTCTTGCTGCAATAAATATTGTTAGTCTGGACTCCTGTTTCATTCTTCAATCCCTCCAAGCAAGCTGAAGGAACAGCAGAGGTGGTCTTAGCCAATAAGCAATGGGGGCAGCTGCCCTGGGTCCTGTCCTGAGTGGGGGTGGACTGCCCATGGTCAATGGAGTGAGGTAAAGAAGAAAAAGATCAGGGTCTTTCTGCCACTGCTTGCACCTGGTCTATTCCGGGTTCCAGTTGCCTACTGGCAGTGACAGCTCCACATACATGCTTCATCTGGGGCTCGGGCAGCCAGCTGTCAGCTTCCACCTGCCTTGCATAGGGTGAGAGCTGCCCTTTGCTTGGCCCTGGCTGGTGAGTTGGCAGTAAGGTTGCCAACCTCCAGGTGGTGACCAAAGATCTGGGATTACAATTTGATCTCCAGGCAACAGAGATCAGTTCACTGGGAGAAAAGGGTCGCTCTATTGCATTATAACTCTTTGAAGTCCTTCCCCTTACCAAACCCCACCCTCCTCTGGCTCTATTCTTAAATATGCAGGTATTTCCCAAGCAGGAGCTGGCAGAGGGGCCTGGTGGGGGATAGTAGTGATTCTCAGGACCCATCCTGGATTTTTCCCTATATTCTAAGGCTGCCTCAGCTGGTCCTTTGCCTCAGTAACTGACATCTCATAAGGGTGGGACTCCTCCAGTGTATATAAGTTCTCTCAGCCTTAGTCTAAGGAGGACTCCTTGCTCTGCTCAAGACAGAGTGAAGGGAGCAGAGCACGAGCTTCCTTTAATTCCTGTTTCTTCATAGGCTGAGGCCTGCCTGGGTGAGCACACTGTCTTCCCCACCCACAGCCATACACATCTCTAACTCTCTAGAGGAGCTTGCTAGGTTGAAAGCCGGTAATTCTTCCTTTTTTTTGTTAAGTCTGACACTTATGATAAATTGGGCAATCAGGCTGTCTCTGTTCATTCCTTAGTTCTTTCACTTGTACCTTCATCAATCAGGTGCAGCATACCTAGAGTTCTGCTTCCTATAGCAGACATGGCAGGGATGTGATGAAAGAATGGAGTGGAAAAATATGGTGGAAGCAAAAACATGGGAGACAATGTGCCACTGTATTAGGAAGCAGATTTAAAGATGGAGGGAGAAATCTGTGGGATTGCAACCTAGGAACTCTAAGCTTGAAGCATACAGAACTCTGAATGGGTACCACAAGATGGAATTTTTTGTCTCATCCAGTTTTATGATTGAGAGGGAGGGAAGCTTTCAGTGGAATATAAAGTCGGTGTCTGAGCTTTAAAACTTAGGCTGCAGATGGAGTAAGAACATAAGAGATGCCAAGCTGGATCAGGACAATGACCCATCTAGTCCAACACTCTGTCATACAGTGGCCGAAAAAAACCAGATGCCATCGTATCATATAAGTGAATGCTGCTCCATTCAGATGTAATCCTTCCAGCCTTAAAAAACCAGGTTAGTGGTTAGAGTGTTGTGTGGATGCTATTTAGTAGCTGAACTGCTTTTATTTAAAGACAGGGAAGAAAGGATATAAAACTGCTAGTCTGAGAGGAGAAAATAGCGTTAGTACTAAAATGCATTGAGTAGTCCCAATGTCAAGGTGAAAGAAGTGAGTCTTTTTAGTCTCCAGGCTGTGAGTGATGAACTGAAGGAAGATCTGGATGTTTGAAGAAGTCTCTCTTTTTCTCAGACTGAGAAACTACTTTCCCTGACTGCAGGAGAAGTCCCATAAACACTGTGGATCAAAAGCCCATGATGCCAGATGATGGCTACTTTTCTGCCTTTCTCACTGTAAAGGAGTAGTTGGAGTACTAGGAGTAGTAGGAGTAGTGGTGGTGGTGGTGGTAGAGGAGGAGGAGGAAGAGGAGGATGTTTTATACGTCCTTCACTACCTGAAGGAGTCTCAGAGTGACAACTTTGTGTGGTAGGTTAAGATGAGTCACCCACTGAGTGTCTAAATAGAATAGAATTTGAACTTGAGCCTCCCAGATCTTTTGACACTCTAACCACGAATACTCCATTGGCTCTCAGTTTCTTTTAAAATACACCCATTGCACATAATAACTGCAATAAATGAGGCAAAAATACGTGACATTTTCTGACTATGCAATTTATCACAACTGCATAATTTTGGAACTCTGGACAGAGGGCTTATTAGCATTCATAAACATTTAAATAAATAAACAAACAGAATCAGCTTCAGATTAAAACAAACAGGTAACAGAGCTATTGTTATAACCAAACGGTGGAACATATGAACCATGCAGCCTATGTATATTCTAGATTTATTTATTTTTATTTTATTTGGTTGATTTATATTCCACCTTTTCCCATATGGGCTCAGGGCAGATCACAGTCATGGTAAAACAGTTAAAATACAACTATAAGTTAATAATGTATGAATAAAACTTAACTCAAAAATATACACAGGCAAGCAGGCACACATTTCAAATGAAAACATATTTTTTTGGCTCATTATAGCTTTTCAGCCCATTGTGGGGGAGGGCAATAGATTGGTACAGACAATGGAATCAGAGGACGTCTGTTTGCCTCAACCAAAGGCCTGGCAAAACAGCTCTGTCTTGTAGGCCCTATGGAATGGAAGTAAATCCAGTAGGACCCAGATCTCCACAGGGAGCTGAAAAAGCCCTGACCCTGGCCGAGGCAAGCTGGACGTCTGTTGGGCCAGGGATGGCAGGGAAGGTGCTGATTGGCTGATCGCAGCAGTCTTCAGGGCTCATATGGGGAGAGGCGTTCCCGCAAGTATGTCAGTCCCAAGTCATGTAAGGTTTTAAATGTCAGTACTAAAACCTTAAAGTGGATTCGGTACTCCATCAGTAACCAGTGCAATTTGCACAGCATCGGCCAACTGCTTGCCCATAGAGGCAATCCAGTTAACAGCCGCGCTGCCGCATTTTGCACCAGTTGGAGTTTTAGGATCAGCCCCAAGGGCAAGCCTGTGTAGAGTGAGTTACAGTAGTCCAACCTGGAAGTGACCATTGCATGGATTGCTGTAGCTAAATCATGGGGGAGTCAGATAGGGCACTAGCTGTTTGACCTGCCAAAGATGATTAAATGCAGATTGTGCAACTGCTGTGACCTGGGCCTCCATAGAAAGGGAGACATCCAGTGTCACACCCAGGCTCCTCACCTTCTAAGATGGCACAAGAGAAGCACCATCCAGGATGGGGAGGCAGATGTCCAATCTTAGCCCACCCCCCCTTGACTCAGGAACAGGATCTCCGTCTTTGTTGGATTAAGCTTCAGCCAGCTTAACTGCAACCATCCAGCTACAGCTTCTAGTGCCCCAGTCAGATGGTCTGGGGCAGTGTCTGCATGGCTGTCCATCAACAGATAGAGCTGGGTGTCATCTGCATACTGGTGACAACCCAGCCCAAAACCTCAGGCAATCTGGGCAAGGGGGCACATGTAAATGTTAAACATCATTGGTGAGAGAATAGCTCCCTGCGGCACACCACATTCAAGTGAGTGCCACAGGGAGATATGCTCGCCAATCACCGCTCTTTGTCCCCGATCACAGAGAAAGGAGGAGAACCACTGTAAGGCTACCCCCTGGACACCAATATCAGCAAGACAGTGGGTCATTAGATTGTACTCGACCATGTCAAACACTGCTGAAAGGTCTAACAACAATAGCAGCACTGACCTGCCTTGATCTAGATGCCTTCTAAGGTCGTCAGTGAGGGTGACCAAGGCAGTCTCTGTTCCATGGCCAGGACAAAAGCCTGACTGGAAGGGATCAAAGATAGAGGTATCCTCCAGGAAAGCTTAGAACTGCTCTGCCACCGCTTTCTCAATTACCTTATCCAGGAACGGTAAATTTGAAACCGGGTGGTAATTGGCCAGGACAATCTGGTCCAAAGATGGCTTTTTTAAAAGCAGACAAACCACTGCCTCTTTAAGTTTAGCTGGAAAAGGCCCCATTTCTAGAGACAAGTTACCATATCAGCTAAAGGACCTTGGATACCTCGCCACCTGCTTTAAGAAACCAGGATGGACATGGATCCAATGGGCAAGTGGTCGGCTTCACTGCAGTCAAGATCCTGTCCACATCTTCCTTAGAAAGACGACTGAAGTGGTCCAGTATGGGACCAGAGGATGGACAATGGGCTTCCAGTTCCCATACTTTATCAACTGTGGCTGGAAGATCCTGGCAGAGAGTCAAGGTCTTGTCTGCGAAGTAGGTCGCAAAAGTCTCACAGTCTGTATCCAATTCCCTAGCTTTTAGATTGCCTGTCAGCACTGTAGTTAATGAGCGAATTATCCTAGATAATTGGGCTGGGCACAATTTTGCTGACGCAATGGAGGCTGCAAAGAATTCCTTCTTAGCGGACTTCACTGCCTTCTTATAGGTTTTCATAAACACTCTATAAGAAGTTCTAGACTCCTTGTCATAAGATCTCTGCCACACTTGCTCTAGCCATCCAAATTACCATTTCATCCTCTGCAGCTCCAGGGTATACCATGGAGTTGCTTTGGTGTGGTAATGAAGAGGGCGCCGAGGGGGGGGGGGCAATGTCATCAATGGCCACAGAGAACCAGGAGTACCAGTCTTCTACTAACTCATCTAACGACCCGCCAGGGGGCATCAGGATCCCGCAGAGCCTTTCGAAGCTGCTCTGGGTCCAGTTGGCTTCGTGACTGAGCATAAATCTGCTCGCCACCTGAACAGGAGGAGGGCTGCAAGTCCAGTCAGACTTTCAGGGCATAATGACCTGATCATGGAACTGTATCAACAGATATCAGATAGAGTGTTATCCCAGCCTCAAAGATCAGGTCCAGTGTGTGACCAGCCTGGTGAGTGGGGGTCGATTTAGATCTCTAACATTTACACTGGGTTTAATTCCATTCCCATAAAATTAAGAAAGGATGCCAACATCCAACAATCCCCCTGCTTTTTATAGCCCACTGCCACATGTAGCTTTTTTTACACAGAGATGCAATGATCCTGGAGACCAGGGCTTTTTTGGTAGAAAAAGCCCAGCAGGAATTTATTTGTATATTAGGCCACACCCCCTGATGCCAAGCCAATGGAAACTGCATTCCTGTGCATTCCTCCCTGCTGGAGACTGTCATTTGTATGGTTAAAGTGAAACCCTCCTTCTTTTTCACCAGCAGAAAAAACTGGTTGGATCCAGCCAATACCATTTGAAAGACCTTTTACTGCAGAAATATAATTTCATCCCATATAGGCTGCTCTTTGGGTTCAAATCTCTCTCTCTCTCTCACTCTCTCTCTCTGCGGATGTGTGTATTTAATTCATTTTTCCCAGTTAGACAATATATCTTAGTCCCATACCAACAATATGTGTGGTCCTTAGTTGTTTTGATTTGGAAATATTGTCATAATTTATGCCTCGGCTGGTCAGTGGTGTACAGCTTTCAGCTTTTCCTTTGAGGACTTTTACTATATAAATCAGGAACATGCAAGGCATTAGTTCAGCTTTATCAGTCTCTGTATGTATTTTCTTTTCACTGCTGAACAAACAAGATTTATAAACTGCTGTGTCAGTAGCCTTCACAGTGAGTGGCGAGGCGAAAATGGCACAAGAAGGGGGTGGTGGTGGTGGCACTGAGAGCAACAGCAAAGAAAACTGCTTGGAAGTGGAAATATACATTTATAGCATTCCAGATGGAGAAAATAGTCAAGGTCATCATGGATATGATCGGATCAACCTGTACCACAATGCAATGCAAGGAACTGAAAGTGCTAATCTTGGCATTAGTTCTCTAGAAGATTATCCTGTGAATTTTCGCAAAGGTAGCCTTGTGGAACCCCAGGAGGAAGAGAATTTGTTACTTGCAAGGATGTTACCAATGTTTGTGAATGCACTATTTTGATTTAAAAATCCTAGTTTCTGACATACATTCTGCTTAAGATGCAATGGCAGTTGATTTTTTTCTCAGCTACACTAATAAAGCTTGATAGACTTATTGACAACTCTTTTTGCACCTAAATGAGTAAAAATGCCATAAAGCCAAATTGGGGACATCAACAAGAAAAACAGATAGAATAAAAAGGTTCCTAATGGCCATATACAAAAAGAAATAAAAAGTGTATGATCAACTATATCCCTATTTCTTAATAGGGATGAGTAGATTGTCTCCATTTCACTAGTTTATCATTCCAGAGGTTTGTTCTGTGTTTTGTCCCATGCCCTCTTAATTCTAACATAACTCATAGTATGGAGTTTAACTATGCAAGTTAAAACAATTGTTGGACTCAGCCGACCTCTTTATGCTGATCCATGTTACTCAAAACTAGACTACACTAGAGTTGCCATGAATTTCACAGTGAACCTGCTTGACACTTGCAGTCAATACAGTGAGCATTTCAAGAACATGTTCAAATTTCATTGAGCAAATCAAAGGCTGCCGAATAAGTTTGCAGCTGCCCAACAGTCAGAAGCCAACTCACAGCTGATTCAGAGCAAAGTTTCCCCAACAGGGCCTCAGAACCCAACTTCTAGCTGTTTGCTTGTCAGCTGGTAGTCAGCTTCATATGGCTGCTCATAGTTTGTTCCTATGAATGGAGGCAAAAAGGATGCAAACAGCTCAACAATCTATCAATTAATTGGCTGCTTGATCTTCCCTTTCTCATGGCTGTATGAAGGAGGTAAGACTGCAAATCCCCAGCTGAGTAGTCAAAACAAGAATCTTTCACTGTGTTATTAGTGTAGGCTACAGCTATGTGTGAATGTTTGCGGTGATTCCCATCCAAACATAAGTTCTTGTTTATAAGATTACAAGCTCTTTGGAGCCTGCTTTGGCCCCACTCCAGAAGTGATAACAATTGTTAAGATTGTAAACTCTCTGAAGTCCAGGTTAAAGGTTCCATTTCAAAGTGATACCAAGACTATATATTTATCCAATCATCTTTGGACCTGATGAAGATTTGAAACTGTGCACTTTGAATCGACCCACCATTGTCCATATATTTGTCAATATATTTGGAATTCATTTCTGGAATTTGTGTATCCATATATTTGTAATGTATATCTGGAATTAGTGTTTTGTTGTGTATGACTGGCTACCACTAAATTCCTCTTGTGTTGTTATGCCTGAAAGCAGTGAATTTTTGATTTCGAATCCCCAGGTGGGGCAGAGGATCCCCTGGCTTGTAGACTTTCCCCCCACTTCAGGGTTATCAGAAAGCGAGGATGGGAGGGAAATGTCTGTTGGGCACTCCATTATATTTTAAGATAAAGGTAGTCCCCTGTGCAAGTACTGCATTGTTACTGACCCATTGGGTAACGTCACATCACAATGTTTTCTTGGTAGACATTTGGTCGACCACCCCTTAAAATCATAGAATCCTTCCAACTCTATGATTCTATGATGTTGTGAGGTGGTTTGCCATTGCCTTCCCCAGTCATCTACGCTTTACCCCCAGCAAACTGGGTACTCATTTTACTGACCTTGAGCGGGCTACCTGAACCCAACTGCCAGGATCAAATATGGGTTGTGAGCAGAGCTTGGACTGCAGTACTGCTTGGACTGCAGTATCCCATAAGGTATAATGGAGATTTGATCTGAGGATGGCTGTTTTTAAGTAGAGGCACCAAATTTTAACATTACATCTGGTGCTTCTCCTGAAAACACCTCCCAAGTTTCAAAAAGATTGGAGTAGGGGGTCCAGTTCTATGAGCCCCAGAAGAAGCTGCCCCTATTCTTCATTCTTTCCAAATGGAGAGAAGACATTTAAAATGTGGTCCCTTTAAATGTGATTACTAGATCCACTTTCAGAGTTCAATTGTACTTGCTCCTGGCTCCACCCCCAAAGTCTCACATTTAAAATGTTTTGTATTAATATGCAAATTGGTGGAACATTTAAGTAGCACAGTACAAGGAAACAGAAAAAAACCTTCCCCACAAAATAAAGCAAACTTTTAACCTTCAACTTTTAGGACTGAAACCTCATCTCTGTCTGAGATGTAGGCAGAAAGCAAGCAAGTGCAGTAAGCTAGGACATCTACAGTTACCAAACTCTGTAATTGAGATAAACTGTTTACCGCTGAGTTAGCTATGCACAGACAAAGGTTGGGAAAGATGCTGCCAGTCACATCTAGCTTTTCTCCATCTATCAAGAGCACAACAGAGAAAGTATGCACAGACTGGCACATTTCCTGCTCCCTTAAAATGCAAATCAGGCCATTGCTTCTGTTCCAGCTGTCAAGCCTTTAAATAGACATTTATATGATCTTCACAGAAAACAAGGCCATTTCTGTTTGCCAATAATAGTGACAAGATAACCAAATCTGACCCAGAAATATTAGCATTGGGTTGAATATTCAGTCTCTTTCACTTGCAGAAGAGGGTCCTTCTTTGACCATGTAAAAGGCTATGCTGGAGATCATGCATGGATATCAGCCATGTGAAGATGAGGTTTCAGGAAAGGTTGCAGGAAGGGCTGCCATGTAGTGCCTGACAACCAGCAGGAGGGTTATGGGGGTAGTGTCCCATGAGAAAAATGAAAAAGAAAAATAAGGCCTTATGTACTTACAGGAAGTTTTTACTGTAGTAGATGTAAGTGACAAAAGATAGCTCTAAGTGGATAACCAGATACTCCATGAATCAAGTAGAGAGATGTAGGCAGAGGTAGCTGAATATGCCCTTTTAATTGTTTTTTCCTTTGTTATGTTGTCATTATGAGCCCTTCTTCTGTCCTTTTTCACTACTTTTAATCCCAGCTGCTGTTCTTCCTTTATGTTATTTGAATGCCATTTATAAACCATTTCTCCCCTATTTAGTTGTAGACAATGAAAAAAAAAATAATGTTTAAAATTTCATAAATTTAACAGAAAAAAATCAGCACAAGGAAACTGAAAGTGGTGCAGAAATGAAGATTTGGATGCACGAGAAATGAAAACAGGGATTTTCAAGTTAAAACAAGCTCATTTCACCCACTTATAGGAAAATCACAAACTGATTTTTCTGTCCTGTTTTTAGGAAAGGAAAGAGCTGGTGCTTTGGGTGGAAGCTTTTGGGAAGAATTTTGGGGGGAGTTCTAAGATTGGCTGTGAGAAGTATTTTTATTCAGCTACTTCATATTGCCTGAACGAGGAGTAAAGTTATTAATGAGTTCTGTTTGTTAAATTTGTTAAGTCCTAACTATGCAGGAATAATGGTAGTTACTTGCTTTGAAGAACTTGGTGAGCACCCTGAGGAATGTAAGGCTGGGAGGTATCCTTATCTAGTCTCTCATGGTTTACCAATCTAGGGTTGAATTCATATGGCCAATTTGAGCCGACATAAGGATGGACCCCAGGCGGATTAAAAAGCAAAGTCAGATGGACACAGCTGCAACCCATCCCGCTTCCACATGCAGCCCTACCTCTGACATCTCTGAGACAGATCAAGTAGCTACCACTTGAGAACTGGTAGCAAATTCTTCTGCCACACTCCATCTGTCTTTCGGAGTGTCTGTCCACAGGAGTGCGCAAGCGAGGCAGATTGGCTGCTCTAAGCACTAAGCAATCTGCTCTAAGCACTCACCAGTATTCATTTTTTAAAAACCTGCCCAGAGCACATGAGCTCATGTAAGGGAAAAAAGAAACCCAAACTGTACTATGGGGTGGCACACAACAACCGTGTAAATGAGCCGAAGTGCCCCCTGTGCAATATACAGGTGGATTGTGCTGGAACATCTGATCAGGATTTGGCCATTCCAGTTGGGGGGGGGCACAGTTTGGGATGCCTCCGGTATGCCCAAAGCTGCCCATCTGTGCCTAGCCCAGGATTCCCTTGGTGCTGGTCCTCCTTAAGGTGAATCCTAATGCTGTCTAGGATGGGGTGAAGATGATGGGGGCTCAGCACCATTTTGCATTCAGGCAAGGACAAGTGAGGTATGTCCATATGATCAGGAGGGTTTCTGAACCAGAGTGCACTTGCCCTTAATGCTGACAGCTTAATATATAGGGTAACCCTAACTTACCCCTAACTTTACTTAAAATATCCCAGTATGCAAGGTTTCCATGGGCATTAGGGAACAATGTGAGCTTGGTTTTTCTTCTCATTGAAATTCTGATGCAATAAATTGGTGAGTGGGAGAAACAAAATAGGATATTGCAGCAGTTCCCAGATGTGACGTTTCTTGCCTCTGAGCTTCAGCAGCCCTCCTGCCTCTCCAGCCAGATGTCATAGACTGAATTCTTGAACATACATGAATAACATGAAGCTGCCTTCTACTGAATCATCTTTTGGCCCTTCAAGGTCAGTACTGTTTATTCAGACTGGCAGTGGCTTTCCAGAGTCTCAGGCAGAGGTTTTTCACATCACCTACTGCTGGGTGCTTTAAATGGAGATGCCAGGGATTGAACCTGGGACCTTTTACATTCAAAGCAGAGGTTATTCCAAAGTCCACCCAGTCCAGGCAGCCCACATCAAGCAATAGTCCACTCCAGCACTGGGGTAAAATACACCACCTCACACATAATACCTCACTGCTTACAGGTTTTTAAAACACTGTTTCTGGATCCGGAGCAGGCAACATTTGATTGCCACATCTATCATCATAATTAACATGTGGCTGTTTCCATGCTCAAAACAATTTACACAAGAGCATAATCAACAGCTCACTGTGTCAATTCAGCCTTGTAGTCATTCCAATTATCAGTGGGCTGAGTGAAATATAAAAGGGGCAATGTTCTTCAGGGTATGTTGTTATCCAACTTCCCCAATGGCTGATGGGATTGCTTCCAAGAAACAAGCCAGCTTTTACAAGGGTAATGAGAAGATTCTTCTAGAACAATGAGCACAGCAAGGTGGTTTCTGTCACTGCAGACTCCCCCCCTCCCTTACAAATTATGAGATGCAGCCTATGCTGATTTGCTGCACTGGCAGTGAAGCCTTAAAAGAGCTTTCATTAAAGATTCAAAGTGGTTTTATGAGCCTTGATTCAAATTTTGATTGTTATGGTAGTTTTATACACATCTCTGGCATGAGTAACGTACCTGGAATTTGGTCTGAAATTGCAGTCATAAACCCTTAAGTATTTACCATTATTTCACTGCATCTACCGCCTCATATACAAAACTACTTTGACCTGTAGAAAGTTGCTGTAGTGTTCAGAGGACAGAACTCAAGCAACACAAGCACACGGACACAAACACCACTCTCCAGAAATATTGTTCATTCGATCAAATGTTTGGCTCTCTTGAATATTCCACAGAGGTTTTCTTTGGGAGTCAAAACTCCATATACAGTCTGAATTTCATTTGGGACAATTTAAGAAGAAATAGGGACAATCTGAGAAATGTCATAAACTTTATAGCCGATATTGGTTTTCCTAGAAAATCTTCAGGTGCTTAAATTGGGGAGGAGGACTTCACATTTCACTTCTCACAAAATTTCAACATCCCAATGGGAATTTCTGAATAATCTCTCTGCTTCATACTGCTTCTTAATTTATTTGTTCATAACTAAAATTCCAAATAATAAGGATATTCCCAATCTGCAGCATAAACGACTATCACACCTCCTGCTTTTCTTTAATGATGAACTTAACTTTGCAAGAGTTGTATGCACTTAAATCCCTTGATTGTAATTGGTTTACATATAACTAAATCTTTATTGGATTATATCCCAAGAGTAGAGAGATTGGGTGGTGGTGGGTGGGGGGGGGGAGAGTTCAGCCTTATTACCTTCCCAGATGTTATTTGTATAATCTTCCGTCAGTGATCCATCCCTCACGAGTTCTATTTTTTTAAAAAAACCTTTCCCAAAGTGCCCCCCAAAAAGTCAGCTATATTTCTTCTCTCCCCAGAAATGCTTATGTAATCATGTGTGTGTGTGAGGAGGCAAATCATCGGGGGGGGGGGGGCTATCTCTGAGAGCCAGTGTGGTGTAATAATGATTAAGAGCAGCAGACTATAATCTGGAGAACTGGGTTTAATTTCCCACTCATCCACATGAAATCTCTGGAGAGACCTTGGGCCAGTCAGAGTTCTCTCAGAACTCTCTCAGCTGCACCTTCCTGTTGTGAAGACAGGAAGGGAAGGTGATTGTAAGCCACCCTGAAGCTCCTTAAGGTAAAGTGAAGCAGGGCTTTTTTTGTCAAGAAAGTTCAGCAGGACCTAATTTGCATATCAGGCCACACTCCCTAACATCACCATTGTTTCACACAAGGCTTTTCTGTAGAAAAGGCCCAGCAGGAATCCATTTGCATATTAGGCTACACCCCCTGATGCCAAGCCAGCCAGAACTGCGTTCCTGTGCATTCCTGCTCAAAAAAAGCCCTAAAGTGGAATATAAAAAAACCTACTCTTCTTCTCTATCCCTCACATTTCAGGTGTTTTGAAAGGCATAAAAAAAAAAGAAAGGCATATTCTCCCATATTTTGGATATTTCCAGGCATAATTATTCATGAGTAATGAATCATACACAAAGTCAAGACTAATTTCACAGAGATATTGTTCATTATTTATTTTCACCTTGTCAGGAAAAACCTGGTAAAATCAACTACTATTTAACATCCTACCCTAACTGACATTCTGAGGAAGAAACCAAGGTCTGAATACCAGTTGCAAAGTCTTGTTGTTATATCTCTTTGAATATAAAATTGCTAAATGAAATGATATTTTTGTAAACATTATTTGCTCACTTCCAAAGGGAGGGAAGCGCAAAGATGGAGAGCCATTATGAGAAACACACACACACATTTTTTTTAGCAGGATCACAGTTCCAGCTGGCTTGGTGTCAGGGGATGGGGCTTAATATGCAAATGAGCTCCTGCTGGGATTTTTCTACAAAAAGTCCTGTGCAAAAAAAATGGTGACATATATATTCTATTTTTATTTGAGTATGAAGAGGACCATCAAGAGAGTACATTGGATTGCCAATAACAATGCATGTAACTGCATAGTCTGTTTAAAATGCCCTTACAATTGTTTGCCTTAAGCGAATAAAGAAACTTTCATTGGTATGAATATCTGCCAGTATCATCTATGCCAGTTTATGTTCTGCTGCTGAAGAATCTGTTAAACCCAAGGATGAGATATATTCATTCCTCTTATAAAGATTAAAAACCAAAATTGACACTGCTTCTAGCTAAAAGAAAGCATATACACATGCTATTTATTTCAAAAAGAGGCCCCTGAAGCATTAAAAAAAGGAATAAAGACAGCTCTTCATGGGCCATGTAACATATTGTACAGGATTGTCTGTTGGAACTTATCAGCATTCCACTCTGAAAACCTTCACTACCGGGAGTAGTTCTGCCCATAGGGGTTAGCAAACTGGCAAACACAACCAATTCTTTTGCTCCCCGCAGACAGACCAGCAGTTCACTTGGCTGAACAATGATGAACAGAGACAGCTATGGAGCCACCTCTTGCTCAGAGACTCTGGCATGTAGTCACATGTCACATTGGGATCATACCACCAGAACGTTTTATAAAGAACTGTTCAAAGTTAGACACTAAGGCTTATATTCAGGTTTTCTGCTTATTCTGTAGAAGACTGTGTTGCATTGTCCTCTAAACATTGTGATTCCCTGAGTATGTGGTACAGATTCCTCTTACCTTCATTATGGAGATAAGATGCATTAGAAGATAATGGGTAAAAGGTCAGGTTGGGGAGGGGGAGTGAAGAAGATCTTTGCTAGTTTATTTGGCCTGGGCCCAATTCAAAGGGCAAGGGCTCTTGGCCTGTGGTTCACAGATGGCTCCTATGAATGAGTCAATGTTAATCCAGATCCAGTTGATTCAAATTATTTTTGTTTCCTTGTTGTGGTTTAATTTATATAATATTACTGGTGGTGGTTTTAAGCTGCTTTTGTTCCCATTAGTTGGAAAAGTGGGATATAAATAAATAAAATGAAATGGGGAAAAAATTAACAACTGAACACATGTAGAAGACAATTTCTGTGCTGGAGGGTATGAATGTGTGCAAAATTCCTTAAATTTCTGTCTGACCATATTGTAACTAGTAAGACTAGGGCGCATAGTTCACTACAATTATGTACATTTACATATTGAATAGATAACAAAGTCTGAGTCCCTTGGCACCTTTAAGACCAACAAAGATTAATTCTGGATATAAGCTTTTGTGTGCATGCACACTTCTTCAGATCTTCATATGTATTTGTGTGGTCTAATATGCAAAGGAGTTCCTGCTGCAAAATGAGCTCTGTGAATAAATATGATTATTCAGAATCCCCCCCCCCAATAAGTTGGGCAGATAGGGTTGCCAATCCCCATGTGGGGGCAGGGGATCCCCCGGTTTTGAGGCCCTCCCCCCGCTTCAGGGTCCTCAGAAAGCAGGGGGAGGGGAGGGAAATGTCTTCTGGGAACTCTATTATTCCTTATGGAGATTTATTCACATAGAAAATCATGGAGAATTGATCTGTGGGTATCTGGGGCTCTGGGAGGGCTGTTTTTTGGGATAGAGGCACCAAATTTTCTGTATAGTATCTAGTGCCCCTCCCCAAAATACCCCCCAAGTTTCAAAAAGATTGGACCAGGGGGTCCAATTCTGTGAGCCCCAAAAGAAGGTGCCCCTATCCTTCATGATTTCCTATGGAAGGAAGGAATTGAAAAGGTGTGCCGTCCCTTTAAATGTGATGGCCAGAACTCCCTTTGGAGTTCAATTATGCTGGTCACAGCCTTGATCTTGGCTCCACCCCCAAAGTCCCCAGATATTTCTTGAATTGAACTTGGCAGCCCTATGGGCAGATGGTATGGGAGTCATACCAACTTATGTCATATCAGGAGGACTCTTAATGGGGCAGACGGTCAGGCAACTTCCATACAGGGAGGCCAATATATTTCGGTGTCCACTGCTTCAGCTAAGTTCCCAGTGGAACAGTTCCATTTTACAAGCCCTGCAGAACTGTAATAAGTTCCATAGTGCCCTGATCTCAGGTGGGAGCAAGTTTCAACAGGTGGGGGCCAGGTAGACTGGACCCACCTTTTAAAATAACTGCATAAGCTGGGCTTGCTGAAGCCTGCTCTGAACCCCCACTCAACCTTCTGGATGTAAGTGCCAATTTCTACCAGAGATAGGCTGCTTTTGTGGGTTTAGTTGACTAATAAAGATGTCCCCATTTGTATCAAACAACTAAATACCAGGTTTTGATGGGTTGTTCAATCTATCAGAGAAGAAGATGGTTTCACAGGATGGTTCCTTTTGCACCATGATAGTTGAGGCCTGGTACAACTACTCCAGGAATGCTAACAGTGTATGATATTACTTCATTTCTCTTTGCCTTTCTCCACTATAAACACAAGAGAAACTAGCTCTAAACTATGATGGTAAAATGTGTCTGTTGAGATTTTAGTTTAAGACAAGCATGAAAGGCGGGGGTGGTGGTGGTTGTAGACAGGCATTTCTCATCAAAGGAGTGTGAATCACAATTTACCAAAGTGAAATATTTTCACTGTGAAAAATGTCTTGTAGCAAAAACCAAGGTAGCAGCCTGGCCACAGGACTGCACTTCTACATAAGAAAACAAACAAACTGATTTTTAGCAATAAAAATTCATTAAAACAGATATTCATATTGTATTAAACAGGGCTTTGGATCCTTAAAGCAAGTTATATAGACTTAAGCTAATGAGGGCAATTTAATCTTGCCATTGGAGGGTGGGGGGTGTATTTTATTGCACTAAACTACTCTTCTGTAAAATGATCTACGATAATACCCTTGGATGATTAGATTTGGAACGTCTGCTTTAATGTTTGAACATATGGGGAAAGATGAGAGAAAAATCTCATTTTTTCCCCTTTTGAAAAGGCAGAATTCCAGTATCTTTATGTGCAGTCCTGCATTTAGAAAGATTCACAGAAAATCCCCTCCCCATTCATTTTAACCCATTTAGAACTAGCTGTGTCTAGATGCATAGTCTTCTCTAATATGGTGAACTTTTCCTGATTTTGCATGCAAATCTGTAGAGTGGAAAAGCACAAATGGCCCCGTCAAAACAGCTTAACTGAAAGAACTAAAATATACATTCTGACTTTTTGAAAACTCAAGAGAGTTTTTTAAAGCAGCTTACAATGAAGCATAGAAGAGCTGCTGTTTGAAAAGAGGGAAAAGAAAATGGAAAAGACAAACAGCATGCATTGAGTTGTCCCCACTTTGGGACACAACTTTCATCTATTAAAGAATACATCTCTCCCAACCCTTTGTTCATTCATATTCTTGCATGAAATATGAGGGCCAGTAGACCTGGCAGGGAGGTCTTACCATGTTTTGAGCCCACCTTTGCCTCCAAAGTTAGGATAAGGATAAAAATGGAGATTAATAGTTGTTTTAACGAAGGCAATGGCAAACTACCCTGTAAAAAGTCTGCTGTGAAAATGTTGTGATGTGACGTCACCCCAGAGTTGGAAATGACTGGTGCTTGCATAAGGGACTACCTTTACCTTTTTTAAAGGATCAGGAGGCACTTCTTTGAGGTCTTTCAGCCTCTGGATTTGTTTTTGAAGGTGTGCATGCACTCAGCAAGTAACTCATAACACAAGAGGTAAAAATTATTTTAGATGTATTAAATCATTCAAATTATAAGGAGTTTATGCTTGACAAGAACCACTCTTTAAGCACTAGCAATGGCAATTAAAACAACAACAACACTAAACTAGTACTGGCTAGAGGCTATCTTACTGAGACATTAAAATTTTACTAACTTGCTTCTTTGATGTGGTTTCAAGGTATAATGTCATTACTCACAGGCTCAAGAATGAAAGTCCATTCCAAGGGAAACAGTCCTTGTCATTCTGGCATGAAAAACATGGAAGCCCCTCCTTTGTCCACTCCTAAATCCCTTGGCCAGTTAGGGCATAGTAGGTTAATCCACATTGCTAGCTGCAAACTAGATAAGAATGTCTTATACCAGCTGGCCAAGGCTGCCGGGTGCATGCAATGAATAAGCAGCACATTTCTCTCAAAACAGGCCAGGAACAAACTTGTAAAAATGTACAGCCTGAACACAATTGATGAAAGCTATGAGATCTATAGGCCCGATAACAGCTATTCTTTAGATCATGGCATGGATCTAAAAATCTACATGTTGAGGAGAGGTTGTGGCTACATGGAAGAATCACTGCTTTGCAGGCAGAAGGTTCCAGAATCAATCACCAGCATCTCCAGTTAAAAAGACTAGGGAATAGGTGATGTGAAAGAACTCTACCTGAGACGGTGGAGAGCTGATGCTAACTTGAGTAGACAATACTAACCTTGATGGACCGAGAGCCTGATTTAGTAGAAAGCTTCACATGTGTGTGTGTGTGAATTCCTGGACCTCACATATATTAGCAGCAGTACCCAAGAATTATATATTAGCAGCAGTACCCAAGAGAATCTTCAAAGCAAAATATCTTTCTGGAGTCTGGAATTCTGAGCAACCTGCTCTTGTTTCCAAAATTAGAAATTTTCTATTATATATATATATATATATATATATATATATATATATATATATATATATATATATATATATATATATATATATATATATATATCTCAGCAAGCTGTACAGAGAGCTGGGCTGTGGCTTAGTGGTAGAGCATCTGTTTAGTTTGCAGGAGGTTCTAGAGTCAGGTTGTAGATGATGTAAAATTCATTTACCTGAAACACTGCAGAATCACTGCCAATCTGATAGAAAATACTGAATTTGATGGACCAATAGTCTGCTTCAGTATAAGCGGGGGTAGGGGGGGTTGTAGCCGGAACTTCTTTGCATATTGGACCACACACCCCTGTTGTAGCCAATCCTCCAAGAGCTTACAGGGCTCTAAGTACAGGGCCTACTCTAAGCTCCAGGAGGATTGGCTACATCAGGGGTGTGTGGCCTGAAATGCAAAAGAGTTCCTGCTACAAAAAAAGCCCTGAATATAAAGCAGCTTAATATGTATTCATATGTATACAGCACTATGCATGTATGGTCTCCCACGGTGATTCCCAAAATTCCCTCAATTCATTTCTGGCTTTTCTGCTCCTCATTATTATTGCTGCAAACACGCACACGGGACAGAAATTACACAATATCCGGCCCTTTCCCGCCCGCGCCGGTGCCAGCCGGCTTTAGGGCGGGGGCCGAGTTTGCCTCCCCGGATGGAGCGAGGCAAATGGCCCCTTCATCCGGGGAAGCTGGTGGGGCGTGGTTGCTGGGCTTTATAGCCCAGACACGCCCCCGGCCACGCACTTCGCTGGCCGAGTTCGGAGAGGGAGCGCGTTTTTCCCGTCTTCCTGAAGCGCGGCGGAGTCTTCTACTGCGTCAGGCCGTCGGGGCCTTTGTGCTGCAGCGGCGCGGCGTTCGGCCGCGTTGGTCTAGAGCTGTGCAGGCCCGGCTCGGAGCGATCGTTGGGGCTTCGTCGCGGCGGCCGTCGCAGCGCCGCCCTGCCCAGCGGGCTTTGGCGGCGCGAGTTCTAGTTTGCCGCGGCTGTCGGCTGGGCGCGTTCTCCGGCGGGTTGATTTGAATGGTCATCAGCGGTCGACGGAGCTTCTACCTGCGGCTATCGGCCGCGTCAGGTTCCCTCTTCCCCTCCTCCTTTGGTCGGGCCTGTGTGATTGCGTTCTACGGCGGCTCGCTCTGTGCCCCGTTTTAGTCCTTGGCTGTTTTCTGCAAGTGGGAAGTTTTAAGCGGCTGGCTCCTCCATCCCCCCCCCCAACACAATTGTCTGGCTTGGGCCCCTTAGTTAGGCCCCCCCCCCGCTGTCTGTAGGTCACCTGGGGTTGAGGGGTTGAAAGGCTTTAGTGTCCACTGCTTCCTCAGGTACTAGGTAGCCATGCCCAAAGGTCAAGGTAAGGCAAAGGGCAAGCAGCCTTTGAAGGGCAGCAGGAAGAGACCCAACCCTAGTGCACCCCCTGGAGCAGAGCATGAGGCCCAAACCCGGCAGGCCATTGTGGCCAGGCTTGAGGCCTTAGAAAAACACCATGGGGTTGACCCACAGGCTGCCCTTCCGGCACGCGGGCGCAAGGCCGCCAGGACGTCCACTAGGGCCTTTGAGCAAGAGGTCCTGGCTCGCCTCTCTTCTTTACAGGAAGTGGCGGCCCTGCCAGGGCCTTCAGGTGCTGCTGGTCCAGAGCCTTGTGAGGACAGTTCGGATGCGGACGAGGGTAATCTACCTGAGGCGCCTCCCCAGCCGGGCGGGTCAGGCGGTGCCATTCCACCCGGGACGCCAGCAGGTGGCCAGCATGACGGTAAGCAAGGGCGCCCTGCCTATCCAGGTTTGTGGCCTTGGGGTAATTGGACTTCGTGGTTCCCACCGAGCACTGGCCCGTCCTCCAATTCCGGCCCGGGGCCCTCGGTTGGCCCTGCGTTTTCTGCTGACACAGTGGCCTACCCAGGCTCGTTTGGTCAAGGGCAGATTTTCCCTTGGTCTACCGTGCAGGGAACTGGCTCAGCGACGAGTTCGGCTGCCCCCTCCGGCTCTGCCGGTCAGCAACCCACCACGGGTTCATTGCCTTGGGGGCACCACTGGGGCGGCTCACCAATGATGGGCTGGACTGCCCCCCAGTGGGGGGGTTGGTGTTTCCCATCTAATTTAATGGGCTCCGTCCCCTTTCACTGCCGCCCTTTTGGCGACACTGCTATGCCGCTGGGCGACCACCTTACCCCTTCCACCCGTGATAAAATTCTCCGGGGTGAATATGTCGACGTCTTTGGCCTTCTGTATCGTGAACTGGAAAAGAAGGACAAAGATGATCTAGACGAGAAGGATAAGGAAAAGATCAAGCGTCGCAAGGTGGAGCGGAATTGGGCCAATTGGTTGCCCGGTTTTTTAATTTATGCTGGGGTTATTGCGCGTGCGCAACCCTCACGGGCCTCTCCTCTCTTCCAATATTTGGACATCATTTATAAGGCCTACACGGACTTCTCTGGCGCTGCATGGTTGCAGTATGACGAGGAGTTCCGGATGAGGGCGGCCCTGAACCCCACTATCCCCTGGGACCACATTCATCAGCAGCTGTGGCTACAGCTCATGTCACCGGCTAAGCCCAACTCTGGTGAAAGGTCTGACAGCGGCCACCTCGTCAATAGGCATTCATCGTCTGCTGGTACCCGCGCCGCAGCGGGGCAGCCGGTTCAACCCCGGCTGGTGTGTTGGGATTTCTCGTCCCAAGGGGGTTGCAGCAGAAAGCCGTGCAAATACAAGCACGAGTGCCCCTTGTGCGGCGGTTCCCATTCCCTGGCCTCATGCAGCAAAACGAAGCCTCGGTCCGGGGCTAAGCGGACCGGTAGTAGCGGGAATGCCCAAGCGCCTGGAAAAGGGTCCCAGCCCCATCAAGGTGACTGTTCTTAGGAGGTTGTTAGTCGCCTACCCGCGCCCCAGCGACCGAGTTTATTTGTTGAACGGTTTTTCCTATGGTTTCCGTATTCCCTTTCAAGGCCCCAGGGGCCCCTGTATGGCCAGGAACTTACATTCCGTCAGAGGAATGGAGGAGGTTGTTCGGGAAAAAATCTCGAAGGAATGCCGGGAGGGCCGAGTTTTGGGCCCTTTCGATGCACCCCCAGTTCCCAATTTACGGGTATCCCCGTTGGGGGTGGTGCCTAAAAAGGCCCCGGGGGAGTTTCGCTTGATTCACCACCTTTCCTATCCGAGGGGTGGGTCAGTGAACGACGCCATTCCTGATTCGCTCTGTACAGTGCGATACACCTCGTTCGACCAGGCCGTCAGGATCGTCCGGAGCTGCGGACTGGGAGCTGAAATGGCGAAATGCGACATTAAGTCAGCATTTCGCCTGTTGCCTGTGCATCCGCAAGACTTCGAGCTCCTGGGGTTCACTTTTGAAGGGAAGTTTTATATGGACCGAGCCCTACCGATGGGTTGTGCTGTCTCATGCTCAGCCTTTGAGCGTTTCAGCACTTTCCTCGAGTGGGCGCTACGGGAGCGGTCTGGCTCCGCCTCCACGGTCCATTACCTTGACGATTTTTTGTTTGTAGGCCGGCGCGGGACGGGCCAATGCGCACACGTGCTGCAATCTTTCCTGGGTTTAGCGTCGGAGTTAGGCGTGCCGCTGGCCCATGAGAAAACTGAGGGTCCAGCGACTAAGTTGACGTTTTTGGGCATTGAGTTGGACTCTGTCCAGCAGGCCTCCAGGTTGCCAGTGGAAAAAGTTACTCGGTTGACGCAGATGTTGTCTGTGGCCTTGGGTCAGCGCAAGTTGTCGCTTCTCGAGCTACAGTCGCTGGTGGGACACCTTAACTTCGCCTGTAAGGTAGTGGCCCCGGGCAGGGCCTTTTTACGGCGTTTATGCGACGCTATGTCCGGCCTGCGCCGCCCCCACCACCGAGTTAGGATTACTCTCGGCATGCGTCAGGACTTGCAGGTTTGGGCCAGTTTTTTGGCCGAGTTTAACGGGGTTTCCTTTTGGCGCGAAGACCTAAAACTCGAGGCTGAGCTTCAAATTACATCTGACGCCTCGGGGTCGGTTGGCTTCGGTGTTTATTTCCGGGGGCATTGGTGCGCGGAAGAATGGCCTGCTGAGTGGCGGTCCAGCGACCTTTGCAGGAATTTAACGTTCTTAGAATTCTTCCCCATAGTGGTTGCACTTCAGTTATGGGGTCCGGCATTGGCCAACCGGGTCGTCCACTTTTGGTGTGACAACCTGGCGGTTGTCCACGTGATTAACACGTTGTCTTCTAAGTCGGTCCCAGTTATGCGCCTAGTGAGGGTGTTCGTGTTAAGCTGTTTGCGGTTAAATGTGTTGTTTCTTGCTAAGCACGTGCCTGGTGTGAGCAATGGTGTCGCGGACGCTCTGTCTCGTCGGCAGATGGAGCGTTTCCGCATCCTTGCACCAGAGGCCGATCTCCTGCCAGTACGGATGCCCCCAGAGATGTGGCGGCTTGGAGACTCGAGGCCGACCGTGCGATGAAGCTTGCCTTGGCGCCTTCCACCCGGAAGGCCTACGATCACTCGGTGCATCTGTTCCGGGCCTTCCGGGAGCAAGCGGGGTTGCCCAATCGATGGCCGGTGCCAGTGGCCCACCTTATGCAGTTTTGTGTGCACCTGAAAGGTAAGGGGCTGGTCGCCAAGAGCATTAGGGCCAAGTTGGCTGCCCTCGCCTTCCATGCGAAAATCCGGGGTCTACCCGACAGGACGGATGATTACAGGCTCCGAAAAATGCTGGAGGGCTGGGCACGCGAACGAGGCCCGCGACCCGACACCAGGCATCCCTTTTCCCCCGCTGTGCTGAAGGGGTTTAAGGCAATTTGGCCTTTAGTCTGTTCTTCTAGTTTTGAGGCGAAGCTATTCCAAGCAGCGGCGATGATCGCATTTTTTGGAGCACTCAGAGTGAGTGAACTTGTGGCCAGCTCCCGGCAGGACCGCTCCCTCCGGGCCCTTCAGTCGGGAGATGTAAAGATCCAGGGTGACAGCGTGGTCATTTCGATACGCAAGTCTAAGACGGATCAGAAACAGCGAGGTATGTGCATTACCTTGGGGCGGTGTGAGGATACCGATATCTGCCCGGTGCTGGCTTTGCAGAAATATGTGGCTGTTCGAGGTGACGAAGTTGGGCCGTTATTCCGTCACATCGATGGGTCTCCGTTGACCAAATTTCAGTTTTGGTCCGTAACCAGTCGGGCGTTAGATAAGCTGGGTCTCGGAGGGGTCCGTTTCGGGACTCACTCTTTCCGTATCGGGGCTGCATCGACGGCCGCAGCCATGGGGTCCCCGGGACCGGCCATCCAGAGGGTGGGTCGGTGGAGGTCCTCTGCTTACAAGGGCTATGTTCGCCCCATTACCCATTGAAGGGTTGTTGTTATTCTCACTGTGTTGTTCTGTTTTGTTTCAGGTTCTGTGGCTCGGGGCGAGAGGACAAGGATCTTGATCGCCGGCCACAGTATGATATTTTGGGCTGCCCACTTCGCTCGACGGTCCCCCTTCGGTTCGCAGCTGGGCCTCAGCGAGCGGGCAGTGGTGGAATGGCAGGGGCGCCGGGGCCTACGATGGGACGGCCTCCTTCCGCTGCTCTTCTGGGGGAGGGACGGCCCTCCGCCCCGGATCCTGGTGGTTCACCTCGGGGGTAACGATCTGGGCCTAGTGCAGGGGAGGGCCCTGTCACGTCAGGCGATCGAAGACCTCCGGGTGTTGCGGAGCAGGTGGCCCGATGTGTTGATACTGTGGTCCGCCATCCTGCCGCGTCGGGTGTGGAGGTCAGCGTTGAACCCGGCCGGGGTCGAGAGGGCTCGACGCAAGGCTAACAGGGCGATGCGGAGGGCGCTCGCCGGGGGTCTGGGTATTTACCTTCCACACCCAGCGATCAGATCTTACAAGGAGGACCTGTATCGACCAGACGGTGTCCACCTGTCCGCTGCTGGCAACAGGGCCTTTTTATTGGACCTACAGCTGGGGCTCCGGCTGGCTTTAGGCCTGCCGGTGGGCCCAAGTGCCTAAGCGGAGGCTTGGCATTGTGGTGGCGGGACTTAAGGTAGGTTTGTTTTGGTGACCACCCATGGGTTTTTCCCCTTAAGGGAAGTAGCGGGTGATGGACGGCAGCTGGGTTTAAACGGCCCTCTGCTGTCTTTCTCGCTACAGGGTTACCCCGATTGGCGAGCTGTCCATGAGAGGGCGGCTGCGCAATACGGAGGTTACACCCGACCAGGCCGGCCTGGCAGCAGCTTGTTGGCTCGGCTGCTGCTGGGGGCTGGGTGGATCGCCCCACCGGGCTGGGAAGGGTTTGGAGTTCCCTTCGCCTCCCCGGTTAGTTTAGGTTGCCCCAGGCTGTGTTTCAATAAAGTTGCCCTGTTTTTACACCCATATACCGTGTTGTCTCGTTCTTCCGACTGGGGGGGCAATCCGGCCCTTTCCCGCCCGCGCCGGTGCCAGCCGGCTTTAGGGCGGGGGCCGAGTTTGCCTCCCCGGATGGAGCGAGGCAAACGGCCCCTTCATCCGGGGAAGCTGGTGGGGCGTGGTTGCTGGGCTTTATAGCCCAGACACGCCCCCGGCCACGCACTTCGCTGGCCGAGTTCGGCCCACCCTCCCTCCCTGCAATAGTACAGGTTTTCCGGTCGCCGTATTTTCGGGGCCAGGTAGGAATTTTTTCATCCCATCTGATTGGCCTGAGCTGGGATGTTTTTCGCCTACCTTGTACTGTTGTTCTTTGGGTTAGCTTAGCTTTTGGTAACTTTAACGGGCGGGACTTAAGGTAGGTTTGTTTTGGTGACCACCCATGGGTTTTTCCCCTTAAGGGAAGTAGCGGGTGATGGACGGCAGCTGGGTTTAAACGGCCCTCTGCTGTCTTTCTCGCTACAGGGTTACCCCGATTGGCGAGCTGTCCATGAGAGGGCGGCTGCGCAATACGGAGGTTACACCCGACCAGGCCGGCCTGGCAGCAGCTTGTTGGCTCGGCTGCTGCTGGGGGCTGGGTGGATCGCCCCACCGGGCTGGGAAGGGTTTGGAGTTCCCTTCGCCTCCCCGGTTAGTTTAGGTTGCCCCAGGCTGTGTTTCAATAAAGTTGCCCTGTTTTTACACCCATATACCGTGTTGTCTCGTTCTTCCGACTGGGGGGGCAAAATAAATAAATGTGATCATACTGAGATTGTTTTTGTGTGGTCTTTCATCAATGTCCTTGAGTGCATCTGGGTGTACATTTTGTTGCCACTTGTATCAATATTTTTCAGTGTTATAAATATGCACATGTTCATCAGTAATACAGTAAGAAAGAAAAGGTGAAAATTACCTAAAGGGCTGAAAGCTGGATGGGGACAAACCACACTTGTTTATCCTCTGCCTTTTGCAATGGGGAGATCAGAAACAGTTCTTCTGTCTCCCACCCTGTTTGTAGGGAAGGGAAGGAAAAAAAATCTGCTTCTCCTCTCCTTTTGGCAATGGGGAGATCAGAAGCCAAATGCCTTTGATTTGCAGCTTCGTTGTGTTACATTTTTTTTTTCTGAGTGTGTGGGTGAAGGGGAGGGGTAAGAATTAAATGCCTACTCCTCACTGATCTTCTGATCAGCTATAAGTCAGCTTTTGACCAACAGGCACCTGCAAACCTGTTCATCAGCTGTTTGAATGACTTCAGGCAAGCTTGACATATCCCTTACTGGCTCATGGTCTGATCATGACTTTCAAAATGTCATCTGCCAAAAAGGTTCACTACAAAAAAATTGTGACATCCCTGATTGGGCAGGTCGCATGGAAACATTGCCTTCTCTTGAGGCAAACACAAGCCCAAATCAGTGTTCTTTTATTGTATATTATCTGTGTACTTATTCAGGTATGTTTTCATCTTTGTTTTCTTCCATGGACCAGATTGGGGACCTTCTGAAGGTTGGCATACATCTAATATGTGCATTCTAGTGCACAATGATATTAGTAATGAGACAAATATTCCCCATGAAGATAGTTTCAGAGGATAGCTATACCAGCCTGCAATAGAACAGCTAGATTGGGATCCAGTAGCACAGAAAGTGAACCCGGAGAATACTTAGATTAGATTCCATTATCATCTTAGAGACCAAAAAAATTGGGGGCAGAGGTTTTTTTACAAATTTTCAAGGGTCAAAGCTCTGATATTGCTGAGCGAGGGAGCTTTAACTTTTGAAAGCTAGTATCCCTCAAATTTTGTTGGTGTCTAAGATAATGGACTCTAATTTAGATTTACTTTCTATGCTGAATTTAGAGATTTCAATGCAATGGAATAATTTCCCATATTGTTTGTTGCTATCTTTTCTGTGGCTGTCATTGCTGTCACAAAGGAGGAGAATCTTTGTTGCTCTGTTCAGTCTCTCTCTCAGGCATTCAGGAATCACATCATACTGCTGTGGAGTCAACCAAGCTTACTTTTCCCCTGTAGACCAAAAGGGCAGATGAAGTGTTGACAACACATTGTCTACAGGTCACATGGGTGGTCCTAACCAGTCAGGGATCACAAAGTAAGTAGTTGTATAGCCCTTTCACAATGATTGCCCCAAATAACTGGAAAAAATAGCCTTCTGAAAATTCAAAATGAATATTTTTGCCAAACCAGATAGCCTTTTTGGCTAAGTTTTAGCAGAAATGCATATTATTGAAGCATCTGTCAAAATTACTGACATGGTTTCCAGTGTTGAAGTCAATTAGGTACAGGAGGGCTGTTTTTCCAGGAGGAACATACACACACACCTAAAGAGAACATCCAAAACTGCACTGTGGGCAACTAAACCTTCATTGGCAGAAGAATGGACAGGAGTGACCTGAAAGGTCTTCTCCATTGCTTTGATTGCATTTCCCATTTAACTAAGTGCATCAAATTAAGAAAAAAAAGAGCAGTTTTCAATGTGAAAACACATTAGTCAATTATTCTAATTAATACCTGACATACTGATGTTAATTAATTGGCATCTGATTATACATCTTGGAAGTGTCAGTGCAGGGAATAAATGTAGCCTTTAACATTCAAAAGTGAAAACTTGAACATTTATGGCTTATACAAGGCTTGTACTTCAGCTGAATAAAGTTAACTTCAAGGAAGTCATTAAATGTTTGGCCATGCAGTGGTAAACTGGCAGAAACCATTTCCTCCAAACTCCATAGTTTCAACATTTTCCTTCCATTTTTTATTAAAGACCTGGAAGGGAAATTATTATTATTTTTCTTTGGAATGTTCATTTCCTTAATAATATACGTACTATTATTGTTAAACTATTGCTGAGCACAGAAGACCTACCTAGCTTCTTCAGTGATAAAGCACAAGTGTTGATTATATACTGTAAGCCAAAATGCCCTCAAAACGAGGTTGGGGAATTGACAGGTGGGCACCTGGCTTAAAAAGGATCTTGAATCTATGTATACAGGATACACGTCCAGAAATTATTGCTTAAAATTACCAGGGACACTAATTAAGTAAAACAATTAAAGTTTATTGTAGAAAAATATAGACACACATACAAGGTAATAAACTCATAAAACATACATACAGTCCTAAGAAAAATAGAGAGAAATTCAGAGATAACACAAGGATGGACAAACAGGGTGATAATTACTGATCGTAGTCTTCAAGGAAGGCTCCAATGGCAATGAACAAGGACTAGGGAGAAGAAACCCTCAACTGGCCAAGAATCGGGGATGTATCGAGACAGTGGAACTGGGATACTGCTAGATGCACACCTATGAGGAGCTGGGTCAAAGGTTATAAGGACTACCTTGAGCCCTTAGGGAATGGGAGGTACAGGGGCGGATGACAGGTGGTCAGCTGGTACATGACCTCAGAAAAAAGGGAGGCTCTGCAATGACCATAAGGGCTGGACTTATGTAGTAGCCAATAGCCAGTTAATTGGCAGTCCCTGATTGGATGCTCATAGCTAGTCAATGAGCAGACTTGGCCTTAGTTACCTGATTGGACTTCCAGGTAACAATGGGCCAAGGGGGAGGCTCCAGGATGACCATTAAGGGAAAGAATGGGAAAATTATTAAGGTGTGGGGGGGTACTTAAGTCTATCAAACGTATCTAAAAAGGTGAGATAGATGGCCAAATTGCTACCTAGGTAACACCCGGTCTATACAAAGAAACTTGGCTCTGGGTGAAGATATTCTTCCTCCTCTTCGATCTTCTATTGGCACCAGTCTTTGTCTTGAGTTCCATTGGAGAAAGGCTTAGGCGGTCTGACAGGATCCATGCCTAAGATAAGCTTGATGGTCTTATGCATAGGTGACATCTGTTGAGTACGTGAGCCTCCCGCTTCACTGTTATGGAGTCTGGCACTGCAGGAAGATAGCTGCTGGTGGTGTTAGCCTCCCAAGATGGATTCTATGTTCGAGGCTGGAAACCGCTTGCCTAGACAGTTCCTGGCGGCACACCTTCTTCCGCTGCTATGGCCGAGATGGGGATCGCATGGAGCGACTGGAAACCATCTGTTCTCCTGGTCAGTCCTCCTCGGGAGACACGGAGTGCTGCTGCAATGTTGTGGCTGTTAGTACTCATAAGTCCCTTCCAGTCTGGTAGACAAAATCCACGTTCTCCTGGTAGTTGTGTGTGAGTTGAGTCTCCAGGCACCCTGGCAACCAAATGGGTGACTACGATGTTCTGGAAATGGGGGTATTATTCTCACAATTCATCGAGTCTTGGGTTCAATCCTGATATTTCTAGTAAAAATTAGATGAAATTCTGGAGAGGCCATTATAGGCATTGTTATAAATAAATACAAACTGTGGGACCCCTGATATTGATAGTAGCTATAATGCAAGAGATGTGGACAACTAACTCTTCTTCCTTGTATGAGTTTCCAGACCTAAATGGACCTACAAGCAAGCTGTATGTTTCCTCTAATGAGAAGTTATTTGAGATTGGAATAATGTCGTGGGTGGACTGAACTTAACCTACCCTTCCCACTGCTGTACCTTTAGAATCTGAAACTGCTAGTTACCAAAAAAATAAACGCCAAGGAAATTCATGTATTCAGTCTTCCAGGACCTTGTCCAGTAAATGAATAAATACTAGGGCTGGGGGTAAAGTGTAGATGACTGGGGAAGGCAATGGCAAACCATTCCAAAACAAAAAGTCTGCCAAGGAAACATCATGATGTGACATTACCCCATAGGTCAGTAATGTCTCAGTGCTTACACAGGTGTGAGCAAAAGACCCCTAATTTCAGTTATATACGGACATCGTAATCACTCATTTGGTTGCCAGGGTGCCTGGAGATTCAAATCACACACATCTGCTGTGAAACATGGGTTTTATCTACCATTTTATAAGAGACTTATGTGAATACTAACAGCCTCAGTGTTACAACAGCACTCTATATCTCTGGAAGAGTGCTAGCCAGAAGTATAGATGGGTTTCCAGCCACTCCTTGCATGCACCATCTCGGCCGTTGCAGTGGAAGACGTCGCGTCACCAGGAACTGTCCAGGCAAGCGGTTTCCAGCCTTGACCATGAAAGCCATGTTGGTAGGCTAACATCATCAGCAACCATCTTCCTGCAGTGCCAGACTCCATGACAGAGAAGTGAGAGGCTCACATACTCAACAGCTGTTACATTTACATAAGGCAATCAAGCTTAGCTTAGGCATGGATCCTGCAAGACCGCCCAAGTCTTTGTCAAACGGAAATTCCCCAGAACCCTTTTAGGGCAATTTGCCTAACACAGGGGGCTATCTTTACCTTCTTTCACAGTTTCCACAGCCTCCCTGGGACCTGCTGGAACCACAAGATAGAGCTGAATGTCATATGTTCAGGACTACAATGTAAATGTGGCATATCAAGTGCTACCGACTGCACAGATGGAAAGTCATTCCAAATACCGCTTAGGCTGAATTATGAACAAATTATCAACATGATCATTTGGGATGCTCAAATGAAAAGAAAATGGCCACTCCAAGTACAGTAAGCCTCATTTTTGAATGTGTTGTTTGTGAAAATCAAAGCTTCATTAGTCTAGTTGGGAGTGCAGAGTATATATTACTGGGCCAGATGGACCAAAAAGCTCCAGTTCTGTAGCTTCATATGCTTTTCAATTGACCATTGTTCTGGCTCAGTTTATAGAACAAATCAGATACTGCAAAAGATTAGCAGTGCAGCCTTTGCAGGGTTACTCCAGTCTAAGCCCATGGATTTCTAATGAGTTTCTTCCATGTCATTTTTAATGTGGTATCTTATTTCTACACCACATATGTGTTATATGCTATTTGTATACAATTTATGCAAAAAGATACATGAAACTTCTGACACAAGGTAGCAGAAAAAGGAAAAATAACTACCTGTCCAAGGGAAAAGCAAAATCAAGATAGTGATTCTCTAGCCAAAGCAGGATGGGCGAGAAGCTGAAGCATCCCTAGATGAAATGCAATTTCTCACTAGACCTTTAATCCTGCTTTAGCCCTGTCCTCAAGCTGACATTCTACACTAAAATCATAGAGTCATAAAGTTGCTTTCTCTGATTCTAGTGTGGAATGTGAGTTTGAGGACAGGTCTAAACCAGGATTAAATGTCTAGTGTGAAACTGTAGTGTCTGTATCTCTTTCCTGTCTTTTCCTGGTATCATGTGATACCAGCCATCTGTGATATGACATCATCATGCTGGGCATCTCCCTCCCCTTTCGCATATCTTTGGTTAGTTGATGTTGTCTGTGTTAGATCCAGGTGGGCAACCATGTTGGTCTGAAGCAGTAGAACAAAGTTTAAGACCAAAAAAGTTTTATTCAAAGCATGAGCTTTCATGTGAACAAACACTTCCTCAGATACATATGATGTTAGATATTGCAAAGAAGAGACATTATAACTCAAAGATGAGTTTGCAAGGATGGCAGAGGTGTGTATATGGGAGACTTGGGCTTTTTAAAAAGGGATGCAATTCAGAAAGGATATGTACACTGGACTTCAGCGAAGTTTTTAATATAGCACCTCCTCAAAAAATACCCTCATACTTAGAAAAAAGCACTGAAACATATAAACTAATCTGTTGTTGCCAAAGAACTTTTTATTTTTACTTTCAAGAAGTTTTACTGTTGCTTTGCCGTTTCAGGGTCATGCAGGCAATCTGGTTGACAATTTTTTTGTACTATTTGCATTCTAGTGTGGCCTTTTGTACCTGCAGGATACAAAAGTTACCAAATGCCAGCCACAAACCTCTGTGATTTCCTGAACAGATGTTAAAATCCACAGTCAAACTTATACTATTTTTTTTTCTCCCAAAGGTCGGGCTAAGGTTTTTTTAAAAATGCTGATTTACATTTGTGCTTCCTGAAGGTGACTCTCTAATGGGATATAAACACATTTCCTATCACCCACAGGATTTAACCTTCAATGCCCTACTATTTACCATTCTCCTCCACTATATTTTCTATCCCAATAATTTTTGTTGTTGTTGTTGGCCTTGGATGGTAGTAAAGCATCAAAGAATATGAATTTTCATTTGCAGATCTGTCTGTGAATGTATGTTACAGATTTAACACTTCTCTGTGACTCAGTGTTACCAACTGACATTCACAACAAAGCTTCCAGCAACTATATTTTCTTTTTCCTCCAATTATAGTAACATGGATGATCTTTGAAAACAGCAACATAATTCAAGCAGTTGAAGCTGAATATTATAATATGAATATTTTATGCTTTGATACAGAGTGGGGTTCTTTCCCAACCCTTGAGCACATTGAGGGCACCTGTAGAGTCTTTGCAACTCACAGTCCTTATTTTCTTATTGCATAAAGAACTTTGTTTTCACACTTTTGTCCATTACAGTGAGTTGGATCTGGCAATTTGTCGGCAGAAAGCACTGATGGTTCTGGACATCTCCCATGTCCCCTGCTCCCAGCAGTCATTCTAAGTCTTAGGAGAATTCATTACTGGGGTTGCATGGTTTAATATCCATTGCTTTAACAACCGTACAGATCAGGAGACTGCACTGAAGTGGGGAAGGGGGCAATATCACCATTTTTGCCTTTTCCATCAGCACAGTTCTGTTGCTGGAAGAGAGAAGAGAATGCAGTTGCATCCCCGCTCCCTTGTAGCCTTCAACCCACAGCTTGAGACAACACAAGTCCTGCAATTGCCCCCAGATCTCAAGGAATGTCACAGTCTGGAGGTAACAACCCTAAAAGATCAGGCTTATTTATAACAATATATACTTGGAATCTGCATACAGCAAGATCCTCCCCCTGCCCCATACCTAAAGTTGCCAATCTAGGGTAGAGTTGCCAACTCTTGGTTGGAAGATTTGGGGGTGGAGCTTGGGAAGGGCTGGGTTTGAGGAAGGTAGGGACCTCACTGGGTTATAAAGCTATTAAGTCCAGCCTCCAAAGCAGACATTTTCTCTAGGGGAATAGAGCTCTGTAGTCTGGAGGTCAGTAGTAATTCTGGGATATCTGCACCCCTCCTCTGGAGGTTAGCAACTGTAAGAGACTAAAAAAAAGAATCCTGTTAAGCAACCAACTAGTCCCACGCTGATTCCAGAGGGAGGGTATGTGGGTCAGCAGCACACAGCAAATGCCTGCACTCAAAAGCCACAGCCTGCTTTTAAGCCTGCTCTATCAAGCCATTCCATTGTCTGAGAAATAGCCCAGCCAGCCAACTGTGTCTTGTGTCTAATTTAAAGTATACAAGCTGGCACAGTGGCATCTTAGGCTCAATTAGAGCCCTGAAATGTATTTATCTTGTTCAGCAGGGAAGGCGACTGGAGAGTGTGACATGGAAATAGTCATCCTATGTATTTGTGACCTTGAAATTTAGTGTGCTATAGATGCAAAGAAGTGTGTTTTTAGATCTGTGGTTAGAGTCTAATGCAACTGTGGACTGACTATGTTTTCAAGTCTACCATGTGAACCTAAGAGCTGCTGTTTTTAAGTAGCAATAAATAGATTTGAGCTACCCCACTTCCACTTAAAATATAAGAAAGAAACAATGGATCTTCTTCAGTTAGGAATATGAAGTGTGATCCTTTGATTCATTAAAATTTTGCAAACATCAGACAAACATAATTATCCTTTTTTAAATAATCCCTCCGAAACCTAATCCTCACGATCCACAGTGGGGCTAGAAGTGATGATGTGGGATACTTGAAGATGAAATTAGATGACAAAAAAATACGCTGATCTGGATCAATAAGCTAGAGCCTGTTGTTTACATAGGCATGAATAATGATGTCCATGGGCTGTTCACTTTTTGGAGCATGCAAGAGTTGAGCTTCATTTCCCTCCAGAAGAGTGTGTCTTTGCATACACACATATTAAGGAGTAGCATATTCACTATCCAGGAGAATACATTGTCCACCTTGGGAGACATGTCACCCTAGACCACTCAAAACATAGGGAAACTTATTTGGGCCCTATCTCAGCGGCTGGAATGTGTGTCTGGGAGTGAGCAGCCCAGCAGCAGACACCCCCCCACCCAGAGACCCCCTGTGTTGCCTTGACGCCCCCTGCCATGTGCACGGAACACCTCCCCCGGGGCTGCAGAACTCAGAGTGCGAGTGCATCAGCCGCAGAACTCTGAGTCCACTTCATCACCCCCCCCTCTTAGTGCCCTGCACACAACAGCCCTTGGAGTTGGGTAGGCTGTCAGGCTGGGCAGGCTAAGGGATGGCACTCCCCTCCCCTGTCCAGCCACGTGGGGGGCAGAGTGGTGGCTCATAGACTGTTCCCCCCCAAAAAAACCCAAGTCTGCCCACCCTCCCAGGCATTCCCTCCAAGAAGCCACTGACAGAAGGGGGGTTGCCCAGGGAACATGCAGCAGATGCCAAGCAGGAGAGACAACAGAGGGTACAGCTCAGACTTTATTTTTCCGGAACAGAGTGCAACAGTCTCCCTGGTGCACACTGGGCAGTTTCGCTGTGGGCGGGGCTCCATTCAGAGCAGTGGGCAGAAACAGCTGAGGGAATGGAGGGGCGGTGGAGCAACACACGCTGAAGCCTCTGTGTTGGAGTCCCACCTGCAAAACAGAGACAGAGATCAAGAGCACCTGCAGGGGTGGTGGCTGGAAGAGCAGACTGTGTTTCAGCCGGGCGCTCTCTTAAAGGATCAATCTCTGACCCACCTCCCCACATCGGGGCAGCTGCCACACACACAAACACCCTGCCCTTCCAGGGGTTGGGAATGCAGTAGAGGGCAGACCAAGGGAAGGGAGCAGGCGGCAGCACAGGGGAGCAGGGTCAGCAAATGCCCCCTGCAGGAGCCCACTGCCTGGTTCAAGTGCCAGAGACGCTCGCACACCAAGTGGTTGAGAGTGAGGGGAGGGGGAGGCTGGGAGAGGACAGTGGAACTTATCCAGCCATGGGCGACAGTTCTTGCATGCAGAGCCTCCGGGAGCCCGAAACCTGTGGAGACCTGGAAACAAGAGCAGTTAGCCTCTGGAAACAAGAGCAGTTAACCTCTCTCTCCCCCTCACAAGTCAAAGATACTGTCAAAGCAATCGCACAGTGCAAAACCAATGTCACCAATGTGCCTGCCTGTCCCTCACTCTAAGTTTGTATGGTCAGGAACTTGCCGGCAGAACTTCCTGCCATGCAAACCTGTCCCTGACAACTGAGTTGTGCGAGGCAGAGCAAAAATATTTCTAGGAGGGGGGGCCGCGATTGGGCGCCGGGAGGGGGCTCGCCAGGCAGAGGTGTGAAGGGATTGGTGAGGCAATCACACCACTCCCTAAGGGGTTTGCAAGCTTTTGCAGCAGTGGAGGCGACCTTTGTTTTTGGTTTCAACGTGTGCCTATGGGACACACTGCTATTTTTGCCGGCATGACATTGCACCTCTCGGGGGGGGGGGGGCATGTCATGGACCAAACTGCTCAGGAAGTGGCCTAAGCCTGGCCACACCCCCAACTCCACCCCCTCCTTTGCCTAAATGCTGTGCTCCACCTCACTTCCACCTGTGCTCGGGCACAGCCCTCAGGCACTGCTACTCTTGGGCAGAGTGGTGCTCAGCCCCCCCCCCCCCGTTCACGTAACTCCCCTCCACTCTGGCGGCACCGGTCATACATCAGCGCACACCCTTCCTGTGCCCACATAACAGCTCATCTGCTCCCAAAAGACTCCCCCCCCCCAGATTGTGCCGTAAATAACACACTTTCAAATCAACTTTTAGGTCACTTTGCAAATGGATTTTACTGGGTGAAATGGCATAATCCACTTGCAAATGGTCTCTGATAATGGATAAATGTATGGAGAAGAGGTCCATCAGTGGCTATTAGCCACAGTGTATTGCTGAAACTCTCTGTCTGGGGCACTGATGTTCTGTATTCTTGGTGCTTGGTGGGGCACAGTGGGAGGGCTTTTAGTGTTCTGGCCCCACTGATGGCACCTGGTTTTTTTGGCCACTGTGTGACACAGAGTGTTTGACTGGATGGGCCATTGGCCTGATCCAGCATGGCTTCTCTTATGTTCTTAAGTAGATTGCAACTGCATTATTTAGCATGTGTGAATACACTCAACTTTTTTTGATGCAGGTATGTTTGGTTTTATGGGTTATTTTAATGTTCATTTTAATGTGATTTTGTTTTAATTAATTTTAATTTAACTAGATAATTAGTATGTTGTTGGTTATTAGTCTATTGTAATTTTTTTTCACTTTGTCAACCACCTTCAGCAGCCAGGTCTCATGAAAGACAGCATATCAGTTCTTTAAATTAATAAATAAATCTTGAAAACCAACAGCCAAATCTAGACACCTAAAATAGGTGACCAAACTTTAAATGATTTGTTTAAATCTACATTTGCTCATTCCTTGTGGAAGGGTGCTCAAAAGAACATGTGGATTGATCTGGATGCATGTCTTAGCCCTGAGTATTTCTATATTTAGGTTTTTTTGCTAAGTAGTACAAAAGAAATCATTGGTGAAATATGGATTTCTGGTAAAATATGGATTTGTCCTGTGCATAAATTAGTGTGGCAATGAAATAAGAAACCTTCAGCCATGTTTCTTGACAAAGCATATAATCCTGCTAAGCAAGAAATCTGCTTGAACCTATCTGGTAATTTTTAACTTAATACAGAACAGAAGTTGCCAGCAATTAATGATACTTTTTAAAAATAAAGTGTCAGCTGAGAATCAATTAAAAACAATGATGTACCTTTAACGACTTGGCATCTCATTTATCAATTTCATCACCCATGCCAATATTAATAGACTTTAACATATTTTGACACCAGTGGGAAAATGGGGGGTGGGAATCACAGCTGTGGATGGAAACAAGGACTTTACATGCTTTGGGAGAAAGATGAAACTGAACTGTCAGTTTTCTTGGCACCCAACTCCTCATTCATTTTAAAGGTTACTATAATTCTGTGATGTACAACAGTGACCTAAACATTTGACAACATTAATCATAATGAGAGAGGGGTTTTTTGGGGGAAAGAATAATTATATATTGGCCCCAAATTACTTTATGCCTTGATAAATTTCCTTTGGCTCTAGATGCCACCCTAAAATTTAGAAGCCACATTCATGTTTCATCCTTCAGGGTTTTCTATCTCAATCCTGTATTCTGATTATTGCTACAGCAAAACCTATGACTAAACTCTTCAAAGTTTCTCACATTTTTAAAGCTATTACTTTTTTTAAAAGTTCGGATAAAATTGTTGTCATCGCCACCATTTGTTGTGGTGATTGTCATCACCATAAGAAAAAAAAAAACTATTCTCTAATCCCAACCTATCTTCTCAATTTCTCATTATTTCATTATTGCTTTTTAAAAGCACCTTTAATTTAATATTGGAGCCAGTCTCACAACTTGTTAAGAGAAGAATGCATCTGTCAACACTAAATGGTAGAAAGATAAACAAGCAATGACAACATTTCATATGTATTTATGACATATACCAATACATATTCTGATATGAAATTATAAATAGGCATTGTACTTCCACTGGAGATCACCAAGAGGCACTACAATAATATTGTTGCTGAAAGTGCTAAGTGCCACAATTAAATTTCTGAGCACCATGGTGATCAGGCACCTGGGACTTATTGAACCCTGCCTTAGGGTTTTTCATGAACATGCAATCAGAAAGGTGACTTTGACACAAACTCCCCTCTGTTTTATTTATTTTTTTCCTGCATGGAAGGGCTGCTATCCTAACTTGAAGACAGAATGGCACTTAATGCCATTCCAAACATCTAGAATCAAATCAATGAAGAACCTACATTGCAAGTCTTTAAATATTGTGGACATCATACACTGAGATTTCAGTATTAAAGGCTTCTAATGAGACCCAATCTGTAGAACAGAAATGGAAGAAATACAATCAGGAAAAAAAGTTACCTGATGTTTAAAAAATAGCTCTCATATTCCAGGATAAAAGTAATATTAGATAATATCCAGAAAGGGCTGGGCCATTTCCAGCTTTTGAGACCCCTACCCATAATAAAAAAGGCATTAAACAAGACTGAAACATTTACCTAATGCCCCCCATACCTACAAGTGTCTAGCTTTGATGCCCGCATTGAACTTGAGGCCCTAGCCAAATGTCCCTCCTGACCCCTCCCTACATATACACATTGACCCTGATTATGTCAACAATGAAGAAGCCACCTAGGGATGAATGGCCCAGGAACTGGGAACTGGGTAGGCTTGTAGAAGTCCATATGTGGTCTTATCCCGGGAAGTCCCCAGGCATGTAGAACCTGAAGAACTGGTTCCCTAGCAAGGTAAGGAGAAGTCAGTGAGAGGTCCTAAGTGAATGATAGAGGACTATCACACCAATAAAGGTTATTGAACTTGAACTTGGAAGTCCTTCTGACTAGCTGATAATCATAGGCTATTGAAAGCAATATTAATTTCTACTTGATTCCTAGCCTTCTGGTTTTCAAAAGGTCAATCTGGGAGCCAATCAGGATCTGAAACATTTAGAAAAATATGGCAAGCTAATTAGTCCATTGAATCTCTCCTTCCACACCCAGAAAGACCATATTATTTTATAGGGACCTACACTTCTCTGATCCTGTATTTGATTAATGTGCAAAGATATGACTCTGGTGAAGAAAGTGATTAAATCCAACTGCTGGATAAAGGTCAAAGGCATGACAGAACATTCATAAGTGATGTTAGACACAAATATTTTACCCAGTCCAAAGAACAAAGAGAGGAAGACCTTCACTAGAACCACTATTAATTAGTCCAGTAATTGTGTCCATTGGTTTCAATGGGAAACACATCCCACCTGCAAGATTCCACTTCTCTCTCTAACTGGATTCTATCCTTCAATCAAATTTGGGAGTCTCCCTCCCAGATTTTAGACAGGCACAACTGTTGCTCACCTGTTTTAGGACAGGCATGATAACTCTATCCTGTCTTTATAGATCACATATATGGACTAATATCTGCAATAGGAGTAGCAGCATGGACATGAATAGAGAACAATGGTATAAGAACTGCAGCATGACAGGCATGTCCCAATTTGCATTTGATAAATCTTGGAGGGCATATTGCCCTTGAGGAACAAGGTTGTAATCTGATCCCAAGGTTGCTTTATTTATTTAGGTATAATTATACTCCACTCCCCCTCCAGTGAGAACCCAAAGCATCTAGCAACAACAACAGAAGGTTAGAGAGGAAAGGAGGGGGAAGAAGTGATCTTTAGTTTAGGTATATTATCTGAGGCAGACAGTAATTTAGATTTCTATAATCCTTGTCTGACATTGAAAGTAAGGATTATAAACCACTGAGTTCATACTTAGGTGGATGATGGAGAACCCCATTCACATCTCAGATTGGTTAAGCACTGACTTTGCAACTATCAAAGAAAAATCCACATAGCATCTTGATCAGGTCATGGAGCTGCTGTGTGAGGTGATATAACTGTTTTTCACAGAATATTTCCATGTTATTGTGTTCGTATTTAGCAAGCAAGTCATAACATCTCACAGTAAGATGTGGGCAATCTCTAATAGTGATACTAGATTGGTTATAAACAGGGAAATTATGATTAGTTATCCAGGTGTGCAATATATGACAGATCAAATGTTTTGAAGGAGACAGAATGTGATCATATGACTGCATGTAGTTTCTACACCTGGATGCACAAGGTCTTGCAGCTAGGCAAAAAGGGTCAGATTCCACAAAGAAATGTGTATGTGGAAGGGAATTTATATATTATTTATCTTATGTTTCTGTAACAGCAAAGGACCTTTTGTTTAGTTTACTTTTTTAATTAAGATAAAAATTGTTCAATTAAATCTGGTGTTCATTTACAATGTCTTAAGGTCACAGTTAATTGAAGCAAACCAATTGCATCTTTGATGATGAACTAATCAAATTTAATTAAGCAAAATTGTACATGGAGGTAGAACAAAATAGGAGTCGATTGCACCTTTAAGACCAACTTAGTTTTATTCAGAACATGCACACTTCTTCAGACGAGGTGTTCCTGTATTATAGCATTTTTAATCTCAGATTTAGGGATGAAGAGGGATAGAATTCTGAATTCTAACTAATGAAGTATCTGGGGAATGTATCCACTCTCTCAAACATTCCATGTAAGGGTTACCTCAGAAACCCTGCCGTTCTAAACAAAGGGTCTTAGATCCCATGACCCTTTTGCATGTCTCCTGCTGCTGTAGAGGATCTCCTTGGCTGTGGCACTTGCTTCCTCTGTCCCTAGCACTCCTGCATGTGTAACAGCTTCTTGGGAAACATTTATCTAGAAAGGAGCAAAAAGAGGGCAAGGTTACTGGATCCAAGCAATGATGTTTCAGGATTGAATGAAAAGGCTGGTTAGGTTTCCATCCTTTCTCTGAGGACACTGGAAATGGAGTAGGCATGCCAAGTTGGAGGACAGGTGGGCATGCTCTCACTGCATCCTCCATTTTGTACTGAACATAGGCCAAGTAACATCTGAACTAGCCACTGAGAAAAGAGTTTGATGATATGTACTCATTGGCTGTTTACATATGGGCAGTTTGACCTAGAAATGCCTCAGAAACTGACTAGAAAAACCCATCCAAATGAGCGCATCTTCCACCTGTCCCCATCATGTACTCATCCCATCCTTTGGTGTCCTCAGAGTGACTCAAAAAGCTACCACTTTTGAAGTAGTAGCAAATTTCTGAGCCACATGCCAGTCGCCTCTTCGGCGCCTGAACTCAGAAGCACACAAGTGAGGCGCCTTGGTGCTGTGCACCAACCAAGCCACCCCAAGCTGCTTTTGGCCCTCATTGTTAAATATATATATATATATATATATATATATATATATATATATTGATTTCAAACACATAGATGCATGGGCACATGAACAAATGAATGGAAAAAAGCAGAAACCCAAACCAAGCTACAGAGATGGTGTGCAACAACTGTCTGATCATGCCAAGTCATCCTGCAAAGGGGATGGGAACAGCTTGCAGGGGAGCATGTAGACAGTTTAGGACACTTCTTTCTGAGCCAGCCCGATTTAGGACACCTCCCATGCGCTCCAAACTGCCCATCTGTTAGCAGCCATTATGTGCATTATCTGGGGAGGGAATAGAATGTGTGGGACAAGAAAAGAAACCTCCTCTTGTCAGATGTGTGGCATTAAGAGAGCTTTATTTATGGATCTGTTTAGGAATTAGGACTTGGGACAAGTGGATTTAAATCTTTGCTCTGCCACAGAAGCTTGTGGGTGACCTGGAGCCCATTACAGTATCTCAACCTGTTATATCTTGGGGTGGTTGCTGTGAAGATAAGACACACAGGGCCTGCAAAACTGAGCTGTTCCACCAGGCCTTGGATGAGGGGGCAGGCATTCAATTAATTCACCCTCCCTTGCTGAAGCTCTCCATCTTTATATGGCCCAGACTGAGAAGGTTTTTAGAGGCCCAGTGACTCCAGCTTCTAAAATTACTGTACTTTAACTGCTAGTGCTATCTGTTTTAAAGTTATATCAGTTTTAACTGTTTTAATTACTGGATTATTGTGCTTTTGTTGTTTCTGTGATCTGCCCTGATCCCGCTTGTGGTGAGGGCAGAATATAAATCTAAACAAATAAATACATATAAATAAAAGATGGAGGAGGGAAGAAAAGCCATTTGGGGATCCCACAAGGAAGAAAAGTGAAATATAATTTTGTAATAAATAAATAAATACAGGCCATGTGCCTCCAAAGTGTGACCCAAATAATAGTTGCTTCTACTGCAAATAAAATATACAAAAGAATGGGTGGTAAAATCCTACAATATTGTAAGCATCATCGAATCTATTTTGAAATTATCTGGATCAAACATGCTATTAAATCTAGAAAGTCAACAAACCTGAGCATCAGTGGTTACCCAAGGGAGAGAAGAGGAATTAAAGGAAGAATATGTTCAAAACTGAAGGATTGTCATTGGATGTCTGTTATTATTTTAGCACTTGCTCCTTTTTTATCTCCTGTTACCAAAGGAAAGACAAGACACAGCCTAGGTGAACACTCTAAACACCTTATCTGCACCAAGGCTGCCCTTAGCTTAGTTTGTTTGAAGCAGCAGAACAGACAAGATAGCATAAAAGCAAAATGCTTCCCGGATTTTCAAAGAACTTTTGATCAGCCTCTGCTTGTTAGCTGGTAGTTCAAGGACATGGAGTAGCATGGTATATTGTCTTTTATCAATGTACCTGCTGTTAATTTTATAATTTTATTATTCATTATGGAATCATTCATACAGTGTTTTCCTGATCACTTGTGGTTGTATTTGGCAAACATCTCATGGATGGACAAGTGGTTTTCCAATTATTATACCCCAGTCTGTGGAAACTGCACTGTGTCCCTCAAGTTCAGGGTTTTAGAGTACTTTTTTTTAGTCTTTTCTTTCTCCCATACTCTAGGTGCTTGTAAAACCTTCTCATTTAAGTGGATTAATTAATTCATGCTTTTCTTTTCACTAACAATAACAATACTTTATAGTTTATAAAGTATAGTTCATATACTTTATAAAATAATAGTATATTTTAATTGAGAAATATAATTGTTATGTAATTAGTGCATTTTATTATTGTATTATTGTAATGTCTGCATTTTATGCCATGTAAGCCACCCTGAGCCTGCTTTGGCGGAGAGGGCGGGATATAAATTAAAAATTATCATCATCATCATCATCATCATCATCATCATCATCATCATCATCATCATCTCCTTCCCTTATGATTTCCAGATCCAACTGCAGGTTTTTAGAGATCCTTATAGGACCCACTCCATTGTAATTCCTTTCTTGCCCACTCCAAGCGTAGCCACTGTTTTACACTTTTGTGGCACCACTAGCCCCCAATTATGACTCCTCCCCCCAGTGACTGTTCCCAGCTCGTCACTGCAGCTAAGTGAGAAGGAACAGAGTATAACTGCAGTGTTTCAGAAAGGTCTAATCTAACTGAGACGGGTCCCTGGAGGAGATAGCAGACCACAGTTTTCTCACACTCTGCATCCTGAGCTACATTCTAGCTCTTGTCCCATTAGGAAATGGGAAGTCAACCTAGTTTCTCATGCAGGGATAGACTTGGAGAGGAAAAGGCTTTTTCCCCTCCCATAGGAAGGAAGAAGAGCAGAAGAAGCAGTGCTCCTGTCCCTGCCAGTGCCTCACAAAAGAGGGAGGGAGGAAAAGGCAGCCTGCCTACCCAACTATCTGCATGCTGCCTTTCTCTTCTTGCATGGGACTTGAGTATATTGGGTGCTGCCTCTCTGTCCTCACAAGGGGCTTCAGTGGGCCAGACAGTGCCTTCTTTTAGTCTCATGCTATGCTTGGGTGGGCTAGGCATCATATTGCTTACTCCATGTGTGCCAGGCACAGCCTCCCTCTCACCATGCAGAGTTCAAGTAGCTGGGCACATCCCTTCTGCCAGTGGGCTCATCTGGCTCAGGTTAGTGGAAAGGTCATCAGCTCACCAAGAAAAATCCCAGTGCCTACAATGGTCAATCCTGGTTTCCATAATAATTACACTACGGCATTGTGTGTAGAATAGCCAGGAAATTCGGAAATTATCTGGCACCAACAAGTTCTAGCTCTTAGTGTTATGCTAGTGGTGAGTAGGCTTGTTTTTAGGAGCTGAGTGAGCTCTGAAAGAACCATGACTGACCCAAAGTCACCCAGCTGGCTTCATGTGGAGACTGGAAAATCCAGTTGGAAGTGGACTTTCTGCTAGGCTGTGGGCCTTGGCTTGTTCATAATGTGTGCCAAGGCTTGTTCATAATGAGCTGATTATCACATACATTGATTATTATAATATTTTCTTGTTGGTTTTGCTGTTTCTACTTAAGGCTATGCACTTTGTCCAAATGTTGCCATTCATTTGACATCATCTATTTCTTATCTGGTCTTAATGTTCATTTGCAAAACTCTTTTCACTGGCTTCCTCTTCTTTTCATCTCCATGTTAACATTTTGTACCTTTGTAGTTTTTGTCCTTTGATATGATTATGCCTATGCCTGTGTCATTAATACTTTTCTTTGGTGGTTTCCTAATGCAGACATGTGCTCCTGGACATTGGTAAAACACCACACACACACACACACAAACCCGTAGATAGAATTGTTCATGCAATCCCATTGAATTTACCTTTCTTCAGTGTTTTGCCAATGTACTTGTCTACATTTGTGATGCACAAAAAGGGAAAACAGCATGAAGAAACTGAAGGTAATGAACATACAGCCAACTGCAACATCAGTTTAAAGTTTTAACAGCACAAGTCTGAAGTCCAGGTTGTTGTGCATTGTTCCTTGGCATGGGCAAGAACTGGGAAAATGCAGTTCAGTTTGTGATTTCTTGCATGCTAGAGATGCCAAACTCACAGGAGATCTCACTCCCTCCATACTCTTCAGTGCCACATCGTCCTATGCCCTTCCCCATGTGCATTTCCTACCTTGTCCCACAAAAGAGGTTGAAAAACTTCCATATGCTTACCAAGACAAGAACAATTAGGGATGGACATGAACTGGCTCAAGAAATAAAGTCTGGCCAGTTTGTGGTTTGCAAAGTGAAGATTGTGGCACATCAACCAGCACGAATTTCCCATGAACCTTCAAGCTGCTTGGGAGTAATTCTGCAACTACTCAAGCAGTTGGTGTTGAGCCAAGATCCCTCCTGTAGTTCTGCTTGTAACCTCTGGTGCTCAAAGGGTGTAAGTGATACTGGAGGGCTGGGAACGATCAACTTAGTTTCACCTATTGATCCAGGGCAGGAGTCTGTTGGTGGCACTGCACCTGCTGTTGGCTCTGAATCCTGACCAGCCTGCAGTTTGTCTTCTTGCTTGCTGACTTCTGCTGACTACATGCAGTTCGCCTTCTCATGAGGAGTTCTCTTCTCCTGCAGAGTCCTCACAGAGCCCTGGCTGGCCCACAACGAGAAGGAAGAGTGAAAATGATGAGGAAAGGGCTGAAAGACTATGAGAATGAAGTGGGAGTCCAGTAGCACTGGGATTCAGTTTTTGAGAGACTTGGTTCTGTGAGCCAACAATTCTTCTATCTTCCATCTTCCTAGTTAGGTCTCTGTCCTAGTACACAGAAGGAAACAGATCATAGATGCTGACTTATACAAGATGGTGGGCAACTCGGCTGGAAATGGAACTCTATTCCTGTTGGCAAGAGAACAATAATTCCAACATCTTGGGGGAAAAGGCTGGTTTTGGGAAGCATCTCTTGAATCCATGGCAAATGGCACCTACCAAGTCTATAAGTGATGTCATTTCCCAATGGGAACTGACAAGCAATTATCCAGAACAAATTGTGTCCATGATAGTGAAGAACATTTTATTGTTGCCTGAAGGGTTTTATTTAAGCTCTTCCTATGAAATTGTCTCGTAAATAATTCAATGGAAAGTGATTTACTTTAGTAGGGAACTTATGGGGGGGGGGGCTTTCAAACAGACTCTGTCAAAAGTTATTTAAATTAATTTAATCTTAAATTCCAAACAAATTGAGCTAGATTAAATTTCAGTATCAATTAGCAAAGAGTAGTTGTTTTCTGTGTTAAGCTTAATGGCTAAGAAAGGCAGTAACAATGAAATTGGCTTTGTTCTATTGTTGCCTCAAAATTCTGATGCAAAATTGCCCATGAAACCACAGTGGAGTCTTCTGCATATCAGCAGCAAGAAACATGCACAGGCTTTGAATTGGGCATTTAAGGGTAGGGGGAACCGCCTTCTCCTTTAATTGCAATATATTCTTAGACTATGTTATCCCCAGCACAGCAGGCTGCCTTGATTTTGGCAAAGCTGCTAACTTTATTTGCAGTTGATAGACAGATCAGAGCAATACAAGTCTCCTGGATAGTTTAATAAAATCCTAAATGCTTATTTTAAGTGGAAGCAGCAGAATAATGAGAAACACATTGAAAGCAAAGCTTCATCAAAAGGGTCTGTTCAATGACAGGGGTGTGTATGAGTGTGTGAATAACACTGCCCTAATTTGATTGAGTTGTACTCCTCAGTGCACCATCTAGCCTCAACAGAGATCAAAGCTGACCGTGCCAAACAAGAATTGGCACAACTTCTGCAAAGGGAAGTCCTGTAATCTCACCGACCTTTCAGAATGTTGAGAGTATAAACAAGCATGCGGAATAGGCAATCCAGTAGATATTACATATTTGGATTTCCAAAAAGCTTTTGACATGGTCTGTCACAAAGGGTCCAGCTTGGGTCCAGACTAGTGTCTCCATGGGTATCCATGGAGTGTAGGCTTGCCAATCCCCAGGTCCCAGCAGGGGTTCTCCCACTTTCCCAGCTGGCTGGTGGTGGGGGGAAGCCCCACCCCCACAGCCCCCATGTACCTTTCCACCTCCAGAGGCTTTCAGACTCCACTGGAAAGTGGAGGTGGGATGGTGCGTCTGCGTATTTAAGGCTGAAGGGGGGCGGGGGAGTAGGCAGAAAGACAGGTTGCTTACCTGTAACTGTAGATCTTCGAGTGGTCATCTGTGCATTCACACTTGTGGGATACTGCGCCTGCGCCGGTCCCCGATGGGTATCTGTAAGAAAGCCCGGGAATTTTCCGCGGTCGGCGCCACTGGGCATGCGCAGGCGTCCCATTGCGCACGCCCAACGGCGCCATCGCGGCAATCCCGCCAGTTCCTTCATGACCGCTGAAAGCTCCTATAGAAGGGAGACCGTCAGCAGTGGGGAAGGAGGGTGGGTAGTGTGAATGCACAGATGACCACTCGAAGATCTACAGTTGCAGGTAAGCAACCTGTCTATCTTCTTCGTGGTCTCTGTGCATCACACTTGTGGGAGATTAGCAAGCAAGGCATACCTGGAGGTGGGAAGACGGTCAACCGGAAACAGCAGATTGTAGAACCGCAGTCCCCAACCGAGTCCTCTGTTGAGCATGCACGTCCAGCGCGTAGTGCTTCATGAAGGCATGCGGGGAAGACCAGGTAGCAGCTTTGCAGACATCCGTCAAGGGTACGCCCTTCAGGAACGCCACCGATGTCGCCATCGCTCTTGTGGAGTGTCCACGGACAGGTCCTGGCAGCGGCCTCTTGCTAGGAGATAGAAGATCTTGATGGTCTCCGTCAGCCACTTCGAGAATCTCTGTGACGAGATCCTGGAGCCCAGTCTGGGCGCAGTCAGTGGTGGGATTCAGCCGGTTTGCACCAGTTCTATAGAACCGATTCCTAAAGTTCTATTGGTTCTGAGAACCGTTTGTTGGCTGGGGGGAGGGGGGGAGAAACTGCGGCAAGGAGCGCTGCAAGTCCGGGTCCTTCTGAGCCCAAATCGGAGGAGCAGCTAAGGCTCAAAGGACCCAGATACACCCCCAGAGGATCGCGGTAAACGGCAGTCTGACCTTCTGCATGCTTACTCGAAAGTAAGCCACACGGGATTCAAGGGGAGTTACTTTTAAGTAAACGCGACTAGCGGCGCAGCCGGGCAATCTAGCTGCTAGGCGCGTCAGGCTAGGTCCCAGCGAGTTCTGTAAGGCTTACTTAGGAGTAAAAGCGCACCGGTTTGCAGCCTAAACGCGCCCTGGACAGCTACAATCCTATGCTGTTGCTAAGAAATCCCATTGAGGTTTGCTCCAAACTCTGCATTCAGCAATGTTTACTCCCGAGTAAGCCCGGACTGCTCCCAAACCTCCCTGGCTGATTCTGCATCCGCATAGAAGACACAAAGAAGCAAACACGCAGCGCGGGGATGGGGGGGGGGGCGAGAAAGGAAGGTGGAATGATAGTTTGGAAATTGGTTTCGCCCCAGCCCACCTGTCCCTGCCACTCAACCCTCCTCCTCCTGGCAAAGATCGTACTCCCGTCTTACTTCTTAAATCACATATTACGTTGAGCACCAACTCCCCACCCCTGCCGAGCTGGGAGGTGTAAAGACTCTGGAGGGGGAGGGAGATGTCACGTGGGAACAGCCCGGCCGGGGACAACGGCAGTCGCTTTTCAAAGGAAATTGCCTGGCTGGCCACTTGGGCGCATTTCAATATATGGAAATGACCAGCGGCTTGTGCAATAAATCAACACTCAAGACTTTTGGTCATTTTTTCCCTCCTCTCTGTCCTTCAGTTTTCTCATTCTTTCTTTCCTGGGCACATCAGCAAGCCATTGCATCACCGATTCCCCGATTCTCTATTAATTTCCCTCGTCTTTCCTTATTAGTGTCATCATCATCAATAGCAGCTAGCTCAAGCATTATAGCAATTTGGTCCCCAAACAAGAGGGACTTTTGTGTAACTTGTTATTTCAGATGGCGAATATTGTGTAGTTAGACATCCCCTTTTTTGTTAGATTGATTGCAAACTTAAGACGCAAAAGGAGTCCTCCAAAAACTGCAGGAAAGTTTTTTTGTTTGCTTGTTTAGAAAATGCTTTTTAAAAAGCATTGTGTGCGTTGGCCCCATGCATATGAGGTCTTGGAAGTTTTTTTAAAGACCTGAGGTTTGGAATTGTTTTGCATTTTTGCAATCCCTACGCGGAAAAGGTGTAGTATATTGGCGTATGCAACCAGGCAATGCTATCAGTAGGAAAAGGATGAGAAATAAGCGTGCACGGAGTTTCTTGCCCAAAGGGGACTTCACTTTAGCTTAGTCAGAATTTTTCAACTCCAGCCCCTACCCCATGTTACATAGCTTTGCCTTTCTTGTACAACGTTCTGTGAAACGTTAGCCACCATTTACCCAATTAAATGCCTGATCCTAGAGTGTTTGCATGCCTCACTGCTGTAATTTGCTTTCCGGAAAACATGCATAGGATAACCTAACAGTGCATAGTAGGAGTCAAGCAGCACCTTTAAGACCAACTAAGTTTTATTCAGAATGTAAGCTTTGTTGGTTTTAAAGGTGAAACTTGACTCCTACTTTGTTCTACAGCTTCAGACCAACACAGCTGCCCACCTGGTTCTAAAAGTGCATGTTTCCTTGGAAGTAAATTCCACTGAAGGGTGGGGCGGGGAGTCAACTCTAAAATTTGCAGGGGAGAGTAGGGGAATATCAGCTCTGTTACTTACAACACCAGTACTTGAAATCTGTTTACACATTCAGCTGCAAATTGGCAGGTGCTGAAAAAAGTAGAAAGATGGTCCAGACCAAAGATCTGAAGTCCAAAATCCAGTTTCTTGCAGAGGTCAGCAAGATCTCATCTTGAAGCTCCAAACAGAACAGGCCCCACCCCTACCCAGAGTCTGCTAATCAGAATTTAGAGTCTCATTTAACTAGTGTTGCTAACAGCTATTAATAGAACTATCATCCATGGATTAGTCTAGTTCCCATTCAAAAGCAACTAGTGGCAATCACTTTATTTTGTGACAATCAATTCCATGTTTATTATGCTTTTGGCTCTCCATCCTGAGTCTACCAAACATCGATTTCATTGGACATCCCACATTCCTGTGTTATGAGAGGGTATTGAATAATTTCTCTCTGTCCTGTACAGGCCATGCACCAATTTTATGAACTTCTGGCATGCCTCTTCCCAACTTAGTATTGATGTAGGTGCATGTGTGAATCAGACTTCAAGTGTGTGAATTGAATCCATTCAAAAGTGTAGCATTTGAGATAATGTAACATGGTGTTCACCCTGACCACCATGGCCCAGGCTAGTCTGATGTCGTCAAATCTCAGAAGCTAAGTATGGTCAGCCATGGTTAGTGCTTGAATGGGAGACCACCAAGGAAGTCCAGGGTCATTATGCAGAAGTAGGCAGTGGCCCAGCTAGCCTGATCTTATCAGATCTCAGAAGCTAAGCAGGGCTGGCCTTGGCTAGTATTTGGAAGGGCGACCTCCAAGGAATGCCAGGGTCCTGATGCAGAGGGAGTGGCAAACTGCCTCTGAAACATCTCTTGATTAAAAAACAAGTCTATCTTGTCACCTAGTGGTGCATAATGCTAAAACAGCTAGAACTTCTGGCTGCCAGACAATCTTAGGATTTCCTGGCTATACTACACACAATGCATCATCATCATCTGGCAGTGTGGTAATATTACCAGATCCTAAGATTGTCTGGCAGTCAAAATTCTAGCTCTTGTAGCATTATGCACCACTATGTAGTGAGCTAGACTTTTTTAAAGGCAAGAGAAATTTCAGAGGCAGTTTGCAGTTGCTGCCTCTGCGTCATGCCCCTGGTATTCCTTGGAGGTTGCCCTTCCAAATACTAACCAAGGCCAGCCCTGCTTAGCTTCCAAAAACTGACAAGATGGGGCTATCCTGGGCTATCCAGGGCAGGGCAGGGAGTGGGACATAAATGAAGTAAACAAATAAACAGGCATTTTAAAGTGTATAAATGCAAGGATTGATCACATTTTTTACTTCACCCTTTGTCCAAGGAGTTCAGGGTAACCACATATGGTTCTCCCCTAGTCCATTTCATACTCAGGACAACTTTGTGAGGTAGATTAGGCTGAGAGATAGTGACTTGGCACAAGATTACCCAGTGGCAAATCACCTCTATTCATCAGTTGGTTGTGTAAGATCCTTGACCATTTTGGGGATACTCTTCATGTCTCCCAGTTCAAGGGGAGCCTCCATTTTGCAGACTTTTCTAGTCATTGGTGTATCTTGAATTAAGCCTGTATCAAATTCCATAATTAGGGCTGTCACCCGATTAAAGAAATTTTAATCAATCTTACACATTTTAATCTATCCATTTAATGTGAGAGATATGTGGAGTATGCCCCAATGTAATTTTTTTCCTCTACTGCAGCTGTAGAAAGCTCTGAATTTGATTCAAACATTGAACAAGTTGTCTTAACCTCTTTTACTGTTCTTATTGCAGTATTTAATGCGTGAATTATTAAACTACCTTTCAGTATATCTTTTGGTATAGTTAAAATGGTCATTAGGACATAGAACCTGTTGTTAATTTATTTGAATCCCACCACTGGGCGCAGTGTATGAGACGAATAGCTGCTGGTCCCTGCGAAAGGCTTTAGAGCGCTTTAGGTAAAAGAGTAAGGCACGCTTGACGTCTAAGGCGTGCAATCTACGCTCCTCGTCCGAGGAGGGATTAGGGAAAAAGGCAGGTAGCCAAACCTCTAGATTGAGGTGGAATTGGGAGGCCACCTTAGGGAGGAAGTTGATGTCTGGGGCCAGGGAGACACCAGATTCTCTAAAGGCTAGGTAAGGGTAGTCACAACGCATCGCCGTGAGCTCCCCCACACGACATGCAGAGGTGATGGCCACCAAAAAGGCAGTCTTCCAGGACAGGAGCTGCAGGGAGCATGTGGCCATAGGCTCGAAGGGACGCCTGGTTAGCATGTCTAGGACCAGTGTCAAGTCCCACAACTGAGTGGGAGGCTTAGATGGTGGATGCAGTCTAAATAGCCCCCTCATAAACTTTTTGGACTGGGGGTGGGCGAAAACTGAGTATCCGCCCACAGGTTCGTGAAAGGCAGATATGGCTGCCAGGTAGACCTTAATGGAAGAGAAGACTAGGCCTGTGTCGACTAGGGACAGCAAAAAGTCAAAGATTGCCGGCAGGCCTGCCTCCCTTGGTGCGCCTGGCCGGTCAGCCATAAAGTTCGAGAACTTCCTCCACTTCCTATCGTAGGACGCCCTGGTGGAGGGTTTTCTGCTATTTAGTAGGACCTCCTGGACCCTGCCCGAGAACTCTAAGGGTCTATGAGCCACGCTGTCAGTTTCAGGTGTGGCACGTTGTGGTGTAGCACTAGCCCCCCCTGAGATGACAGGAGGTCTAGTTCCGCTGGAAAGTGGTAAAAGTTCCCCCCCGACAGGTGTAGTAGGGAGGAGAACCAGTTCTGGCGAGGCCACCAGGGGGTCACCAGGATGCAACGTGGCCTCTCCGTTGCTATCTTGTTGATTACTCTCGTCAACAGGGGGAGGGGCGGGAACAGGTAAAGGAAACGGCCCTCCCAGGGGATGAGGAGCCCGTCCCCCAGGGATGCTGGGTCGGCCCCCCCTCTGGAGCAGAACATGGGACACTTTTTGTTGTCTGCTGTGGCAAAGGCTTCCAGCTGTGGGTATCCCCAAAGCTGGAAAACTGGTTGCAGGAAGCACCACTGAAGCTCCCACTCGTGTGGTGAGGCCCCCCCTCTGCTCAGGGAGTCCGCCTGTATGTTGAGGACCCCTGGAAGATGTGCGACCTTCACAAAGACGTCGTGCTGGATGCATTCCGTCCACAAGTCCATTGCCAGTGCACAGAGGCGACGGGACACCGTCCCACCCTGTCTGTTGATGTAAGCTAGGGCGGTGGTGTTGTCTGTGAGCAGTGCCACCGTCTTTCCCGCCAGCCTCGGGTGGAATGAACGAAGGGCAAAGTGCACCATCAGCAGTTCCAGGTAATTTATGTGGTGCAAGGCCAGCTTGGGAGGCCACTGGCCCCCCACGCACAGTCCGTCCATGTGGGCGCCCCAACCCCACTGGGAAGCGTCCGTGGTGATGGTCACTGTGGGGGCTGGGAGGTGGAAGGGCGCTCCTTGGCAGATATTGTCCTTCGACTCCCACCACTGGAGGGATTGGAGCGTCGTAGGAGGAATAGTGAACCTCTTTCGAGGTGAGTCTTTGGTTGGGCGGAACTGACGGAGAAACCATAGCTGCAGGTCTCTCATCCTCAGTTTCACGAAGAGAAGCACGCTTGTCGTCGCCACCATCAGCCCCAGCATCTGCTGAAGCTGTTTTACTGTGCCTCACCCTTGTCTCTGGAGCAACTGTACTGTGTTGATGATGTCCTCTGCCCTCTGGGCGGGCAGGAACGCTCGATGCAGGTTTGTGTCCAGTACTGCCCCTATGAACTGCACTGTCTTTGATGGAGTGAGTTTTGATTTCTCTAGGTTGACCTGCAAACCCAGGGCATCGAGAAGGCGTAGTGTGGTTGTGATGTGAGCAGACAGGCTTTCCCTTGGCCTGGCTACCAGGAGCCAGTCGTCTATATATGGGAAGACTATCACCCCCCTGCAGCCGGAGGTGGGCAGCCACTATGCTCATCATTTTTGTAAACACCCTGGGTGCTGTGGAGAGTCCGAATGGTAGGGCCGTGAACTGGAAGTGCTGTGGGCCCACCGCAAATCTTAAAAACCTTCTGAACTCTGGGTGGATGCTGATATGGAAATAGGCATCCTTGAGATCTAGGGTGGCCATCCAATCCCCTTGGTTGATGAGGGGCAGGATTGATTGCAGTGTGGACATCCTGAACTTCTGGTACAGGATGAATTTGTTCAGATTCCAAAGGTCCATAATGGGTCTCAGCCCTCCATCCCTCTTGGGAACCAGGAAGTAGCGGGAGTAGAACCCACTCGCCCTGTCCCCTGCTGGTACCTTCTCTATGGCTTGTTTCTGTAGGAGGGGGGCCACCTCCGCCAGCAGAGGTGGGGAGGGAGGAGTGGTAATCACTACGGACTGGTTTGGAATCTGAGCAAAGTCTATTTTGTAGCCCTCTTTGATGATGGAAAGGGCCCACCTGTCTGAGGAGACCCGCTCCCAGGCAGGCAGGAAAGGGCGGAGGCGGATAGTGAAGTGGGTGGGGGCGACGATGCGTGGGACAGAAAAGTCAAAGTCCCTGCTTGGAGGGGCGGGCACCCTTAGGTTTGCCTGAGGGCTGGGTGCTGTAGCGACCTCTGTTGTTACCCGAGTAGGCCTGCTTGTCGGGCTGTGAGGAACGAGGGCGCCACTGGTGGTCTGAGGGCGGCTTGTGGGGGGGTTTCCTAGTCCAGGATCTGCTCCACTGCCTGGCTCTGGGTTGTCTGGAGGGTGCCTGAACCCCCAGGCTCCTGGAGATCTTCAGGTTTTTGTCTAGCTCCTGCAGGGCATTGTCCGTGTTTGTACTAAAGAGGCCGTCCCCTTCAAAGGGTAAGTCCTCGATGAGCGCCCTGGTGTCCTGCTGTAGGGCGGTAGACCTCAGCCAGGAGTGTCTCCGGATAGAGATGGCGGACATGATGGCCGATGCAGACACGTCCACCATGTGCCTCGCTGCTGTTAGCTGCTGCTTGGCCACCGCAAGGCCTTCTTTTTGCAGTCTCTTGGCAGCCATCTTCTTGTCCTCGGGCAGGGAGGACAGGAAGGGGGACAGCTGTTCCCACATGGCGTACTGGTACCTCGCCATGCAGGCTGCATAGTTCGATACCTTCGCGCCCAGGGATCCCGCCGAGTAGATCTTCCTGCTCATGGTATCCAATTTCTTCCCTTCCTTGTCAGGAGGGGCAGAATGCACCCTGCGCGACCTCGAGGAAGACAAGACGATGGCTGAGTTTGGTTTTGGGTGCGTGAAGAGAAACTCAGCCCCCGTCTCCTGGACCTTGTACATGTGGTCCAGCTTCCTCGAGAACACTGGTGCCGAGGATGGCTTCTTCCATGGGTCCTTGAGTGCCTGAAGTATGACCCTGGTCACTGGCAGGGCTACGGCCGTGGAGGTGTCCCGTTGGACGATGTCAAAGACGCTATCGTCCACCACTGGCTTGGGCTGGGAGATGGGCAGAGAAATGGTGGTTGCCATCCTTTTAACCATCTCCGCATAGGACCACAGGTCTTCAGAGGGCGAGACTGGGAGGTCCTCTGCTGTGTTGGGATCCGGCGAGGGTTCCCAGGCTCTCTCCTCGTCGCTCTCCGACCCCGATGGCGAAGACTCTCTGTGCTCCGAGCGCTCCGACAGGGGTGGTGTTGGCTCCCTCTGCGGCGACTGGATTGGCGTCGGTGGTCGGTGCGGGGGCTCTATCGGTGCGACGCGTCGCTCCGGTGGGATCGAGACCGATGCCGATGGTCGTCTGGATCAGTGCGATGTCCTGGAGAACGAGAACATTTCGGACCGATGCTCCCACTCCGGGTGCTCCGTTGGCTGGTACCAATGGTACTGTGGGCAGCAGGGGTAGGTGGACTGCCATCTATGTTGCTCCCAAGGGGGTATCGGTGGGAAGCGGCGAGACTCGACCGACGGCTCCCTTCCTCTCACGCGCTTGGGCGCTGCAGGCATCGCCGCGTCGGCCGGTGCCAATGCCTCAACGTCCGATGCCGAGTCGACGCTCCGCCGACGAGATGCCACCAATGGGGATCGACGGGTTAGGTTGATCTCCACTTCCAATGCTGGAGGCTGCGGCCGATGAGCGCTGGGCTCGAGGATTGGCGGGCTGCGATGCCGATGAGTGCTAGCCCTTGGAGTCAGAGGGCTGCGTGGCCGATGGACGCTAGCCCTTGGAGTTGGAGGGCTGCGCGGGCGACGCACGCTGGCCCCTGGAGTCAGAGGGCTGCGGAGCGGAGAGGGAGGAACCCTTCTCGGCGGCTCGGTGGCGATCGGTGCCGACACGTCGGGAGAAGGTGAAGTGGAGCGTGGTCGCTTTCGCTTCTCCTTGCTCTTCGCCTTCTTGGAGGATTCCCGCCCCGCTTCCTCCCGTCGCTTCTTCGCGGGCCTCTCGACCGACGCCTCGAGGGCTTGTTTCGCGGGCTGCTGCTCCCTCAGAGCTTCCGCCTCGACCAAGGTCGCATCGGCCGATGGGACCGTCGGGGGTTGGGCGGCCGCCATTTTCGGTACCGATGCCGAAGGGCCCGCCCTTGGTTTCGGAGGACGAAGTGCCGAGGCAGTTAGTGCGGCCGAGAGCCTTGCCACCCTGTTCTTCCTGGTTTGCTTGGAGAAGCGGAGGCAGTGTGGGCAGGCCTCCACACGGTGCGCTTCACCCAAGCAGAGAAGACACAGGGAATGGCCGTCGGGAGGGGTGATCTTCTTCCCGCAGGCCTGGCACCTCTTAAAAAAACCCCAGCGACTGTCCATAGACAATCGTCGCTGGGAAGGTCCTCTCAGAGTCCTCTGAGAGGGGAAAAACTAGGGAGCAACAGGGGGGGGAGGCCCTGGAGGACGACCCGCCACAACACGCACCCGGAAAAAACAAAGTCTTTTTTTTAAACTAACTAACTAACTAAGAACTAACTACTACTCTAAGGAAAACAACAAACAGGCTAATATATACAGAGGCTAGGGGGAAAAAGGGTAAAACCCGAAGCTCACCGACCGGGAACACGAGGAAAGGCAGCTTCTTCGCGCAGCGGTCAGAAAGGAACTGGCGGGATTGCCGCGATGGCGCCGTTGGGCATGCGCAATGGGACGCCTGCGCATGCCCAGTGGCGCCGACCGCGGAAAATTCCCGGGCTTTCTTACAGATACCGATCGGGGACCGGAGCAGGCGCAGTATCCCACAAGTGTGATGCACAGAGACCACGAAGAAGATTAACATGGCTGTGAAAGCAGCCCAGACCCTCCATTGGTTGCACAATCTTTGCAGAGGTGGTTTGCAGCCCAGACCCTTCCTTGGTTGCATAATCTTTTCAGAGGTCTCTGTGTTACTTTGTGTTACTCTGTGTTACTTTGAAGAAGTTGGAAGTTCAGAAACTCGTGAATAGAGATGCCAATCCCCAGGTGGGAGCAGATCCTCCCCCGTTTCAGAGTCATCAGAAACGGGGATGAGGGGGAGGGAAATGTCTGCTTGGCACTTCATTATTCCCTATGGAGATCGATTCCCATAGGGAATAATGGAGAATTGATCTGGGGGTATCTGGGGCTCTGGAGGGGCTGTTTTTTGAAGTAGAGGCACCAAATTTTCAGCATAGCATCTAATGACTCTCCTCAAAATGCACGCCTAGTTTCAAATAGATTTGACCAGGGGGTCCAATTCTATGAGCCCCAAAAGAAGGTGTCCCTATCCTTATTTTTAATATAGGGAAGGCATTTAAAATGTATGCGGTTCCTTTAAATGTGATGGTCAGAACTCCCTTTAGAATTCAGTTGTGTATGTCACAACTTTGCTTTTGGCTCCACCCCCAATGTCTCCTAGCCCCACCCCCAAAGTCTCCTGGCTCCACCCCCAAAGTCCCCAGATATTTCTTGAATTGGACTTGGCAACTGTAATGGAATGTGACTAACCCCCCCCCCTCCCATGACAGCTCAAAATGACTTCTGAAATCTTGTTCCTGTTGGACTATGAACCTCCAGAAACAAACTGTGTGTGTGTGGCATTTGGGGCTAATATGGAAGGGGAGAACTGTGCTCTGTAGGTGGAAATCTTTGCATCTATGAAAATCCTAGTCTTAATTCAAAACTCCAAAATATTTTTGGCAGTCTCATTATATGAAGACAGTTCACTGGTTAAAAAAAAGGAATAAGGATACATGAGTGTTCCACTTTTCACTTCCCTTTATGTTCTTTGCTAATTTTTCCCCCAGCTGCATAAATTCTCCACTTTTCAGATTGGTTTTGTAGATTAGGGTCCAAAACAGACATGATGGATATCATGGATCTCCATCAATCTGTAAGTGAAAAATTTATCTATATGCATCTCTGATTCAGATCAAAACACTCTGGGAAGGGAAGGGGGAATGAAACCTTTCAGTGCCCAGTCAGTTTCACTAATCCCACTGGCCTTTCCATGCACTGCTGATTTAAAAGGGGAGGGTGGGAAGGGTCCTTTAAAAGTCAACTTTGTCCTTTTAAAACCCTAACAACAGTATAGGAAGGCCAGTTTAATTTTCAAAACCAAGCAGGAGTTGACGGATTAAAACCCTTCTTCCTATGCAGCTCCAGCTGCATGTGGAACCAGAGGAAGGAGCAAACAGTGTCTCCCTACAGTCATTTCCACCTGCAAAAATGGCACAGGAGGGAAGCCTGAGGCCCCACCATCACCCTCACAGCATTTGGAGTCATGTGGAGTGATGGAGAGGTTTTTAAAAGTTAGTTCTTACATGAATATGTGACTGAGAGTTGGTTTGGGCATCCATGACCTGACTTGTGTCACATGTGCCTTGGATTTTGGCTCCAAGACCTACATGTTCAGAGGAAGTATCCCCCTGAATACCAGTTGCTGAGGTTAAACCATGAAGGAGAGCTTTTGTTTCATGCTCTGATTGTAAGTCTTACCAGAAGCATCTGGCCTCTGTTTGGAATGGGATGCTCATATGGCATGCATGAAGATGCCTTATACCTGTGGTCCCCAACCTTTTTTGCCCCAGGGACCAGACCCAGGGCTGACCCACTGACCACAGCCCCAGGGCTGGCAGGGTGGGGCACCCAATTTGGCCTCCCCCTGCCCCCCGGGGCCTCCCCTGTTTCCTCCTCCCTCCTTTTTCAGCCTCCCATTTTCCTCCTCCCTCCTTCACCAGCCCTCCATGCGGCCTCGCTGCCCCCCCCCAGCATGGTCTCGCCATCTCCTCCCCTCGTTTTGACCATTTTACAGCTGGGGAAGGGGCTGTGAAGTGCCTCCCAGGCCGACCCCCCCTGATTGGCGGGAAAAACTACTGCAGCAGCAACAAGTGTGACATTGCCCTTGCCTCCTTCCCTTCCCCAACCTTAAAATGGTGAAAACAGGGGAAGGAGGAGGTGCCACGGGGGGGTGGCGAGGCTGCGCAGCCCGTTGCAAACAAGCTGCAGCCCGGTACTGGTCCCTGAGCTGGGGGTTGGGGACCCCTGCCTTATACTGAACTAGTCCATTTGTCCGCCAAGGTCAGTATTGTATATTCAGAAAGGCAGTGATTCTCTAGGGCCTCAGGTAGAGATCCTTTTTATTACCTACTGATGCTTTAAACTAGAAATGCCAGGGTTGAACCTGGGAACTTCTGCATGTAATGCAAATGTTGTACCCTGCCGGATTATTGATCTATGTGAGCCCTCAGTGTTGTCCAGCAGATTTTCACCACTTGATGGGCCTGCAATGTCTATTACATAATTGATCAGTTGTTTTTTCTCCCCTTTCCTTTCCAATAATAATTCTTTTGCTAGAATCAGAGCTTTATGTGGCAGAGGAGAATACTTTGAATAAACAACTGGCACAACACACAGGGATTTGAACTCTACTTCTGATGGCCAACTTTCTAATCCATTTCTGAATTACAGTGTGACTTTGATGTGCCAGTTTGAAAAATAATGTTATCTTGCTAATCCTTATTGCATGATGGGATTACATGACAAATGTTACATATTTTAATATTACAGTAACCACAGGAGAAATACTCTATATAGAATATTTGAAAGTCCTCATCAAATTTATATGTTCATTATTTATAGCTAAAGCCCCAAATCCATATTTTATGCAGTTTTCCATTACTCTTATAACACAGTATTTATTAATTTAAAAGCAAAAGGTCTTATTATCATCAACTTGGATCCATTCCAGACAAATGATTTGCAATAAGCTTTTGTCAATCTTGATAACAGATTTGCCATTTAGAATCATCCTGTTCCGACGTATGGTTCCTCAGAAATCTATCTAGGAAACAACAGACCAAGTTCCTGGCAGCTGCTTCTGAGCTTTTTGTGCAATCCATGCTGTTGTGTTGTTTGTTTTGACTGCTGGTTTGTTATGTCTGTTAGTTGACCTTGAAGCATATTTCATTGCCCTCCAGGATATGGATGCCTACATTTCAATTGGACGTTCTTTTGGAACCAGCCAATTGGGACTTGAGGCATTTCTCTCAGGAAATGCAAATGAAGGATCCTGGAGAGACCAATAGGGTGGATTTCTGCCCACATAAGGGGACATGTTTAACTCAGCCAAAATGGATATAAGGAGTGATGTTGCTTGTTTGTGTTCAGTTCTGCTCTGGTTCAATAAACGCCCTTGCTTACCTCAAACTGTCTGACTATATAGTACATGTATAACTCTAAATTTGGGAGGGCTGCTCTTGAGGTCAACCATTTTGGTACCTGGACAAGGTCTGGAATCAGGCCTTGAATCAGTCAAGGTCTGAAGATGAAACCAAGTTATATGGAGTGCAGCAGGGTTGGCCAAGTTGTGTTTGAAAGTCATCATGAACATTGGCTTTACTTAGGGGGACAGGTCTTTAAAAATGGATTCTTAAAGTAAAGGAATAAAACACATGCATGTCTCTACTACCCTCATGGATTTCCCATTACTTTGGCCAGAAGAGTAGTGATTCATGATTACCCTCATTTCCTTCCTCCCGTCAGGAATGTGCTATATCTTAAACATATCAGAAGGCCCACTGAAATTGATAAGACTTACATCCTTGAAAATATGCTTAGAATGCCACCTTTACAGTGCTATCCTAAAAACACTTTTCTTGCAGTAACCTCCATTGAATAGACCTGAGTACAATTCTGAGTAGACTTGCTTAAGATAGCATGGCATGTCTCCGTTCAGCCAGGTAGGAGCTATGTATTCATGGTTACAGTTTCTTTTAGTGAAAAAAAATCTAAGTTACTAGCTGTAAATTACACTGAATCAAATAAAACAGAAGTTTGTGATCCATTTCAGGGTTTAGGATGGAACACTGAAGGTCCATTAATCCGCCGCCCCTGGAGATTCTTAAACCAAGGTATTGAACAAGGAAAAGAAAACAAAAGGAAGATAAAATAAGTGAAACAATCAGCAAGGTTAATACCTGCTTGAAAAATAACAGAGGGAGGGGCAGATGGTCATTAGCAGGACCATGAAATGAGAAATTGCCTGACTAGCTCCCACACTGGCAATTCAAGATAAGCCTGTTTTACACACAGTATGGCAGTAAGAGAAGACTTTTGGTATCCCCAGAGAGAGGCAGATGCTTCTAGGATGGAGCTGCTATCTTTTCTTTCCCAATAGAGGCCCTGGGTTTTTTTTACAACTACATGACAGACAGAGATACCAAAAGAGCAGCGTTTCCCATCTGCACATCCCTGTGATAGCAGTATGGGTCTTGATAACTACATATACCTTTCCATAAAATATTTTGTCTCTGGCCAAAGGTTAACCACTTCCCAGAACTCTTGGTAGTAAGAGTCTTCTGGTTGCTAATGTAGAACATTTCCATCTCTAGGGATGTATGTACAAATATTAAATTACAAAACCATACACATGGTTTGGATCAGGGTCATATGTGGAGCCCAGGTGGAATCTTTGTCCAGGGACCCATGGTGGTTCTGAACACCTGCATATCCAGAAACTGAAAACCTCTCCTTTATCATTGCAAAGGAGACAACGTTAACCCTAACCCTATTAAACACTATGAAATCTGTTTGGTACACAACTGGAGAGTCAATAGTTCAGTGATAAAGCAGATGACTGGAATGCACAGGACCTCAGTTGAAATTCTCTACAAAAGCACTGAACAAATCTCAAGTGGCATGACTGGTAAAACAGTCTTTCCCTTAGAGTGTAGAAAGTTGATGTTGCTCAGAGCAACTTTATTGGGACAGCTGAAATGGAGGTGGTTTAGAGTGGAGTTTAAATATATGTCATGTTATTTTTAAAGTAAAATAGATCCTGGTTCAGATACTCTGTACTAAACGGCTGCTTTTCTACATCCCCATTTCAATGTGGGTCAAAGACATTCCACTTTGCAAACTGACACAAGAGTGTCAGAATGCTTCATAGCAATGAGTGCATTGTATTTTCTACTGACCTGGTTTAAACTGAACGCAAGCATCATTCTCAGGGGAGCTGTATGTGAATGAATTACCTTGAACTTACATGGCAGTAAGCATAGATCCCTTTAACCAATATTGCAGTCGGGAAAAGATCAAATGCTACTTGAACTCAAACTTCTTGCAAGAAAATGCCTAGTTGCTTACACTTAAAAAAAGAATTCTAGTTCCTTGGAATGTGTTTGTATTTACTATGAAAATATTATCTGCAACCTTGAGGGAGGGGATGGAGCAGTGGAAGGTCCATAAACATAATAGCTACAATCTACTAGGAGACCCCTTATATGGAGGAAAGGACAGGAAAGACATATGTTAATTAATGAATCCAGCACCAAGTTCAGCATGCTTAAGCAAATTAAAACTGGGCATGTCTAATTTAGGCATGTCTAATTCCTTTCTGGATGCTGTTCTATCATCTGGTTATCTGGATATCATTTCATTTGCATTATTATGTGCTCCCTACTTTTCCAAGTGGCACTGCCTGGGTTGGTTCTCTTGGGATGAAAGAGCTTTGAAGCCTTCAGGTGCAGTTTTTTCTGTTGATATACATGTATGCAAAAAGACATTCAACGATCCCAAATTTTGTCCCTGAATGGTGAGCTGTGCTTTCCCTTGTTAAAATATACCATCACAAATGCATCTCAAAAATGAGTATATTGAACACAAATAAAATCAAGCACAGTAAATTTCTGATTTAAGATTATTACTCAATTAATGGTATTCCAAATAAGGGCATATTCCCGTAGGGTTGTTAACCCATCCCTGGCAATAATCAGGAAACAGTAGGGTCCAACAACATAACATTACTCCTAGTGTGAATTTGGAAGGGAAGTAATTGCACTGGGGTGACTGTCTAGGATTCCACTGAAATTCTATAGTGATTTCCACACACACACACCCTTGGTCCTCCATTGCCCTACTAAGTAGCCACCAGGTGCTGGGGCTGCAAAGCTGGAGGTATTCTGCCAGTGTTGGAGTTCTGCCAGGAGAAAACCTTAAGGTTCCATGATAACCAGCCTCCAAAGAAGTAATAAGACAGTATTTTTAACAAATCTCTATAACATTCAAAACACTCTCAAACAAAAAATTTCACAAACATACCCTGATGTACAGAACACCCATAGTGGATACAAAGAAAGTACTCAAATGCAGAATAATACAGAACACAGTCTATGAATTGCAGCTACTGGTCCTTCCACATTCAAGGGAATCCTCGGTCCAATAGCTCCTGAGGAAACCATGTAGTGTTTCAATTCCAAATTCGATCTTGTACACAGCATAACACAGTGATGACGTAGTACTTTAAATTCCCATGTTTCACTGGAAGCTTTAACCAACTTTCAAACAAACTATCAAAACATGGCAAGATTACATCTTTTTGCACACAATCAAGTTTCAGTCTCAAAAGTCTTGTTGGTTCTGGCAGCCTTAGATATTTGTTAAGAATGGGAAGGGGGCATGACTCAGTGTTAACAACATCTGCTTTGCTTGCAATAGGACCCAGGTTTTCATCCCTGACATCTCCAGTTAAAAGGAACAGGTAGTAGCTGATGTGAAAGGGTCTGCCTGAGACCCTGGAGAGCTGCTACCACTCAGAGTGCATAATAATGGCCTAGACAGGCCAAGTGTCTGGCTCAGAAAAAGGAAAGTTCATATGTTCAGTTATTAAACACAGGTATGAGAAAAGCGTCCCCCCTGTCTTTTTTCTGAAGCTAGTTTTCATGGCTAAAAGGTTGTCAAAATAAATTAGAACATGAAGGCTGAAAAGCTCAAGCGACAGAATTAAGACTCAGCAAGCTGGATAAATTAGAGGGATCATGTTGTGAAATTTCTAACTTCTCATAATTACACAATGAAGATGAGTTCCACACAAGATTTAATGGCTTCCCTCTCTTCTGTTAGAAGGTTTGATTTTGTTATAGTTCAGAAATTCAGCTTGCAGGCTCCTACCTATGAAGTTTCTCAGAACATGCCTTTGATGGAGCAGACTTTGGTGCATTATTATTAATTTTAAAATATTAAACTTAGTATCTCCCACCATTGTGGGGGGAAACCTGGCCTACACACAGAACAGAATGAGGTAGAGATGAAGTGGTAGTGACCAAAAGTGAGAAACTGTGCTACTTCGGGCAGCAATTAGAATGTAGAACTTGAGAGAACAATGAAGAATTGTAGGTGGCCCCTCATTTTCCCCTGCATCCCCTCCCCCACTATTTCCTCTTTCCTTTCCCCTGGCAGCCCCCATATCCTCTTCCCTTTCCCTGTTTCCTTCTCTCTTACTCACTGACCAGCCAACCTATGTTCAACTATATGTATTATTTATTTACTTCATTCATATCCCACCTTTTAAGCCAAATTGCCCTCAATGAGAGGTTGGGGAATTTAAGTGATGGGCAACAATGGCTCAGCGGGATACAGAATATATGTATACAGGAGTTGACCTCCAGAATTTCCTTTAAAATAACAAGGAGGATCTTTGGATAAAATATAAAATTGTTTTATTAGAAAAATTAGTCAAGCATACAAGTAAAGAAATTCATTCAACATTCATTCAGGTCTAGGAAAAATAGATATGAAATAGATAGGGGTATATATAAGGGATAACACAGACAAGGTGATACTTTACCTATCGTAGTCTTCCAGGGAAGCGCCAATGGCAATGGAAAAAGGGAAAGGCTACCATATCCCTCACTGTTCTGGGTGAGCCTAGGCTGTGGGCAGTGAAGGACAGGCTAGCCACATTATTCACTATGCTTGGCAGGGTGACTCCAGGTGCCTTCTTCCACATACATCAAGCATGGCTGGCAGATTGAGCCCACCTCTCTTTTTTTTTCCTGCCAAGGTAGCCCCAGTAGGATTTGCTCTGGGTTGGGATGGTCTAGCAGGGGAGTGTCCACCCCCAGGGCACAGACCACAGCTTATCTCAAGACTACAGAGATCTGTTCCCCAGAAGAAAATGGGTAGTTTGGAGGGTGAATTCTGTGACATTATACCCTACTGAGGTCCCTATCCTCCCCAGGCTGCATCCCCAAATCTCCAGGAGCTTCCGAACCTGAATCTGGTAATCTTACCCTCACATTCCCTACCAGTGACTGGGGGGACCTGGAAATCCCAGCCCACTAAGAGTTTTCCCAGATGCCTCTACAAACAAATGAAATGAATCAATATAATTTTAACAAGCACGACAAGTAAAATCAGCACATCCTGAGTGGGTCCTCATCTGCCAGCTATAAGCCCCAGGATAAGAGTCTCAAGCTAAGAGCCAATGGCAAGAGTCTTTTGCCTCTTCCCCTTCAGTTTGAGCCCATGAACCTCTTCCTCAAGCTACACTTAGGCTGTAGGTCAGGAGGGTGAGGTCAGATGACCAGTGACACTGGGGTCAGGTGGGTAGTGATGCAGGGACATGTGGTATGTGACCTCAAAAAAGGGGAGGCTCCATGGTGATATTTGGGGAGTAACTGGAGATGAAGAGATTAACTACACTAGACAAAGTTATCTATGGTGACAATATAGTGCCAAATTGTTATCTAAAGTGACACCCAACCTACATAATAGTGTTGGTCTCCGGGATGAGCTTAGTCTTTGTCTTTCACCCATATTGGCTGGCACAGTCTATTGTGAAATTCATGGCTTGTAATGTCTGGCAGGATGCACACAGAGATAAGATTGATGGCTTTATGGAAATGTCTGTATTGCACACCGGGTATATGGAGCTCCTGTTTCACTCTCATGGTGTCCAGAGGCACAGGAAGATGACCGCAGATACTGTTGGCTCATGTAATGGCTCCCATCAGGAAGTGCTGAAAACTGTGTAGCTGGACAGCTCATGGCGGCTGCACAATCTCTTACTCTGCAGAACCAGGTATTTGCACACAATAGCAGACTGAGAGTCCATCCCATTGGGTTGGGGCCTGTCCATGAAGATACTGCTTTGGTCACTAGGAACTACACCTCACACAGGCCTAGCAGTAAGCTGGTAACATGGCCTATTCCCACGAGTAGATGTGTGCAAGCTGGAACTCCAGGAGACCTGGCACCCTAACCAGAAATCACTATGTTCTCATAAACATAAGGGTGGGGGCTTTGGCTCACAACCTTTCTCCACAATATGGACCCAAAGTAGCTTACATTGTTCTCCTGTCCTCCATTTGATCCTTGCAACAACCTGGTAAAGTAGGTTAGGCTGGTAGTCTGTGACTGGCCCAAGGTCACCCAGTCTGCTTCCATGGCAGAGCAGAGATCTGAACCTGGGTCTCCCAGATCCTAGTGTGAAACTCTGACCACTGACACTCAGAAATGTCACCCCCATCAAATAGCCTGTAGTGATAGTGGTCACTCTAGTAGCACATAATTTTATTCCCTCATGCTGCTGAGTATGTATAGACAGCTGATGGAATCTCACAGTTGATGGTATCCATAGAAAAGATCTGAAATGGATTGGAAACAGGATCTTAGAACTCTCTCTCTCTTCAGTTGTTTGTCTGAAAATCAAATACCCCAAAGCAACATTTTAGCTCTTGCATTGCCAAATAATTTTGTACTGATCACAGACTTCTCTGGTGGCCAAAACATACATGATGGTGGCCAAGATTAACAGTGCCATCTGCAGCAGCCTTCTAAGTACATAGACATAGAAGGATTTGTCACTGCCTAGAATGGCACTGTTAATCACTTTACAAATCAAATCCATGGCACTATTTTCTTATCTGTTTCTATGTGATTTGTAGGTCATGGAAGTAGCTTTATGGATGACACACATGTAAAAAGGTGCATTAAACATATAAATGCCGTATAAATTATATATAAAATCCATACAACCTAGGGTTGCCATGTCCAACTCAAGAAATATCTGGGGGCTGTGGGGGAGGAGCCAAAAGACTTTGGGGTGGAGCGAGGAGCAAGGGTGTGACAAGCACAACTGAACTCTGAAAGAACTTGTAGCAATCACATTTTAAGGGACCATACACAATTCTATTTTCAATTCTATTTTGCCACTTTGTATTTTTAAAAGTTGATTATATGACAACCACTTTTCTTCACCCATCTCAGCTGTTATTTTATTACTTCTGCTGGCACTATCCATAACGGTTTTCTCTCATCTCCATATTTCTTCTATTTCATCCATGTATTTAGCAAATTATTTCTTATATAATGGTGAGAGAAAAAACCATCCATCTTTTTTTCCCATAATACATATAAGTGTGCCAGCCAAATTTATTTCCATGACCTTCCAACGCTAAGAGTTTTTTGTTTAACAGCATCATCCATTCTTTTATCCACACTAAATAAACTGCTTCGTGATATAATTTTAAATCTGGTAATTGGAATCCGCCTCTCTTTTGCATCTGTTAAAATTTTCATTTTAATCCTTGGTTTCTTCCCAGCCCGCACAAACTCTAAAATTTTTCTTTGCCATCTATTAAATTGTTTACTGTCTTTCACAATCGGGGTAGTTTGAAACAAATACATTATTCTTGGTAGAATATTCATTTTAATTGCAGCTATTCTGCCCAGCAATAACAAGTCTATTCCATTTTATCATATCGTCATCCATTTTACGCCATAGCTTCTCATAATTATTTTTGAACAAATCAATATTCTTCATTGTTATCTCCACACCCAAATAGTTTACCTTAGAGGTAACTTCACAACCCGTTGGCCTCTGCAATTCCTTTTATTTACTTGCATATTTTTACATAGAAGTTTTGATTTTTCTTTATTAATACAAAGTCCCGCCATTTCCCCATATTCTTGTATTTTAGCTAACAACAAAGGTGTGACTTGTATGGGACTTTCATTTATAAACATTATATCATCTGCAAATGCTCTATATTTGTAAGTAAATCCTTTTACTTTTAATCCTTCTATTTCTTTATCTTTTTGGATTTGCATCAGTAAGATTTCAAGAGTCATTATAAACAACAATGGGGAAAGCGGACAGCCTTGTCTTGTACCTTTGCTAATTATCAAGTCTTGTGTAAGATCTGCATTTATACATAGCCTTGCATGTTGTTCAGTATATATTGCTTTTATCATCCTTATAAAGTTTTCCCCCAACTCCATTTTCTCCATTACTGCAAACATAAAGTCCCAATTTAAATTATCAAATGCTTTCTCTGCATCCGCAAAGAATAATGCTACTTTCTTTTCTGGATGTCTTTCATAATATTCTACAATATTTACAACAGTTCTAATATTGTCTCTTATTTGCCTTTTGGGGAGAAACCCCGCTTGATCTTCCTTTATAAAATTTGTCAAATGTTTAAGCCGTTTCTTGTATATATTTTATAGTCATTATTTAATAGTGAGATTGGTCTATAATTTTTTACATTCATGACATCTCTATCTTCCTTTGGAATCCTTCCATGTATTTGGTATTTTCCCTTTTATTCTTATCATGTTCATCAATTTCTGAAGTTTCGGTATTAACTCCTCTTTGAAGGTTTTAAAAACTTTAGCTGTACATCCATCTGACCCAGGTGCTTTTCCATTTCTCATTGCATTAATTGCTGCTTCAATTTCTATTTTTTCAATTGGGTCATTCAAAACTTTTCCCATATTTTCTGTTAAGGATGCTATTTTAATATTTTGTAAATACTCTTCCATCTTTTCTTTCTTTATTTTAACACCCTTAAATAATTTGGCATAATACTTAAAGAATTCTCTTTTTATTCCTTCTTGATCTACCACCTCTCTTCCATCCACCACAATTTTATTAATAATTTTGCTTTCTCTCTTTTTCTTCAGTTGCCAGGCGAAATATTTTCCAGGTTTATTTGCTCCCTCAAAAGATTTCTGCTGCAATCTTTTCAGATTCCATTCCAGTTCTTTATTTAACAAATGTCTCATTTGTGTTTGTAATATTGTAATCTCCCTCATAATTTTCTTTTTCCCTGGCCTTTTTCTCAGTTCCTCTTCTTTTTTTCTTTTTTTCATTTTGAATGTCCAGCATCTGTTTTTTTTTTTTTTGCCCTCTTGTCTTTATTATTCAATGTAATCAATATCCCTCTCATTACTGCTTTATAAGCATCTCACACCATCTGAAAGTCTATATCTTCTTTAACGTTTATTTGGAAGAAAGCTTTAGTTCATTTTCTAGAGATGTCACTGTTTCTTTATTCTGTAGTAAATCTTCATTCAATCTCCATCTTCTTGACTTTTTAGACAATTTTGTAATCCACATTATTGGGTTATGATCAGCCCCTATTTTAGGTAAAATCTCTATTTTCTTTGTTATAAGACCTAAATCTTTAGTACCCCACAACATGTCAATTCTGTAAAAAGTTTTATGTCTTGCTGAAAAAAAAGGTATAGTCCCGCACTTCAGGATTAAATTTCCTCCATATATCCTCCAAGTTTTCTTGTTTGACCAATTCAAAAAAAGACTTAGGCAATTTTCCTTCCTTATTATTTTTCCCCCTCAGACCTATCCAGTGTGTTCTTAATTGTTCCATTAAAGTCCCCCATTATCAAAACTTGATCATATGTCACTTCATCAAATTGTTGTATAATGTCTTTTTAAAAAGCATCCTTTGCTCCATTTGGTGCATACAGTCCCAGTAACAATGGGGTTTTTTTGCATTTAATATTATTTCTACCACTACAAATCTTCCATCTTTATCTTTAAGCACTAATTTCGGGTCCAATTCTTGTTTAATATAAAAAATCACTCCCCTTTTGTTCTGTTCAGCCAATGAATGAAATTCTAGTCCCAATTGCTTATTCCATAAAAATTTGTAATCCTTTTGTTTGATATGTACTTGTAAACAAACTATATTACAATTTTGCTTTTTTAATCCAATGAAATGTTGCCTTTCTTTTTTGTGGTGAATTTAGTCCATTTGCATTCCAAGATAATAATTTGTAATCCATCATGGTGCAAATTCTTTATGTTCTTCATGAAATCCACGCAGTTCCTGTGTGCTTGTAATTGTAATCCTTTTTCTTTGTAGCTCAAAGCTCAAACCTTCAGGTATTATCCATCTATACCTCATTTCATTGTCCCATAATTTTTCTGTCAATTTCTTATATACTCTTCTGTCATTTATCACTTGTCTTGGCAACTCCTTCATAATTTTTACTCTGCTGCCTCCCACTATCAATGTCTTTTCAAAGTTTTTATTCATGATTTTCTCCACCATTTATTTTGTCATATATCTTATAACCACATCTCTTGGTAGATTTTTTTTTTGGCATATAGTGAGTTTACTCTATACATATAGTCATACATGTTTCTAGTCCCTTCAGGATCTTTCTCCAAAAATTCTGCAATTATTTTTATTATATATTCTTTCAAATCAGTTTCTTCATCCTCAGGTACTCCTCTCAGATGTATCTGGGTCTCCACCAATTTGCAGTCATGAATTACAACTTTTTCTTGTATTTTTGCAAGGTGGAATCATGTACTTTCACTCTCCCTTAATTTTTAAAGTTTTTATTTTTTTCCAAAACGGCGGTCAGGACTTTCTGCCTCACTTTAATTTTTTTTTCCTTTTTCCTCTAGATGCTTCTAAAATGGTTATCAACAGTAATGTCCAATAGTATTTACCTTATAATCGTCACCTCTGTCAGCTCCAACAATTTTTAATGTCCCGAACACTTTAAAAATTGTATTTAAATTTTAGCCTCCTAGCAATGGCCACTGATGTTTTTCTATGATATTATAGTCCTAGAGTAGGCTGGCTGCTTCATGATTTCCCTTTTCCATCTGATACTTCCTGCTTTGCTTGCCACCAAATCCCGTTTTGCTGGTAGAGAAATCTCACGATACTTGATGTATTTCCTGTGTTGGCTGTGGGAGCTGCAAATCTATGACGATGGGGCTTTTTCTCCAAAACCGCAAGTAGACAAAACAATAAATTCCTTTCCACTTTTTAGCACTGTCCTTTAAATTTACAAAGTCCAAATTTCGCCCCTTCTTCTTCCAAGCTGTCTAGATTTCAATTTCCCACCTTCTGATTTTATTTTGTTTAACTTTAACTAGTCCCAGAATGAAAGATAGCAATCTGTACCTTTTCTGTAGTTATCCAGATCAACACCGGTCTTGTATAGCTTTAGATGTTTAGCAGTATCAAAGAAGATTAGGATCCTGTCGAGCTTATATCAAATAAATGACTCTGGAAACTTCTGCAGATGATGAAAATGCAACTCGTCTCCAGAGACCCCACAAAGCCTCAAAGGAGCCCCCCCCCCCCCCGAAACTCCCTTTTAGCCAAGGTAAATCTGCTCAAAGTTTCCTGTGCATATCTTGGACTGATCTCTGACTGAGAAAAGTAGGCAGTAGGCATTTGATTGCCTTCCGCTACCCTGAACAGAAGTCTCTGAGAATCAGTCTCTATAGGGTATAATGGAGTGCCATCAGGCATTTGCCCTCCCCCCTCCACTTCCTGATAATTCTGAAGCAGGGGGGAGACCCTCCAAACCAGGAGATCCCCTACCCCCAACTGGGGATTGACAACCCTGTAATGTATACAATACAAGCAAATCTAGAAAAGCAGAATACTGAAGCAATTTTTAAAAACTATAAAGGTAAAGGTAGTCCCCTGTGCAAGCACCAGTCGTTTCCGACTCTGGGGTGATGTTGCATCATGACATTTTCATGGCAGACTTTTTTACGGGGTGGTTTGCCATTGTGACTATAAAATAAATTGAGAATATTTGGTTGTCCACTTATTAAGTGCTTTCTCCTTTCTGCTGTTCATGGGAGGGAAGGAGGCATGATGCAGCCTGATCTTGTCAGATCTTGGAAGCTAAGCAGAGTTTTCCAAGGTCTAGTTAGCAATTGGATGGGAGACTTCCAAGTCTGCAGAGGAAGACAATGGCCAACTACCTCTGCTTCTCACTTGCCCTGAACGCCCTTTCCTGAGGTCGCCATAAGACAGCACTTTACACACATACCCTTCCTGAGGTCGCCATAAGTCAGCACTTTACACACATTCACAGCTCTACCATTGCTTTCTCCCTTTTAAATGACAAAAAAATAATAATAATAACAAGAGCACTTTCAGATAGTAAAACTACGTGGAGTTTGAAAAAATATTGCCAACTCCAGGTTGGGAAATTCCTGGCAATTTCAAGGTGGAACCTGGGAAAGGGAAGGTTTTTTGAAGGGAAGTTTAGTGCCATAGGGCCCACATTCCAAAGCAGCCATTTTCTCCTGGGGAACTGTTTTCTGCTGTCTGGAGATCACCTGTAATTCTGGGAGATCTCCAGGTCCCTACCTGAGGTTGGCAACCCAAGTTCAGAAGGTTACCTACTCACTTCCCTCTCAATGAGGTGATCCAAATTACTTTTGGGTTTTTTATAATTATGATTTCTTTTTTTAACATCCTTGCACATTGCCTTGAGAAATTATTTAAAGTACAGGCAGGGCTTTTTTTGAGCAGGAATGCACAGGAATGCAGTTCCAGCTGGCTTGGTATCAGGGTGTGTGGCCTAATATGCAAATAGGTTCCTGCTGGGTTTTTTCTAGGGAGGGACTGTGGCTCAGAGGTAGAGCATCTGCTTGGTAAGCAGGAGGTCCCAAGTTCAATCCCTAGCATCTTCAACTAAAAAGGGACCAGGCAAGTAGGTGTGAAAAACCTCAGCTTGGACCCTGGAGAGCTGCTGCCAGTCTGAGTAGACAATACTGACTTTGATGAACCAAGGGTCTGATTCAGTACAAGGCAGCTTCATATGTACAAAAAAGCCCTGTGTGAAACAATGGTGATGCCAAGGGGTGTGGCCAAATATGCAAATGAGTTCCTGCTAAGCCTTTTCTACAAAAAAAAAGTCCTGAGAACAGCTATCCCACTTCTGTGAGCACTAGGCCTCAGATTTTTACAATATGTGCTGTGCTTGTTTGTGAACAAATAAAAGGTCATTTCAAAGTGTGTCTAGAATACTAATTCAATTTGGAAAATAATTAATATAAATAGGTATAAACGAGTCCATAGATTAAAAGCAAATTCTGTCTGAGAGGCTTATTAAGAGTAATTTGTTGTGTTTTCCTCTCTAATTAAATAGATTAATAGCAATAACATCTCCCACAGCAGAGGCAAAGTTTCTCTTTTGGTGTGTACTTCATTCAGATTCAAACACGATTGATGAAAGGCCATACTTTAGTTTGTGACTTGGGCTTCAGTTAAACCTGTGTTTGAAATGAACTATTTAAAAAATGGCATGGATTAGAGCACTTTTTATTTAATTCAGCATTGCTCGTTAGATGGCATCATGAAAGTACAATTTTTTTTAGAAATGTTCCTCTGCTATTCACGGGGATGAGAGAATATTTCCCTATTTCATTTCTTTTTATACTTATTCACAATAACAGATCCCTTGCCTTGTGCAAAACAAATACCCGATTCTTATTTTTTGTGCCATTTTCTGTTTCTTTGCACTGAATTATTTCTATTGAATGTATGCATTTTCCACCATGATCTGTGCATCAACAAATTAGCATTATAACTATGAGACACACAGGGCTTTTTTTCTGGAAAAAGATGTGCCAGAACTCTCAACAGGGATATGAAGGAGAAACACAGAATTCTTTGAAACTATTATTTTAATGCACTACGGACTTACCTCTACTTTAAAGCAGTTTCCAAACTTTAGACATGTAACCAACTTCCTCCGTTATTTTTTAGGACTTGCTTTTGGTGTCTAACACTGGATGACCCTGAAGCAACCATGTTTTAACATACTTCATTGGATCAAAGACTGTCATACTCCCCTGGTGCCACTCATGAACTTTTAGACATTTTTTGTGTATTTTGTTTCCCCTAAGAGGTTCTGAAACTCTGTTCCAGCACGTTGCCTTGGGAAAAAAACCCAGCACACATAAATGAACAGTGCAAATAAATAACTTACACAGTGCATGTCTTAAACATATGTGTAAACTTTACAAGTTAATCCATGTAACCACTAGGGTAAAGAGGAAGAAAGGAAAAAACAAACATTCAAATCAATGTAAGAAGAAACAAAATAGGGAGCACTGGCTCTGTTCCAAAATACAGCTGTTTAACCAAAATATTTTGCTGAGTGGCAGAAGATTTCCAGTGAATACACAGCTGGCAAAACAGACATTTGTGCAATTTTTATGTGTTACATTGTTCAAAAGGATGCTTAATGTGTGTCTGTAGTGTATATTCTTAAACAGGAATTCTTACAGGGAAAATCATCCTTTTCTGTAAAGCATCCTCTATATCCAGGGCTGAGTATGCTCTTCACTATGTATGTTTATAAGATCCACATGTTGAACCAAAAAGAGTCAGATTTTGTGAACTAAACAAATACTCTTATGGCTTCTTCCGCTTCCTATTTTTTTTTAAGGGGGGGGAATAAAAGGACAATACTGCTCCTTCATCTCCAGACTGCTGAAAATACCACTGAAACCAGAGACTTCCCTCATCCCATTCTTTTGTTGTTCCATAATTTCTCTGTGTTGTATTCCATTCTTTGAGTTTTGAATGTTAGTTCCAGAACTGAGTCATAAAGCAATATCTTCAGCTTATTTTTAAACCCTTTTTTTCACCTCTATATTAAGCGGTGTTGATGTGCACATTGATCAAACCCTGCAAAAAGGAAATATTGATTTGTTCAAAAACATGAGTTCATAGGGATTCTTTCTTTTTTTGTAGTGTTTTACTGATGCAAGTGCTGATCATGTGCATTGTTAATAGTTCTCAGGAAAATGATCTTAATATACACATCATATCATGTCAATGTATCTTATTTTTCTAATCACATTAATGAGCCATACTTTAGTATATAAATTATAATGCAAACTATGCCTCCTCTGTGATCTCTTATGACAATTCCATTCCCAGATAATCAAACCGGGATACATCTTCAAGACAGCAGATTATAAATAAATCACAAGGCTTTGAGTGATTTGTAGTTGGATCATTTTTCCTGATAAGGTCCTGCCAATGAAAGAGGAAAGTAGGAACAACTGTTTTAAGTGAGTTTCTTGTCCCGATTGGAGACTTTTTGCTGAAAATCAGCCCATCCATAAAGAATAATATGGGAACTAGTTGGTGGATTTTAAAGGGCTGTACAGGAATTTTTAAAAAAATTCCTTCAAACAGGAAGGAGGGAGGTCTTTTTCTCAAGCCTCATGTGGAAGAGAGGGAAATCAAACCCAGTTCTCCAGATCAGAGTCTGCTGCTTTTAACCACTATACCACCCTAGCTCTCTAGAGGGCAACATTCATGGTATACCATAGATTCAAGATTAAACCCATCTCTAGATTCCCCCTTTCCACAGGCAGTGCTCCAAATCTTGAGGAATCAGGCCCATAGCCAGGATTCTAAAAGTGGGGGAGGGATGTAAAAATGTCAGGGGGTATTTAACAGCTCCCCTCCACTGGTCACCACCACTGTGGCTCAGGGCACCTGACTCAGGAAGTCTGACCTTCCCTTCCACCCCCCACGGCCACCACCGCTTGTGGGGCCACAGGGGTGAAACTGAAAGCTGGGAGCCACCCCCTCCCTCCCCATGATTTAAATTGCACAGGAGGGGTACCCAGGGCAGGGAGGAGCAGCATTTAAAGGGCATGGAGAAGCAGTGGCTGCTCCTAGGTACCCTTTCCATGCCATTTAAATCATGAGGGGAGGGGGGGCGTGGCCCCCAGTCTCTCAGCTTTCACCCCTGTGGTGATGGCAGAGGGAGGAGGAAGATCGGGGCATCTGAGTTGGGACACGCTACAGGAAGTCAGGGGGAGGGCCCCCAAAGCCCCCTCCCCTGTAGCTACAAGTTTCCTATTACCTCAAGCAATCTAAATGATGTGGTATCCCAATCAGTCCAGCATACAGTGACAAACTGGAGTAGAGGATATTTATTTTGTGACATCAGGGGCAGGAGAAATAGAAATGGGTGAAAGCAACAGCAACTGAGGGAGCTTAATAATAATAATAATTTTTATTTATATCCCACCCTCCCCGCCAAGGCAGGCTCAGGGCGGCTCACAGACATGGAAAGTGCCATGATTACAGCAATACATTATACAATAAAACACATTAAAATACATTAAATTAATTAATTAATTAATTAAAACCATTACAATTAAGGTGCTATAATGCGAAACATATCAGATGTATATCGGATGGCTGGATGTTATTTCAGGATTCAGTCTTGAAGGCCATTTGAAAGAGGATGGTTTTGCAGGCCCTGCAAAACTGATTATAGTCCTGCAGGGCTCGAACCTCCGCTGGTACTTGGTTCCACCAGTGAGGAGCCATTACTGAGAAGGCCTGCTCTCGGGTTGTTTTCAATTTGGCCTCCCTAGGTCCAGGGATTTTTAAAAGATTTTGGGAGCTAGATCTCAGTGCTCTCTGGGGAATATATGGAGAGAGGCGGTCCCTAAGGTAGACAGGTCCTCGGCCATATAGAGTTTTAAAGGTAATAACCAGCACCTTGTAACGAACTCGGAACACAATTGGCAGCCAGTGCAGCTCCCGCAACCTAGGCTGCACGTGCTCCCACCAACGTAGTCCCATTAGCAGCCTGGCCGCCGCATTCTGCACCAGCTGCAGTTTCCGAGTTCAGTACAGGGGCAGCCCCATGTAGAGGGCATTACAGTAGTCCAACCTCGAGGTGACCATTGCATGGATCACTGTTGCTAGGTCGCCATGTTCCAGGAAAGGGGCCAACTGCTTCGCCCTCCTCAGATGGAAAAAGGCAGCTTTGGCAGTGGCAGCTATCTGTGCCTCCATTGTCAAGGAAGGCTCCAGAAGCACTCCCAAGCTTTTGACCCTGCACACTGGTATCAGCGACGCACCGTCAAAGGCTGGTAGGGAGATCTCCTCTCCTGGTCCACCGCGGCCCATGCAAAGGACCTCTGTCTTCGCTAGATTCAATTTCAGCCCACTCGACTTGATCCACCCTGCCACGGCTTGCAACGCTCGGTCCAGGTTTTCGGGGACGTCTCCAGTCTGGCCGCCCATCAATAGATAGAGCTGGGTGTCATCAGCATACTGGTGACAACCCAGCCCGTCCTTTTTTCTCCTGGTCTGATCCAGTAGTGACCTCTCTCTTGTTGTTAACTGATCCAATATTTGGCTGCCAAAATCAGTGCAGATTGCAGCATTGCTTAACCAGGATTCATGTTGTGATGCCAGGAGTCTGTAAAATCATTAGCAGGGTGGGATGGGAGTGGAATGGGAGAACCCTTGTGCCGAGATACTGGCAGCAGCCTCCAATCCCAGAAGTAAGATGGCATAAAGTAAAGCACCCTGGGGTGGTCAGAGAGGGTGCAGCCCACTGCCAGATGTTTCTCTGGCGCTCCCTGGACATTCAGACAGCTGGGGAAGGTGCCCCGGAAGCACTCCAGTGATTTGCTACTACTTTGGAAGTGGTAGCTGTTTGAAGCACCTGAACAACAGCAGCAGATGAGGTATGGTCGGGAGCAAGGCAGAACCCAGATGTACACGTTTGAATGTGCCTTTTTGATCCAGACCTGGGCCATTCCAAATTGGCAGTCTGAAAGCAGCCACTGACTTCCAGTCTCTCTGGTAAGCTCACCAGAATGAAGACCAGAAACCTCAGGGCTGAGGACTGCATGTGGTGCTCCCATATTTCTCCAGTTATTGAGTTTTGCTGGATGCATTGTGCTTTTACATTTAATCTTGTCTGCCTTGTCTTCTAAAAAACTTGAAATACATAGACAAGAATAATCCTGCCACTATTTTATTTGCTTTCTTTGCTAGTGTTTCAGGCAAAATTAGAAACTAAACACCAGACATACACACACACAAATCTGGAATCTGTAATGAAAATATTATGTAAATACTAATTTTATAGTCATTTACATAAAAATGCTCTGAATAAAACAACTGTTCTGATTATTACATGTTCCTAAAACAAATGTTGGTGCAGTAGTAATCATGTAATTAAATTAGGTGGCATTTTTATGTCTTTGATTCATTAATTTAACAACCTGTTGTGGAAAATATGGAATTAATAAGAAACCAGCATATAAAAAGCTTGCTGTAATTTATTTGCCAGTTCATTAAAGAGAAATAATAAGCAATGTAGTGTAAAGAATGGGGTTCAGTTCTATCTATGCAGGCAATTTCTAGGAAAGTGATTGATGATATTTTGTTCCTTGTTTTTTTTATTATTAATACAATGAAAAGTTAAATTGCCTCAGTGTTTTTGAGATAGGATTGACTAGGTGTGATTCAACATGTACCATTGTGTATGTATATTTTTCCCCTTTGCCATTTTACTCCCTCCTAGGATACCTCTCCTGAATCTATCTGAAAGCTGCTAATTCTACTTTATCAGGCAAAATTGTGCGTAACAAAACAGCGCACAAGCAATTGAGTTCTTTTCATCAGTGTTCAGTCCAAAAATATAATGTCTACCTTAGGGACCGTCTCTCCCCACATGTTCCCCAGAGGGCACTTAGATCTGGATCACAGAATTTACTGTCAATCCCCAGGCCAAGGGAGGTGAAACTGAAGGCTACCAGAGAAAGAGCCTTCTCAATTGCTGCCCCCCACTGGTGGAACCAACTCCCAGAAGATGTAAGGGCCTTGCGGGACCTTGCCCAGTTCCGTAAGGCCTGTAAAACAGCTCTATTTCGACTTGCCCTTAGTTAAACTATAGTATAAGTAGATGCCCAACACTGCTGAATGTAATGGTACCAACACTAGCACCAAATATTGTTTTAAACTATTTTAAATTGTTAATTGGTAATGATAATTAATTGTTTGCTTACTGTTTTATTGTTTGGGTTTGATTGTTGTTAGCCGCCCTGAGCCTGCTTCAGCAGGGAAGGCGGGATATAAATACGAGGAATAAATAAATATTTTTTTTAAAAAAAAGACAGTAAGTAAGTTGTTACAATGCACAGAAGCAAAGCCCAAAGTCTGGAGTTGTACTCATACAAAACAGAGCAGGATGTGGTGTGGAATAAATTGGATAACCTTAGCTGGTGCTGGGTATAAAACAGGTTTTCAACTTGTAGCAAGTTGCTGGGACCAAAGGGAGAAAGAAACGTGCTTCTTCCTCCACAATATGAAGTAATGGCAACTAAGAACTGGTCTAGATGATACAATTAACCACATTTCAGTGGAGACGTGATGTCTGTCTTCTAGAGTGACTACCTGCTACAATGGTGATGCCAGGGGGTATGGCCTAATATGCAAATAAGTTCCTGCTGGGTCTAACAACTGCTATTAACAAGGGAAGATGAATGGACCTTTTGTGTTTAAGGTCAGTATCCATCTAAAACCACTTGCTAGGGACAGACAAGAGAGATGTGTTGATAGGAAAGGAACAGAGGGCATTGGGCCCATAAAAGTAGAGAACTGAGTAGGGGTTGGGGAATAACTACTGCCAGGTATACTCCATATACAGAAGTAACAAACATCTGAATACCTGTGCTAGGAGTAGAGTTACCAACTCCAGGTTGGGAAATTCTGGAGAATGGAGGGCAGAGCCTGAGAAGGTGGGGTGGGTTCTCAGTAGTATATGAGATATAGCAGCCGCTATTCTCCAGGAAAACTGTTCCTTGTCTTCCAGAGATCAGTTATAATTCTGGGAGATCTCTAGGCCCCACCTGCCTAGCTAGAAGGCAGCATCAAGGAAAGGCCTTAGCCTCAATGCCACATTTGTTTGACTCTCTAGGATAAGTGTTTGACAACTGTGCAAAACAGTATGCTGGGCCCTGTTAACCTTGGGCTGGATCCAGCAGGCTTTACTTATGTTCTTAAGCCTGCTCTTCCCTCTCTGAAGATTGTGGGCTAAGAACCCCAAAGATGATATTATAGAATGAAGATATCTCTAACCTAAGATATCTCATGAATCCCATCAAAAGTCTCCAGGCTTCGCTTAGGTGTTTAAGAGTTTCACCATTTCATTTAAGGTATAATTTGGTGGCAACCTTTGACCCAGTGTGCCAGAAATATCTGTGAATTAAAGGTGTCCATTTCAAAACACAGTCCTGGTCCTTTCTATTGTTTCCCAGAAGTAATATTCATTATTCTGCCATCCTGTTCCACAGTACTAGCAAGCATCTCATTGCAATTTAAGCTAATGAACCATTAATTCTCATCAAAGAAGCCCACTAGCTGCTCCCATCCCATTAACTGTGCAAGTAATTAATAAAAAGGGCCTTAATTCTATAATAGTAATTTGCCTGTGTTCTCTTAGTTTCCTGTGATAACACTTGCACCATGGGTGTATTGCTACATGATCATCCTAAAACAGAGCATCAGAGTGTGAAACTTTGGCTCAAAGGAAGTTGCCAGGGGGAGGGGAAATGCCAAGACTTTAGTAGCGCTGAGGTTTTCCCCTTTTTTATATGCGTGGCGCTTCTGCTTAGATAATTAGATTGACTAGATAATTACCCTTGTTAAAGTCTAATGGGTTAGAAACATTAATAAGTTAGAGAGAGCAGTAATGCTTTGGTTCAATTCATGACTCGCTTTAGCTGATTTTAAGCTTTGACCGTGTCTTTTTCCTTCTTTACTGGAGTGTCACTCCTAGCCAGGGGGAAGGGAAGAGGGCAAGAACCATTGAACCAAACTTCCAGCTTGAAATAGTCAATAGGAAGTACATGAGAGAGAGTAATTACCACAGCTGCAAGCTGTAGTAACCCCCCTAACCCATGATGTTGCCAATTATGATATTTATTGTAAGATATTGGAGGGAGGGGGTTTTTTTTCCTGGCAAGGTACTTCCTTTCCCAGCTGCCTGCAGATGCAACAATGATAATGCTAAGTGTCTGTTTGGCAAACAGCTATGAAAGGCACAAAAGCCTTGCCAGAGAAGGAAATTCACAACAGTAGGTGCACCTGCTACCTTGGTGAATCAGTATGGTGCTCTTCCTTGTCTCCTAATCCATTCCTCTAGTTTAGGCACCAAGAACCCAACTGTATAGTCAGAATGTCTCTGCTATTAAGCAGGGAAAGGAAAAGGAAAGGTCCCCTGTGCAAGCACCAGTCATTTCGGACTCTGGGGTGACGTCGCATCACATTTTCATGGCAGACTTTTTATGGGGTGGCTTGCCATTGCCTTCCCTAGTCATCTACACTTTCCCCCCAGCAAGCTGGGTACTCATTTTACTGACCTCGGAAGGGTGGAAGGCTGAGTCAACCTCAAGCCAGCTACCTGAATCCAGCTTCCGCTGGAATCGAACTCAGGTCATGAGCAGAGAGTTCAGACCGCAGTACTGCAGCTTTACCACTCTGTGCCATGGGGCTACTATTAAGCAGGAAGAGGGGCAAAAAAAATTTACATAATGAAGCATGTATGTGCATGTGCCAAGAATGAGGGGGGGGGGGTTGTAAATAATGAATTATATTAAAAAATTATACCCTGCTTTTATTGTGAAGGAATCCAAAGCTGTTCACAAGAACAAAATACACCAGTCACAGAACAGCAATTTGGCTGGTTGTGATCCCACATATGGTCCTTGTAAGGATGTTGGCTGGGAGAAGAAGAGCTCACACCTTTGGCCATGCTCAGTCAACTCTTATATTTGCAGGCAAGAAGGAGACAGAGATGCAGCAGAAATTGTATGGAGCTAGCACCAAGAACTCGCCCCCCATACACACACAATTCCTGCTGTGTTCCAAAGAGATGAAGTGATGACGTTGTTCATGGGTTAGACCACCTCAGCATATGCTCCAATGCTCTCTGTTTGCCAGTGCCAGCCCAAATTTTTTCTGACTTTTTTTTTTTTTGCATGGGAGGTGCCTTGTTAAACTGCTGAATGTGAAATGCTGAAGTTGTTGTGCTTCAATGTTCATCTCCCTTCTAGGAGCCTCAAGAAACAAAACCTCTGACAAACCAATAGAGTGAAATGCATTTTCTATCTGTCATGCCCTGCAGGTGGGAAAGATTGAAGCTTAAGCACCTCACCTATAGCTGAGTAAGCAAAAACATGCAAATGCAAGAGAAGTTCATAATGATGAAAGACCCTCTTCCTCTCAGGAAGTCTCCCTGATTTATGATTTGAGATCTCTCAGGGTCAAACTAGACATTACCTCTTATATGCATTGGGATATGGGTGCCTTCCCCAGCTCACTGTCACACTGAAAATCAGGGTAGCTTTCTTTAACAGCACTGCATGACTCCACATATCTTAGACAAGATGTGTGGAGAAAGGGGCAAACAGGACCCACCCTGCCATGGCTATTCCTACTGGTCAAAATGGCCTAGAAAAAGCTGGAAACCCCTTCTCTCCTGCTTGCATTGTTCCAGAGACAAATGGAACAATAGAATGCTGTTAAGGTAAGAGACCTTGTTCTGTGTGACAGTGAGTCAGGATGGGTACCTATGTGCCAGATGTAACATCTGGTTTAAAGTTCAGACATATTGTGACCATAGGGACATAAAAGCCTGCCTTGTAGTATAGTATAGCAGGGCCTTGTTTTGCTCTTTTGTTTTTTGCAAAATGCAGGTGAGGAAAGGCAAACCATTATTTCACTTCACTGAACTTTTCATGGCATAAAGCATTTGTTTCTTCCCAGGCCAGTTTGCAAATGATCATTTTAATTGCCTCTGGAATTTTCTCCTGGAAAGGTGGGAAGGAAGATCTCTTTAATAAGTGAAACAATCCCTGAGAATTCAATCCCACTTGGTTGAAAGTTTAAAAGGGTAAAACTTGGAAATATATTCCTATTAAAGTCAACAGGAATGCCATCTCTTGATGATCGATTTGAATATGTAATGAAAGAATCCAAGCAAATATGTTAAGCCAAACAAGTTAAATCTAAACCAGAAAACAAATGTCTGTGTTTGTATTACTAGTGAAGTCTACTTTGAACTCTGAATGACATTGTAGGATCATCAATAGATGTTTGTGTGACAGTGCAAGGGTTTTTGAATGTTGTGGTTTCTGAACTCCTGCTTTGACATAGTAAATAAGTAGTAAGTAAATCTTCCAAAGCCAACTTCCCTTCAATTCCAATTCCAATTTATTACGGTCAATTGACCAGCAATAACAATATACAAAATCTCATAGTCACAGACCACAATTCCTGACTACATAAAAGCATTCTCATATTCAAATTCCACCAATGTTAAGCCTTAAAAATGGCATTATTAACAATCTCTACTTTGTTAAAAATTTCTGCTTATTTATGGCTAAAAAACAATATTTTGCTATTGCCACCAACTTCCCTTCCTTGTTGTACATTTTTTTGGGGGGAAACCCAATCTATTTCAAATTGCATATGTGCAAAGAAACTGCCTAGCACTGCAAACAAAGTCCTTTGAAGTCAATGGACTTTGCTGTAACTAGGGATGCCAGCCTCCAGGTGGGATGTGAAATCTCATCCAATTTGCATTTCCATGGCTGCTTCTGAGCAATTCCATTTTTACTATAGCCCTAGTCTCATTTTGAAAATTCTATCCTGCCCAATTCTTTTCTACATGTTCTGCAGAATGAAAGGAGTATGGGGAGTCTTCCTGACCTTTTCAGACAGGCCATTCCACAAAGTGGGAGCCGCAAGACAGAATGCCCAGGTCTAGGCAGCTGCTGATTTTGTTCATGCACAGGGTGGCACTTTCATCAGACTTTGCTCAGAAAAGTACGGCTGTTGCAATGGGGCATATCAGTGCTATAAGTGCTAAAGTGAGAGAATTCTGAAATGCATCTCCCTGATAGCAACCTCCAACCTAGAAATACTAAGCAGATAGATGGTAAGTTGGTAGTGTAGTAAAAACAGCCTGCACATATAGAGTGTTCTCAGTCTTGGCGTTAGGGTTGCCAAGTCCAATTCAAGAAATATCTGGAGACTTTGGGGGTGGAGCCAGGAGACATTGGGGTGGAGCCAGAAGCAAGGTTGTGACAATCATAATTGAACTCTAAAGGGAGTTCTGGCCATCACATTATAAGGGACAGCACACCTTTTAAATGCCTTCCCTCCACTGGAAATAATGAAGGAAAGGGGCACCTTCTTTTGAAACTTGGAGGGTGTTTTGAGGAAAGGCACCGGTGCCTCTACCTCAAAAAAAACAGCCCCCCAGAGCTCCAGATACCTAAGGATCAATTTTCCATTATTTCCTATGGGAATCGGTCTCCATAGGGCAGGGGTGGTCAACAGTAGCTCTCCAGATGTTTTTTTTGCCTACAACTCCTATCAGCCCCAGCCATTGGCCATGCTGACTGGGGCTGATGGGAGTTGTAGGCAAAAAAATATCTGGAGAGCTACCATTGGCCACCCCTGCCATAGGGAATAATGGAATGCCCAGCAGACATTTCCCTCCTCCCCCCGCCCGCTTTCTTATGACCCTGAAGCTGGGGGAGGGCCTTCAAACCAGAGGATCCCCTGCCCCCACCTGGGGATTGGCAACCCTACTTGGCATGTAAGCAGCTTATATATGATAAACACACCATCCGGACTATCTGCATTCATCAAGTTTCTTCTAGATTCTCATTATTAATATTGTCTCATAACTTTTTGTGGTTAGGCTGTGGCACTGCATGAATGAATAGGTGTTAATAATAGCTTTTAGTTCATTTTTGACTCTCCCCTTAACCTCACACCACTGCAAGGAAAGGGAATTATTGTCAGCTCTAAGACTATCCTCAATTAAAGAAGGCTTCCAGTATAGTCAGAAAGCTGACTCTATTGATAGATGAAAACAGTAGCGATACAAGTAGGGTTGCCAAGTCCAATTCAAGAAATATCTGGGGACTTTGGGGTGGAGCCAGGAACAAGGGTGTGACAAGCATAATTGAACTCCAAGGGAGTACTGGCCATCACATTTAAAGGGACCGCACACCTTTTTAAATGTCTTCCTTCCATAGGAAATAATGAAGGATAGGGGCACCTTCTTTTGGGGCTCATAGAGTTATTTTGAAACTTGGAGGATACTTTGGGGAGAGTCACTAGATACTATACTGAAAATTTGGTGCCTCTACCTCAAAAAACAGCAGCCCCAGAGCCCCCAAAACCTCCAGATCAATTCCCCATTATACCCTATGAGAATCGATCTCCACATAGAAAATAATGAAGTACTCAGCAGACTTCCCCCCCCCCCCATTTTTGGCAACACTGAAGGGGGACTGGCCTCTCTACTCACGAGTTGCTGCCAACTTCTTCAAAGTAACACAGACACCCCATCCCAAGAGGAAGCCTTTCAATCAGCGACTGAAGCCTCCGGAGGTAGAAACGCACATGGTCCTCTGGGGGTGGAGCTCCCCCCCCCTCTGCTGGCCAGACTCCCCGAGGAGACGCCTGTAGCAGCCGGAGAGGACACAAGGACTACGAGTCCCAGCATGCACCTCGCGAAGGGAGGCCGTGCCGTTTCCCCCCCACCCCTCCCGCTTCCACGTTTTTGGAGATCGGGGGAAAAGACTGCTAATCCAGGGGTCCCCCGGCAGGGTGGGGGGGGGGTTGGGAAGCCTAGATACAAGTCTGTGTCAGAACTGGTTCACCTTTGAAGTGACCAGTCCTTTATACTTTATCTAGGGCCATTATGCAGCCTGCCAAAAGAACAGCGCAAAAAGCCCATATAAGGTAATATAAATTGATTCCCACCAACACCTTTTTCTCACTAAACATTTGGCAGCTGAGCTGTCTCTGAGAAGAGATAAAAGCATCCTTGAGACACAGACTTACTCCCCTCTGCAGGGCAGAAATGAATGCATGTGATTGTTACAATGGACAAAGCAAAGCTAATGCGAAGCAGACACAGTGCATCCTCCCCATATTCTTAAAACATCCAGCATACAGAAATAGAAAAATGGCAAGGCCGCTTGACAATTACTTTAATTGATTTGTGGGAATTCATGAGGCACTCCAGACCTGCCTAAGCCTCCCAAATGCAGAAGCAGTGTTCATGACAGGAGATGAAGATGGTAGAAGGCTAAGAAAAATGGGGGGGGCTCTATGAGAGTAGCAGCCTTGCTATGAAGGCTGCAAACTGTCAGTTTCTCTGATCAGTTGGTTTCTCCTGGCCCAGGACTGTTCATTAGTAAGGGCCTACACATAAGGCAAAGGATTAGGGAAATGGGTGTGGCTAGAGAGCTAGTTATATAAGGCAGAAGAAGGAGAAGCCTTGAAATTGTTTGTAGTTGGAGGGCTGCTGGTCAGTGGTATAGTGTCTGCTTTGAATACAGAAGGTTCTAGGTTAAGTCCCCACTGCATCTCCATTTAAAAGAATCAGGCAATTGGTGATGTGGAAGACATCTTTCTGAAGACTCTGGAGAGGAGTAGCCAGTGAGACAATACATACCCTTAAAAGACCAATGGTCTGACTCACTATAAGACAAAATAATGTGTGTGTGTGAATAAATGATGCATCCTTTCTGGTTGAGGCTAAAGAGGGCCCATCTCCACACTTTGTCACACAGCTTGTCCCACAGCATCAAGCTGCTCTGTCTATTATGTCATGAGTCAGAAGGTGGACAGGGAAGTTGTTGAAAAATGCATTTTTTGTCTTATTTCTACTGGGTCTGAAACAGTTATAGGTTATCAGTGCTTTCCTGAGAGTGAGTCTCATTGAGTAGATTTGAATAGGCTTATGAGTAGGCCTGCCTGGGATGGCCCAGTGAATCATCTAGAATGGCTAACAGCTGGTTTCCCTACAGCCAGTCACTCCCCAGTTCTCTTCCTTCCTGGTTGGTTATTTGGACAGTTTGCATGTGTGCCAGTAACAGCTAAGAGAATCTAAGAAAATGGTATCTGCAGATATATTGGCATAAAGGAGAAAGTTGTTGCCTCTGAGTCTCGGGTGGTACCGTGAGAAGAAGAGTTGGTTTTTACACCAAATAATTCATTGTCTACAGGCAAACTATGCTACAGACGCATCTGTTCTGGTCCATCAGGCAGACATTCTCACCTGTGGGATGCAGAACAAACATTCTTGGAATTATAAGATCAGATCAACAAAGCCAAATGATACTGCTAATCACTAATAATTAAGTTTCTTCATAGTATACTTGGGGGTGGGACATGTGGCCAGTGTTGCTCTAATATCTGAAGTGGGTGAAATCTTTTACAAAGTTTAGGGCATGGAGGATGGCATTTAATTTAAAACTAGGGATCCTGTAATCAGATCCGTAGCTAAGTTTGCTTGGTCTTATTAAATTAGACAGTCATAAAACCAACAGGGATAAATTGGTGAATTATAAGCTGACATACCTAGGGATTTCAATAGAATTGATGGGGAGAGTAAATGTTGAAGAGCTAGGACATCTGATTGAAATTCATTTAAAACATCTGGATTATAAAAGTACATCAATAAGGCCAAGAAGAGTTTGCTCAGCCTTTACAGCTGGTGTTCCCCTACCAGTTCATATCCCAACATATTTTTTGTGATTTAACATATCCTAAATATAGATGTGCATTTATATTGGTGCATTCTAATGCTTTACCATCTGCAGTCTAGTGAGGTAGATAATGCTGGTATTCCATACTCAGAGAGAACATGCAGTTGTGACCTTCATTGCATTGAATCCATTGACCATGTACTTTTAAGTTGCCTTGGATTTTTAAAATTGAGACAGGAGCTAATTTTCCCCCTACTTGGTAAAAATTCTGCTTCTCCAAGAGACTTCTAGGCTACTGAGCAATTAAGTTGGATGGGTTACATATAAAGTCTCTAGATTTTTGGCCACCATTGCAGAAATATGGAAACATTTTAGAGCAACTGCATAAACCCTATCATAATGTGGGTAAGCTTTCCCTTAACCGCTTAAACATAAACTCTGAGCAGCTGTTTGAGACCACTTGGTTGAATGAACAGTAATAGAAAAGAAGGATCAGATCAACAAAGCCAAATGAAACCAAGGAATAACCTGATACAAGGCAGGTCCAAACAAAACAACAGAACACCACTGGTGATCATGCATAGCTCTCACCTCATACTGGTTCAATGCATCATCAACAATCTATAACCTGTGCTGAATAATGATACTCACCTCTCACAGGCATTAGGAGGCAAGCCTTTTCTTGCCCACAGAAAGCCTCTTAACCTTAAAGAAGTTGTGGGTTTTATACCCTGCTTTTCTCTACCCTAAGGAGTCTCAAAGTAGCTTACAATTACCATCACTTCCTCTCCCCACAACAGGCACCTTTTGAGGTAGGTAGGGCTGAAAGAGTTTTGAGATAACTCTGACTGGCCAAAGGTCACCCATAAGGCATCATGTGGAGGAGTGCAGGATCAAACCCAGATCTCCAGATTAGAGTCTGTAGCTCTTAACCACTACACCATGCTGGGCTGGTTCTCTTCCATGAGGAAAATGATGAAAGACAATATCCTCTCCCAGACAAAGGCTACGGTTCCTTTAAGTTTGCTTCTTCATATGAAGCTTTATCCAGCCCAATTCTGCCAATACCTCCTTAATACAGTCAAATGGTAAAAGTATATGTACTGAAGCCCTCTCCATGCCCTTCATTGTCATCTCTATTCAGGGTTTTGAGTAACTGTCACAATTCAGAATTGTGCTGTTTCTCTGAACTACTTGCAAGATGGGATAAACTTTCTTCTCTTCTTCTCCCCATCACTCTCCCCCTGCCCCTCATCCTATTTTCCAGCTCCTCGACTCTTACTTTCTTTCATCTACAAATACTGATGGAGAAAATACAATATATATTTGGGATGCCTGTTACCCCTGTCTGCTTGTGTTAAGAAAGTTCACTGTCTTGGCCTGTCAGCAGATGCTACAGTGTCGGTCATCCTCTGCTCAAAATGCTGCAGGCAGATCTGAGAACAGGAGACGTTAGTCAGCCCCGACCTTTCTTTCTTTCTTTTTTGCTCATTTCATAAATCAAATCTATTTGTTATTCACTTACAGTAGACGTGAAGGAACAAATGGCATGCTGTGTTGGCATACAATAGATGGCTCTCCCCCCACCCCCTGTGCTTCAGTTCAGCGAAGACACTCAAATTTTACACAACAAGGTATATATGTTTGCAGGGCAGGAAGAGAGAAGCAAAGATATCAGTTGAAACTGTTGCAGATCTGGAAATGTTTTTTGCACCCCCCAGTCAGAATAAAGAGACTGACACATAATTATTGGGAAACGGGCCACTTTATTAACTTCACAAATTAACACGGCAAGGTAAAAGAGCTATTGGACAAGCCCTGGGGTTTTCCACCAACCCCACCAAGTCCAACAATGGGCAAGCCACCCTGCCTCCAGCACGAGACATACAAATGTGGCTAGCGCCAGGCCGGCAGGCCAACAACTGCCCTCCCCTTATACTTCAGCCCTGATCACCAGAAGGAGGCGAATAAGGGGAGGCATGAATATGACATTGAGCCGTAAAGCCCATCTGCCGTTCCTGTGGATCGACTGCACTAAACAGGGGCAGAGGCCTGGGTGCTCACCAGCAAGGTATAAACCCCTTGCTCCTTCTGCCACCGCCACCGCCAAGCCTCTGCTTAGGCATTCACGTCCCCCGGGCGGCCCAGAGCCGCCCGAAGACCTTGCCGCAAGTCACTCAAAAAGGCCCGATTCCCCACATCCGACAGATGGACTCCATCTGGCCGGTACAACTCTACCATATCCACCCTAATTCCAGGGTGGGGAAGGAAGGTACCCAGACCCCCTTCCAAGGCCTTTTTCAGGGCTCAATTTGCCTTCTTTCTGGCCCGCTTGATCCCCACAGGGTCCCAAGTGGCCCGCCAGACTCTCCATGGCAGGATGGCAGACCAAATCAGGCGAACTCCAGGCCACCTCCATACGATGGCCTGAAGATCCGCCACTGCCTGCAAGGACAGGGCCTTCCCCCTCATCAAACCCAGATCATTCCCACCAAGGTGAATGACGAGTATGTGAGGCAGCGAACCGACCCTTCCCGAAAACAGCAAAGGCAGGAGCCTAGGCCATCTTAGTCCCCATCGCCCCTGCCATTCCACAATAGCCCACTTGCTCAGCCCCAACTGTGAGCCGACTGGCGATCTCCTCGCAAAGTGGGCAGCCCATAATATCATACTGTGCCCGCATATGAGGATCTGCAGCCTCCCCTGACAAGCCACAGCACCTGGAATGAAAAACAATCAAACAACGGAACATCAACTAACATAACATAATTGCTAACTCCCGCCCCCTCAGGGAAACAGCAATAGACGCACATAGGCACAGTAAGCAGCCGAGCGCCAACATCCCACCCGTTGGATGGCCGGTCCAGGATAGCCCATTGCTGCCGCAGTCGATGCGGCCCCAATTTGGAAGGAATGGGTCCCAAACCTAAATCTCCCCAATCCTAACTTATCCAGTGCCTGTGCTGTCACCACCCAAAATTGATACTTGGTGAGGGGGACCCCCCCGTATGGCAGAAAAACAGCCCCTGGGCATTCCCTCAGACAGCCACGTACTGCTGCAACACTTGCACTGGACATAAACCAGCCTCCTCACAGGGGCCGAGCTTAACCGTGGTGCCCTTCTGCCTTTGGTCCGTTTTGGATCGCCGGACTCGCAACAACACATGTCCGCCCTCGAATGTTACATCCCTGTGCTGCAATGCACAATCAGACTGGTCACTCCATGACAGCCGCACTAGTTCACATACCCTTAAGGCACCAAAGAATGCCATAAGTGCAGCTGCATGGAACAACTCAACTTCATAATCCGAACTGCACATCTCCGGCCAAACTCCACCCAGCCCTCTAAGTATAGAAGGGGAAATGGGCGTTCCCTAGACCACGTTCCCTAGACCAGCCTTCGAGCATCTTTTTCACCCGGAAATCATCCACAGCCACCGGGTATCTTTGTGCCTTACTAATAAAAGCTAAAGCGGCCCACTGACCCCGAATAGATTTAACCGCTAGTCTCCTGCTTTTTTGTTGCACACAAAACTGCATCAGGTGAGAGACGGGGATGGGCCAGCTATCCCCCAGCCCCACAGAGTTCCTAAATACCCTAAACTGTAAGGCAGCACGTTCATAAGCTTTCTGAGTACTCGGGCCAATGCTAAAAGAATTGCGCTACCGGCTTCTGCCTGCCAAGCTGCCACAGGTCCCGAGACATCCGAACCGGCTGAGGATCGGCTTCCAGGGTCAACAGATGAAAGCGCTCCATCTGTCAGTGAGACAGAGCGTCCGCCACCCCATTATTGACCCCAGGCACGTGCTTAGCTAAAAACAAAATATTTAAATGAAGGCAGCATAGCGTGAAAACCCTAACCAGGTTCATCACTGGTATGGACTTGGAGGACAAGGAGTTGATGACATGCACCACCGCCAAGTTGTCGCACCAAAAGTGCACAATTTGGTTAACCAACTGTTCCCCCCATATACAGACTGCCACCACAATTGGAAAAAACTCCCAAAATGTCAAGTTCCTGCAGATGCCGCTGGCTTGCCAATTCTTAGGCCACTGCTCAGTGCACCAGTGCCCCCTAAACAAAACCCCAAAACCGCTAGAACCTGCAGCGTCCAAGGATATCTGGAGGTCGGCTTCGACCTTCATATTCTCCCGCCAAAAGGATACCCCATTAAATGACTCCAAGAAGTTCTCCCAGACCTCCACTGTGCATGCTAGCCATTATGTGCACTCTGTGATGAGGTAAACGCAGGGATCCCATGGCATCACAAAGGCGTCGAAGGAATGCCCTGCCCGGCGCTACCACTCTGCAGGCAAAATTGAGATGCCCTACCAGTTGCTGCAGCTCTAAAAGCAACACCTTACGTTTTCACTTTAATGCTGCCAGCCTTTCCCTAAGCTGCTGAGCCTTTTCAACTGGCAGCCGAGAAGCTTGCTGGAAGGTAACCGACTCGATACCCAAAAACGTAAGCCGTGTAGGAGGGCCCTCCATCTTCTCATGTGCCAACGGCACACCGAGCTCATCCGCCAGCTTCATGAAAAGCTCCAATAGCTTGGCACAACGCCCGGCCCCTGCCGCGCCCACAAACAGAAAGTCATCTAAATAATGAACTGTCTCACCACGCCCCGATCTATCCTTCAGCAGCCATTCCAAGAAGGAACTAAACCGCTTAAAGGCAGCGCAGGATACAGAGCACCCCATCAGTAATGCTCTATCCATATAATACTTTCCCTCAAACTTAAACCCCAACAGCTCAAAGTCCTCAGGGTGCACTGGTAAATGACAAAATGCCGACTTAATGTCGCATTTAGTCATTTCTGTGCCCAGCTCGCACCCCTGCACGACCTTGACCACCTGGTCAAAAGAAGTGTATCTAATGAGCAAAGGTGGTCGGGAATTCCATCATTCACCAACATAGCAGCCGGGGTTGAACCGGCTGACCCACCATGGAGCGGGCTGTTGAGGTACCTGGCTGTCTATGCACTAAATGCCCACTGTCGGCCCTATCACCCAAATTGGGCTTAGCCGGGGCCATCAGCTGCAACCACAACTGCTGATTGATTTGGTCACAACATCAGATTAATTGCTGCTCTCCTAAAAGTTTCATCGTATTGTAACCAGGCCACACCCGCAAAATCGGTGTATGCCCTATATATGATGTCACAATACTGAAACAATGGCCCAGCCCTACCTGGCTGTGCCCTTGCAATCACTCCCGCATATATGAAAAAACCCGGCAGCCAATTTGCCCAGGTCCTATCAACCTTCTTACGCCTGAGCTTCTCCTTCTCGTCCATTTCCTCCTTACTCTTCTCCAATTCTCTATACAGGAGACTAAATACATCAACGTATTCGCCCCCCAAAATTTTTTCCCGCATCGCGGGGGTCAGGTGGTCCCCCAAAGGCATTGCCAAGTCTCCAAAAGGGAGAGCCAAAAAGGGAACTGACCCATAAGGATTAGGGGGATAACCCCATGGATTACAAGGAACACTGGGCCATCCCAATGGTTGGGCCACCGACATTTGCCCACCCCAGGGTAACATCCCTGTCGCAACTGTAAATGCTGGTGACCCCTGGGTGGCCTCCAACCCCGAAGAAGCTGAAGGTGGCTGGCACCAACCCACCGGGGCGCCCTGTACCCGCCCCAAAACAGGACTTCCTGACGTTCATGTTGGCCCAGGCTGAGCCGAGAAAACCCAATGTCCCCCTTGCTCTACAGGTGTAGAAACCTGCTTTGTTCCCATGGTCCCTGGCAATACGCCGGGGCCCCATGGTCCCCAAGGCCATGTGGCATGCTGCTGTGTCATTGCCATCTTACCTTCAACACCTGCCAGTGTCACTGCCACTGCAACTGGCTGAGCCGGCTGTTGCCTGTCCTCCACGCCTTCCTGTTCTACCGCTTCGTCGCTCAGCACCGCATCCCTGCTTGTACTTGCCTCCTGGCATTGGTCGGGCATTGTCCTAGAGCCCATACCCTCCTGCAATGCAGAAAGTCTTGCCAACACCTCTCTCTCAAAAGGGACCCTGACCACCCAGTGGCACTGAGACATCCAGGCCAAACCGCGTGCCCCCAAAATGCCCCGCTCCCTTTCCAGAGCACTCAGCTGCTCCATTATGGCCTGCCTCATCTCAACACTATCCATCTGGTCCTCCCCCAGGACCCCCGGACGGACCCGCTTTCTAGGGCTTTTTGCAGGCTGCTTGCCCTTGGAAGGGCCCTGCCCTTTCTTTGGACCCATTGCAGAAGAAAGCCCAAAGACTCCCCAACACCAAAGAAGCTACTTTGGGTGGGGGGGTAGGATAGGAGTGGGGTTGCACCCTCTCCTTACAAAATAACCCCCAAACCAACTGAAGGGGCCCTATAAAGAATTTTTTTTGGGGGGGGAGCTGAGTGCACAGGACCCCCCCTTGACCCTCAGCCAACGCGCTGTAGCCAGGCACCCCCAACAAGGCTCCCAGCCGAGAATAACAAGGCTGCTGCTCCCTGGTGTCCCCGCCCTCCCTCCAGTTACTGTCGCCCCTCCTGGGGCCCGATGCTGCTGCCCGGCAGCTCGCAGCCAGCTCCGATGCTGCTCGCCTGCCCGGCCATCTGGAGCCAGGCCTGCCGCAAATGTCCCCGCCTACGCACACTCCCGGCCATGGACACCCGACGTGCCTCCGCCCCAGCCGAGAGCTTTCCCAATGCTCTGCCCTCCTGAAGCACCTGGATGCCCGGGCAGCTCCGCACAGCCTTGCATCTTTCCGGGGATTCAAAAGATGGCCCCACGTCACATAGCCGCTGTCGCAGCCCGGCCAGGGCGGGGCTGAATTGGCTCACCATTGTTTATACACAGGAGGGACAGAAAGAGTCTCCTCTTTGTCAGAAAGGAAACTTACACAACTCAGCCAAATGCTGATGATGTTGAGAATCAGTCATTCAAGGCTGCTTCTTTGCAGTGTTTTATGCTTACAGACGTACACCTCAGTAGTACAGAAGGGGAAAGAGACACAAAGGAACTGAAAAAGCTAAGAGCTATCTACCTCAGAAGTCCCGAATGTTACAGAGGACCCTGGGACATGTTCTTAGTTTCACTTGTTCACATGAAGCACTGTGGGACTTCAATATTGCCCACTGCATGCAGAGAATGTGCCCTAAAACTAGGGATAAAGGAATGTTCCACTATTGGTTGCTTTACATCTTCATTTACAGTTTCAGCAATGGTTTCAATATTCTTCCTCCTACAATCAGTTGTGTTGATTTGTCCTTACTGCGTGACTATAAGCTTGTCTAATCCATGTACAGTGTACATTTGATTTTTCTGTGTACATGTGTTGAGAAATTCTTGCATTGTATTCAATGCATTTACAGTTGAATGTGAAATTTCTCTGTTGTGCCCCCCCCCACACACACACACATCTTGTGGAAAGCCCTTTCCCATGGACAGAACAGCTCCCACATTTTTTTGTCATTCCACTAACTATGTAAAACAGAATTGTTCAAGGGGGCATTTTAATAGATGTAATAGGGCAACATTGCAACAGAATAGTTCATCTTTAATCAAGGGAGTGGGAATGTGAACTATACTACTGCATATAGTATGTATTATCTGGTTTTTATATTTATTGTTCTGCTCCCATTGCATTGTCATGTCTAACACCTTTTGCTTTGTTTCCCCAGTTTTATTTTTTAAAATATTCACACATTGGACTTTTCTTACAGAGAGATATATGTATGTACCTGCAAGCTTTTATTTATTTATTTATTTTGCAGAATTTACTCCTGACCTCATAAGAGCTGCCAAGGTAGCTAACAAATTACAAGCATGCATAATAAAATCCCATCTTAAAAATCATTAAAATGAACAGAACTACATGATTAAAACAATTAAAACCAGAGCTAAAATACACACAAAAACCCCATAAGAACAACACTTAAAACAATGGGCAGGAAGAAGGGATCACTGAGGGAACACTGAATGAAACAGAAGTGTCTTCACCTGCTAGCAGTAGACGGCAACAGAAAGGGGCAAATGATGCGTCTCCCTGGAGAGAGAGCTCCAGACTTTATGCTGTGACCAAGAAGGCCCTGTTCTGGGTTGCCACCTGCCAACTGTCAGAAGGTAGGGGTACTCAAAGGACAGCCTCCAAAGATGTACATGTGTTCACTGTAATATGTGACTATGGCTTTGTTGTAGAGGTTTTATATGTCATTTATAAGATATTCACTTATATGTATGATGATGATATTGTACTGATGTATCATTGAACAAATAGTGTTGGGGAATGTGTACATTTTATGGTGAAATGTATTGAATTTGCCAATAAAGCACAACAAAAACAAAGGAGATAGGGAACATTTGCTCATTCCTATGTGACCTTCCCTTTCTTGGTAAAGAGAGGTATTTTTTGTTCTTGTTTTTTTGTTTTTTTTTTTTGCGGGGTTTTTTGCATTATAATTACCTAAGGGGTAATCACTCCATTAGCTAACATCAAAGAAGGCATCCTGGCCCCACCAAAGCAATTGTAATGCAGTGAACCATAATTGGGGTTAATACCATATGAGAATTGTTTGGGAAACAACACATCTCATTCAAACTGTTTTCATTGCACAAGGTGGGGTGCATGATTGGGATTTAAAAAAAAAAGTCTATTAAAAGTTCATTAGTCATAAAGATCTACCTAATGGGGGGTGAAATCGCCTTAAGTACTGTTCAAGATTAAGCAAAGGTCTACTGGCACCACATGTGTTAAAACCCATTAAACAGCAAGAGCCCAAAGAGCCCTCTGGAGTTTCCTTCAAGTGTATTACTTTTAAATTAGAGATGAAGAAATTTTCTGAGTCAAAGCTGGACAGGAAACAGCTGTGCTCATTAAAGGAAGAGGAACTGCTAAGTAGTTATATAATCAACAGTGTGTAATTAACCAAGGCTATAATAGTGGATTGGATGCAAAGTTAGAGCTACACATTACACAGAATGCTAAGGACATTGTGATTGGCCTTTAGGAAGTTGCCTTTGCTTAATTCCAAATTTAAACATTACATTAAAAATGCCTACAAGACTTTTAAAAAAATGAAAAGCAGCCATGGGAGGCTGCCATTTTGAATGGAAAAGAAGGGTGTCCGGGTGGGCTCCTGACAATGGTCCTGTATGCTAAAGGTGAAGCTGTAGCTGTTGGAATTACTGGATATTCTCTGTTGTGTTTTCATTACTTATGAATTATATCTTAGCTGTATTTTCTTTGCTTATGAGTTTCTCCAGTTGTATTGTTTGTGTCATAGTATAATCTGATGTGCATCCTGAACAACTGATATATCCATAAGACTTGTAGTCAATCAATAGGTTTGTTTGATATCTAATCCTTCTGAGTACCTAAGTTAGAGAAGGCTTTAAAGAAAGAAGCCCCAAAGAAGGAAGCGTGAATATGAGAGAATTGCCTGTTATCATGTCTCTTAGGAAACAGAAGACGGAGACAAGGGAGGACAGCTTTGGACTGGAATGTGTAACCTTGACTTACCCAAAACATTATAGATCTGAGAATTCTTTTAAATATATTTTGGTGTTGGATTTGCATGCCCAGAATTCTGGTGCATAAATTTGGGGCCGTTATGTCATCTGTCTATAAATAACAGTTAAGTTTCATTTTGCTTCAGTTCTAGAAAGGAAAGGCTTTGCTTTGATGATTTATCATCACTTCTTCTACATTCGCCTGAGACATTCACTTGAGTGATACCCAGAGCAAAACCTCACAAAGGGAAGGGATGCATACTTTCCTCACCAGCAACTTTTCCATTTAGATTTGTCACTTGTATATGATACTATTCCATATTGAGATGGGTGGGGAATGTGGAAGAATTAGTTGTAGTTCTTCCTCTGGAGAGACTTACATCTCAATAGAACCTCAGTGTTCACTGAGTCAATAACTCTAATTCAGTTGCATGTTAGATTCATGCCCTACACACATCTTGCTTACTTGGAGTGGTTTTGAGGTCAGAAATCAATTGCCATTTTATTCTGAAAATTAACCCACTGGTTCTTATACAGTGCCAATTTCTTTTTTCTTCACATATCCATTATTAAGCAGAAGTTGTTCTGATTGCTCTATATGAACCATGGAAGGATGTTAGGTACATGCAAGAATGGTCTGAAATTCTCCTTGATTATGATTCTGTATTGAATTCTCTTTTTCATTGCTGAGGGATGCAGCTTTAGTTGGGAAGGCCACAAGCATGCTTAAGTAACATCCTTAAGGGTTAACACACAGCTAGGCCTGACTGAGAAGAAGTCAAGACAGAAGAGTTACCAACATTCCAGTTGTATCTATAACAGAAACGTAATTTGCACTATGCCTTACTGTGTTTCTATGCCTTTCTACTGTATTTCTAGGTAACAGTAGAAGTAGGGGGTTCTTACAGCACAAACTGGATTAATCTGGTCAAAGTAGAATTTCTTTCTGTTGCAAACATTCTGGCCAATGAATTGGTGCCCTAGGGTGGCCATAATGTCTGAAGGTCAGCCAGGGACACCTTTGGGGGGGGGAGGCAGGGGTGCGCGCGCGCGAAGCCGGAAAAAGGAAGTGGTGTCACTTCCGGTGACGGCGTGCCGTCGCCGGAAACAGGAAGTGACATCACTTCCTGTGACATCATTTTCCCCATGCCACCTGCCGGAAACAGGAAGTGACATCATTTCCCCCACACACACACCACCTGCCGGAAACAGGAAATGACATCACTTCCTGTGACATCATTTCCCCCAAATGACATCATTTCCCCCAAATGCCACTGCCGGAAACAGGAAGTGACTTCACACTGCCGGAAACAGGAAGTGACTTCCTGTGACGTCCCCAAAACTCCCCCAAATATCACCGCCGGAAACACCAAGATTATTTATAGAGAGGAAAAGGGGGAAGTAAAGTTAAATGAAACTCTTTTTTTACTTTTTTCAAAGTGAGAAGACTAGAGAGAACGGGTTCCATGCTGAGAAGCCAGTCAGATTCCAGTGAGACTGTGCTGCATAATGCAGCCTATTTATTTTGTCCTGTTTGCTCTGTTGGCTCTATCTGCGCCACCTTCATCACTTTCGGGCTGTGGATCCCCCAGTGGGGTGGTCTCCCGACTCCCTCCGCCGGCTGTTTCTGATAGACCTGTGCCCCCTCTTTCATTTGATATGTGTCCCGTGCGGGTGCCACCCTCCCGCCGGGAGATGCCGCAAAATGAGCCCCCTTGAGGCTTATGGCGGCAGGGCTCGGGGGAAGCGAGCTAGACTGCTGTTCTTTTGAGGGGTTATAGAGTGTTTCGAGCCCGTCCCTGTGGCATCGGTCCCATCGTTGTGGGACCCAGGGGGCCGGCGCAGCGTACGCCGAAGCAGCCTGTCACTAATAACACAGGTCGAGATGCAGGACAGGAACCCGGAAGTGACCGACAGGCTGCTTCAGGAAGGGAGGAGGGAGGGAGGGAGGGAAAGAGGGAAGGAAGGAAGGAAGAAAGGAAGGAAGGAAGGAAGGAAGGAAGGAAGGAGGGAGGGAAGGAGGAAGGAGGGAGGGAAGGAAGGGAGGAGGGAGGGAGGGAAGGAAGGAAGGAAAGAAGGAAGGGAGGAAGGAAGGGAGGAAGGAAGGAAGGAAGGAAGGAAGGAGGGAGGGAGGGAAGGAAGGAAGGAAGGAAGGGAGGGAGGGAAGGAAGGAGGGAGGGAAGGAAGAGGGGAAGGAAGGGAGGGAGGGAAGGAGGGAAGGAAGGGAGGGAGGGAAGGAGGGAAGGAAGGAAGGAAGAATGGGAGGGAGGAAAGAGGGAGGGAGGGAAGGAAGGAGGGAGGGAAGGAGGGAGGGAGGAAGGAAGAAAGGAAGGAAGGAAGGAGGGAGGAAGGGAAGGAAGGGAGGGAGAAGGGAGGGAGGGAAGGAAGGAAGAAAGGAAGGAGGGAGGGAAGGAAGGAAGGAAGGAGGGAGGAAGGAAGAAAGGAAGGAAGGAGGGAGGAAGGAGGGAGGGAAGGAAGGGAGGAGGGAGGGAGGGAAGGAAGGGAGGAGGGAGGGAAGGAGGGAAGGAAGGAGGGAGGAAGGAGGGAGGGAAGGAAGGGAGGAGGGAGGGAGGGAAGGAAGGAAGGAAGGAAGGAAGGAAGGAAGGAAGGAAGGAAGGAAGGAAGGAAGGAAGGAAGGAAGGAAGGAAGGAAGGCCGCCTCCTCCCGCCAGCCGCCCCCCCCCCCGCTTTCGGCCCCCTCCCTGCTTACCTTCATCCAGGGCGGGTGGCGGCCTCTCCTCCGGGCGGCTGGTGCTGCTGGCGGGGCTGGCGGCGGCTGCGGAGGCCGGGGAGGGCCTCCTCTGGTCTCTGGAGGGCCTCCAGGGACCAGCGCCGGCCTCTCCGCGGCCTCTCCGCGGCCTCCGCTGCTCGCTGGAGGCCCTCCAGAGTCTCTGGAGGGCCTCCAGGGACCAGCGGAGGCCGCGGAGAGGCCTCCGCTCGTCGGCGCTGGTCTCTGGAGGGCCTCCAGGGACCAGCGCCGGCCTCTCCGCGGCCTCCGCTGCTCGCTGGAGGCCCTCCAGAGACTCTGGAGGGCCTCCAGGGACCAGCGGAGGCCGCGGAGAGGCCTCCGCTGGTCGGCGCTGGTCTCTGGAGGGCCTCCAGGGACCAGCGCCGGCCTTTCCGCAGCCTCTCCGTGGCCTCCGCTGCTCGCTGGAGGCCCTCCAGAGACTCTGGAGGGCTTCCAGGGACCAGCGGAGGCCGCGGAGAGGCCTCCGCTGGTCGGCGCTGGTCTCTGGAGGGCCTCCAGGGACCAGCGCCGGCCTCTCCGCGTCCTCTCCGCGACCTCTCCGCGGCCTCCGCTGCTCGCTGGAGGCCCTCCACTCTGGAGGGCCTCCAGCGAGCAGCGGAGGCCGCGGAGAGGTCGCGGAGAGGACGCGGAGAGGCCGGCGCTGGTCCCTGGAGGCCCTCCAGAGACCAGCGCCGACCGCGGAGAGGCCTCCGCCACCGCCGCCGGGCCCCGCGTGCGGGCGGGGAAGGCGGCGAGTGAGGGAGGGAGCGTCCCTGCGCGTGCGCAGGGGCCCTGCGCACGTGCGGGGACGCTCCCTCCCTCACTCGCCGCCTTCCCCGCCGGCGCCCGCGGCCCTCTAATGGTCCCGGTATAGCCAGCCCGGGAGGCGGGAATAGGGGGCCAGAACCGGGACATTCCTGGGTGCCCGGGACGGTCTGGCCACCCTATGCCAACCTGATAAATTGTATCAGTAGTACGTAGCTGGCTTTCACAATGAAATTATGCTGGATATTGCAGCCAATTAGTATGTGTATACGCCAACATGTGTCAGTGTGTCATCAAGGCAATATGAAGTAGTGCCTATCCTGAAAAGGGGTAGAGTTTCTTAGTATGCAGGCTTTGGCTTAGCTCATTTATGGCAATAAACCTTCCCCCGTTCTTCCTCCATTGGACTTCACTGAGCGTTTCTGTTGGTCAAGAACACATAGAGCACAGATTTGTGTAGCATTGCTGTATTACACCAAAGTGGAATAAATGTAATAAAAACCATTTTTGTTTTCCCCTTTGTGTGTGTGTGTGTGTGCTGTAACAATCTTATTGTTAAGGATACATTTTTGTCCAAATGTGTATAGCTAACATTTAAAGTTATACAAAACAACAGGGGATCTGAAAGGATTTGTGAGAGTTATCTCATTTTCCTCTTCTGTACTATTTTCTCTTCCCCTCTATTGAAAGCCCCCATAGCCTCTCCCCTTTTCCTACTTCTTTTTTATGATGCAACAACCAAACTATCTTTATCTACCTTCCATTTTCAGTCACCCCCAACCGCAGCCGCTACCTGGGAAAACTGTGATCCAGTTGTGTGGTGCTAGTTACTTGACCAGCCCCACTTACATGGTATGGAACCCTCACTTTCCCCTGTATCTCTTTATTTCCTCTTTCCCTCCTCCTAACAACCCCATATCCTCACCCCTTTTTCTGCCTTCTTCTCTCCTCAGTCACTCAGCAACTTATAGGGTTGCCGGGTCCTTCCTAGTCACTGGCAAGGACTTTGGAAGGCATTTCTGGAGGAGACAGGGATGTTGCCAATGCAATGACATTGCACAGAAGTGACGTCATCACTTTGGGGACCAGCACCCATGCACTTGCGCTTCAAGCAGCAAATTCACAACTTGGAGTGCTGGCCCCCCACTTCTCACCAAAAGCAGGCTTAGGTGAGTCATGCAAGTTGGGTAGTAGCAAGTTGCCCAGAGGGTGCTGCCAGGCCTGTATGGCTTCAAAGGCCAGAACAGCCCTGGAAAGTGCCCTGCCCAAACCCCTTGTCTTTAACTGACAGGAAATGAGCCTGGAATGCTGGTGAAACTATTGTGGTTGCCTACCAATGGCCATTTGCTCCAAAGTTTTACAAGGGAGATATCAGCGAGTCCCTTTAGCCGACAGACTTTGCTCCTGTGGAGCGAATACCCCTGACTCAATCCAGCATATATTGCTTGATTGTTCTTTTTACCATAACCTCCGTAAAGATTTATTTGGCAAGCTTTCTTTTTCTCCAGATTTGTCTATTCTGCCACCCTGTTATTATTTATTGAGTGATACTGAGGGGGTGGTTAGTGAGGCTGTGGCAAAATTTCTGGCTGACATCCTTAAATTTAATTCTGACCATGTTTGAATGTATCTGTAAGCTCGGTTTTATTTTGATTTTATCTCCAATGTTTAAATTTTTATATTCTGTGTATTTTTATCTGAATCTATTATGCCATTAAAGGTTTGGTATGGTATGGTATGGCTATTGTGGTTGCCTACCAATGGCCATTTGCTACACATTTATGATACATTGGCTCTGACTATTTGTCTACACTGTATATTTTGGACTAAAATCAGAAGGAATACAATAGCAACATCATTCAGCATGTATGCATGTGAATATAGAACAAGACTAGATTAACAGTCTCACACCTTGTGTAAATTGATCACTAGAAAACTCCTTTTTGGTCCTACATCAACCTGTACATTGTTTTATTATTGTGTCATGTGCCTATATGCACAAATATTGCTGACCACTGAAGAAGGCCTATGTGTGTTGAAATGTGTGCGGTCACAATAGTTTCCACTTGAGTATATGGTATTTTTTATTTAGTAATGAGGCTACAGTTGCGACCATAAATGTATCTAGCCATTTGATAAATAAATCCATGTATTTTTAAAATTACATTTAGGATATATATGTTTTTAGCAGTTGGCCCTTTACTTGGTTTCTAAGTTGCCTTTTTGGTTCTTGATTCAATATTTTGGGTTAAGTTTCCCTCTTTCCTTTCATTCCTGCCTAACAATGGCCCCTGAGGTCATCCATTTCATAAAGCTACCTCATTTGGGATCTTGTAGAACTGGACCAAGAAGACTATTTGGGGGCTATTTAGAGGACAGGCACCAGGAACTCCTAGTGCTCACAGCAGAGTTCCTGGTGCTCACAGCTTTAAACTGACCCTCCAGCCCCCTTTCCAAATATTCCTCATGGTGAATAATGGAGCCAAAGGGTATCAGAATCACCCTTGTTATTGGGGATTTGGGAACTGAGAATTCTGATTTTTTTTTCTGCTCCCTGATATCCAGAGCAGAAAAAAACTACTGGATTTTATTTATTGACAGGCACATCCCTAAAATACAGTGCCCTGAGCTCCTTGGAGGAAAAAAAAGGCAAGGTAAAATGAGATGTCTAGACTGAAGTGGAAAAGAGCCTGGGAAGATGAACTGATTGTATAGAATTTAAAGAGCATCACTTATTGCTATTATTACTGAGGCATCCTCATTTTCCCCTCAGAATAAATATTAGGCCCCCAAAGATAGAAGCAAATAACATTTGAATCACTTATTCCTGCATATAATTCTGAACCTGTTTTCTTCTGTTATTCATTCAGCTCCAATAAGCAAACTCTTTACCCAAAGCCTTGAGTTGGAACTTTCTGGAATAGCAAACTGCCAAGTCCACAGATGTTTGGATCTCATTTAAATACAAATACACTAGGGACCGCCTCTTTTTGTTTTGTGAAATGGGATTCAGATTGCCTCAAATGCTCATATATAATGGAACTCTTCTGTGACTGCACACATTTTCAAATTCAACATTATGTCTTTTAGAGTTGAAGCTTTCAATTGGGTCCAAACTGGTCTCACCAGCTCCCTAGAGTCTTGCTTTGGATTTCTGGAGTTGCATTAATACACTGAATCAGTGGCAAACTTGAAAATGGCACTCAAGGGGAGATATTCCCAAATCCCAATTCCTTAATGAGACAAAGTTTTAATTATATATAAGAACATTAAAATAGTTAGTGATGCTTGAATTCTTGCAAATAATACCAAACTTTTCTAGGATTGCAGTCCTAGTTTTGTCTCAGTGTGATCACTCCTATATTCATACTGATGATTTATATTCAATTAAAAACTAGTAGTATTTTGAATGCATCTGCTCAGTTGATAGCACCAAGATATTGTCACACAGGAATATGATGACAGGCTTCATTCTTTTCCTGAGTGACAATATCTTACTCTTTCAACTGAGCTTATGCATTCAAAATACTGCTAATTTTTAATTTGAAATAAATCACTGGTATAAGTATAGGGGTGATCTTTTTAGGTAGCCCTGACCTTGATGGCCCAGCTTAGCTTCATCTCATCTAAACAGAGTTGGCCCTGGTTTAAGGTTGCCAATCCCCAGGTGGAGGCAGAGGATCCCCCAGTTTGGAAACCCTCCCCCCGCTTCAGTGTCATCATAAAGTGAGGGGGAGGGAAATGTCTACTAGGCACTCCATTATTCTCTATGGAGACCAATTCCCATAGGGTATGATGGAGAATTGATCCGTGGGTATCTGGGGCTTGGGGGGCTGTTTTTTGAGGCAAAGGCACCAAATTTGCAAAATAGCATTGTCAAGCGCGCTTATTTCTGTACCATGATGGTTCCTTAGACAAAGAGCAGGTCACTGGCTCTTTACTGCTTCCCCCCCTTATTTACAACCATTGGGCAAGTAATAAATCCATCTGGCCCAAGGATGTTTATGCTACAGCCTGGCTGGTACCACTTTCAAGTTGCCTCTCCCATAGGTTCACACAGACGACTCTTATCTTCTGCTAGAGAAGTGTGAGAATGGGAGATGTTTTTAATAGCCCAAATTCCTTAGTAATAAAAGAGAGTGTTTAGCAACCTTTGAACCCAGGACTCAAGTATGCATTTGTAATGTAACCTTTGAAGATATCCTATATAGCAACTGTGTAACTCTGTATATGTCATTACTCCCATGGCTTGTGTCCTTGGTACAGCTTCTGAGTTTCTAACAATAAAGCAGCTTTGATTTAAAAACAAAAGACTGATTATTGAGAAATATCGGTGCTTGACAAGCATTTAGTGCCTCTCCTCAAAACATCATCCAAGTTTCAAAAAAGATTCAACCATGGAGTCTAATTCAATGAATCCCAAAAGAAGGTACCCTATCCTTTATTATTCCCAATGGAGGGAAGGCATTTAAAAGATGTGTGGTCCCTTTGAATGTGATTGCCAGAGCTATGCTTGGAGTTCAGTTATGCTTGTCACAACCTTGCTTCTGGCTCCACCCCCCAATGTCTCCTGCTTCCACCCCCAAAGTCCCCAGGTATTTCTTGAATTGGACTTGGCAACCCTATCCTGGTTAGTGCTTCGTTGGAAGACCACCAAGGAAATCCAGGCTTGCTACAAAGAGGCAGGCAATGGTAAACCTGTATTCATCTCTTACCTTGACAACCGTACATCATCACCAGGCTGTGATGTGACAGCATTTTCTATTACCACTTCTTAGGCAAAAAGAATATAAATTTATTCAGAACAAACAACATGAAAAAATAAAATATAATGTCTTCCCAGATTTCTTCATAGCAGCAGCTGGCCTATATCCAGCCTGTCTTCAGTCATAAGTAAAATTCATCCTGGAGCTGCTTCAGCTTCTGGCATTTTGAAACTCTAAAAACCCAGATATTTTAACATTACAAATAGCAATCATCAGCCCATTGGTAGCTGGTCAGTAGCCTGTATTGGACACATGCCTAGAACTTAGGTTACTAAGACTGATGGGAACTATAGTGTCTTTGGTCTTCCTATTCAGTCCAGGAGGCCATGAATACTGTGATTCTCATGAACCAAGCAGAGAAGCATCCTGGAGAAAACTGAGAAAATCAATTTGCAGGAATGATAGAACCCCCTTCCCCACTAGCAGTCTAACAGAAGAACAAAAGGCCTATTCACTGTAACAGGTCTTATTCTTTAAGTATTTTTGAAAATAAAATTCAAATTTGGAGATGAAAACTAGAAGGAGAGGTAAATGAGAGGTGGCTCATTTAACTTTAACTACCATCCCCCCTCCCAAAAAAAAAATGCCACAAACAATGCACAATAAAACTGGAACAGTTCATTGAAAATAAAATATTTCTTCTTGGCTTTTTGGCTAAGATCAAGTTTATGCAAAGGGAATAAAATATAATGCAAACTTGCATTGCTGGGTTCCAAATGTTTGTAATTCTCTGGCTGGTCCCCCATTGCCCACCCCCCACCCCCTGATTTGCATTTGCCATGTCATCCCAGGCCCAAATATGAAGTTTTCTCTACTGAGTTTTTTGTGGTGTTTTCAATTTGCAACTACTGGAATATCATTTTGTTGTGATTACTCACTGTTATTTTGCTGTGTTTCTAATTCTAAGCACCTTCCTACACACTTCTTTTTAAAATCCTAAATTTGTTTTCTGCTAATGCCCAGGCATTCATAAATGGGTTGATTTGGTCACCAAATCAAAGACATTGTGTTGAATCTTAAGTACATTTATTTTGCTAAGGGGAGGTTTTTGTCCTGAAATTTACTTTAATTTCAGGTGGAAGTCTTCCAGAGACCATCATCATTTAGTACCACCTTGAAAGAGTAAAAAGAGAGAAAAAAGAACAAAGCCTCCAATAGTGTTTGTATGGAATGCAATTTAACAGATTTGTTTTCTGCTGTCTTAATTATACTTGCTTTACTGTTAAAAAAAATCTGAGTTCATTGTTTGAAGATAATCATGGGAAATGGAGCATAAAAGCCTATTATATTGACAAGGTAGTCCAAAGGCCACTGCTATCTTTTTAAGATAAGGAACCTTTCAGTCTTTAGGATAGTACTCATAGACTATATGAAGGAATTCTAATATGCAGGTATTTTGCCACTTGGGACAGTTTTCTGAGATTAAAGGAATCTCCTAGAGGTCTATTTTTATGAGCCTTTGTTTCTTCAAGTTGTATGGCAAGAGATGGAACATCCACAGTACAATCCTAAGAATTTTCTAGGCTCATTGTCTTCATAATAATAATAATATAATAATAAATTTTATTTATATCCCGCCCTCCCCACCTCGGCAGGCTCAGGGCGGATAACAACATTTCATAAAAACATACAATAATAGATAAAACCATTTAAATTTAACAATATAAAACATTAAACTTAACAGCATTAGATCCAATATATACAATTAAATAACTTCATCTGACAGTGTTGATGGTGTTTGACACTAGTTCTGCCAGTATATACACAGCGGAAAAGGTCTTTAAACCGCATTGGCGGATCCTTAATTAGTGGTCTTCTTTAGCAGTCCGAATGTGCAAATTTAAAGAGTGTGGTCCTGCAGGCCCTGCGGAACTGATCAAGTGGACATAGCAGGTGTAATTCTGCTTAGGAATGGTAGTGCTAGCACATTTTAAAATATGCCTTCATTTCCTGAGTCTAATTTGGAGATGAGAACTAGAAGGAGAGGTAAATGAAAAATCCTGAGATCAGCTGGGAAAAGACTGAACAATAATGGCTATAATCCTGGGGCTTTTCAGCAGAGTTCTAGCCTCCATCTATGACCTGCAGCTGAACAAATTAAAAGTTGGACTCTTCCTTACTAGGTTGGGCTGAAACTTAACAGTTATCAGCACTACTCAGTAGTTAGCACTAGTCGGCCTCCTCCCAGCCAGACTGGCAACGCCAGTTACAGGCTGGGGGGCGTGTTTGCCCTCCCGGAAGGAGGGAAGGCTGGCGTCGGCTCCCTGGCCATCCGGGAATTGAATGGGGGTGTGGCGTCGGGGCTATAAAGCCCCGGCCCCACCCTGGAACATGCAGTTCGTTTGCGGCTCTCGGCCCGCCCGCCCTGTGCAGTACAGGTTTGTACCGGTCGCCTTATTAGGGGCCAGGTAGGATTTTTTTTTCATTTTCACTGAATTGACCTATGTGAATTTGTTTTTTGCCTACCTTGTACTGCTCAGTAGTGTAGGAAGTTGGGGGAGGAGTTCGTCAGATTGGTCGCTTGGCAGGATGAGGTATTGGCTACAGTCTTTCAGGGGAGCACCTATGGCTCTGCACCAGTTGGTGCTGGTGGTCTGTACGAACAGTAGATGGGCTTTTTGGCTCAATGCTGGGAGTGCAGATCATGACAAAGCCTCGCCGGTGCGGATCTTTCCTGAGTGATGGATGCCGGCTGAGGTGGAGGTGGAGTTTGGGCCTGGCCGCTCAGCACCAGCCAGATGATATTGGGCTCATGCTGGGGGCAGGGTGGCTCGCCCTTCTAGGACAAGGCGGGGTCCTGTGTTTTGACCCCAGGGCTTGTCCTGTTAAGCCTATACCTCTTGCCATTCTAGTCATTCAAGTTATGTTTTAATAAAGCAGCCTGGTTTTTATCCAACATTGTGTCAGCCTCTTCATTCCGACTGGGCAGGGGGGCAAGCAACCATAGGACTGGTTTGTGGCTCATTTAACTTTTCCCCATCCATACAACCCTTCCTTGATGGAAATCCTTTCCTTATAAGTAAACCATGCTGGTTTCTTCATATTGCCATTTTTAATTGGGATTGCCAACTCCAGCTTGGGAAATTTCTGGGGATTTGGGGGTGGTATCTGGGGAGAGCAGAGTTTGAGAAAGGAAAAGAGGTCAGTGGGAATGTGCTGTACCATCAAATTCAAAAGTTGACTCTTCCAACTCCTCCCCTTCTGTGATGTCACTTCCTCCCACCAAAATTCAGTTGTTAAATTTCCTACTTTGTATCATAGTCACTTAAAAAAACCCCTCTAATACTGTCTTCAGTTTAAAACTATCTTCATCTTTTCTTCAAGAAGAAAAATAGACTCTGAAGACTTATAGGAAGACTCCAGCCAACAGCATTTCTACCTATTCACCATTCAGTCCCCAAATGGCCTCTAGCTTCTAGGGTCTTTACTGGCAATTATCAATCAGTTTATCCTATACCATAATAAAAATGGAAGCCCTAGAGCATCCATGCTTTTTAGCCCTTCCCATTTCTCATGTACTAACTACATAGTTCCTCCAGGCGAACTGATCTCTGTAATCTAGAGATCAGTTGTAATTCTGGGAGCACACCAGGCCCTTCCAAGAGGTTGGCAACTCTATTTGAATGTTATTTATTCTTTTTTTTTTCAGGGACTTCTGCTTATTCTGTGAAAAGAGAAGAAGACAATTGTTTTCATATGATGGCAAACCTCACATTGGAAGATAAGCAAATGCATAGGTCTCAGATTGCATAGCTGGTGTTGTTATGTCCTATAATAAATATTGGGACAGTGTTAGCATTAAAAAGTAGAAAGTGGAAGAAATAGGAGCCCTGAATAGCTGAAATCCAACATAAAGGACAGTTGGAAAGGGCTCCTGAAACAAGTCTTATCCTCACACCATTTTTAATTAACAAAAAAAGGAAGCAGAAAAGAGCTTTACAAAGGTCTCCAGCAGCTATCAAACAGAGCTGCAGGCAAGACCAGAGGAACAAGAATACATGCTGAAAATCAGAGACTTGTAAATAATAATGAACACAGTTGCCACCAGTGATGCTAAAACCACAAACAGCATGCTCCAGAAACACATTTCCCCAGTTTGCAATGCCCACATTCTCCCCATTCAGTTGTGCTTATGTGCTGCTTTTGTATTGATACAGTGGAAAGCATTTATCATCACACTAGGTCATTTGCTACTAGCTACTGCTCAGGCAGCCCCCAGCCTGGTAGGGTTGCTGACAAAGGCAGGTATGTACCAAGATGAGAGGCAGGATATATCCCATTTTAAAAGTAGGCACTTCTCAATACATGTGCTGCTTTTGTGTCTTTTCAGTCAGTGACATTCTGCTCCATTCCCTACCTGGCAGGTCAGGTAGCAAAGCACAAGGGTCACATGAATGAATGAAGCTGCCCTCTGTGGAATCAGATAATGGGTCCAGGAAGGTCAGTAATGTCTACTCTGACTGGCAGTGGCTCTCCGGAGTCTCAGATGGAGCAGGTCTCTCACATAACCTCCAAATCCAAATCCAAATCCCTTTATTGGCATAGAAATAAAAAGTACAGCATAGCAAATTTACATGGAGTTTCAGCTATAAAAACCAGTCAAACATCAAGAAGGGGAGCTAGTCTTTTGCTCCCTGATTGTTATGGCAGCCAAAAGGTACTTTGCAACCAGGCTTGTGATATGGGAACATTGGTCAGATAGTAGAAAAAAAACTAACTTCACTTCAGGTAATCCATAAAAATTAGACAGAATAGGTTTGATTATGCAGTCCCTCACTTCCCCTTAAAAGTCACAATAAAGTAAGACATGGGCAACCGTTTCAAGGTGCCTTCCATTACATGGGCAGACTCTATCCTGATAAGGGATGTTGGCAAACCTCCCAGACAATACCGCTGAGGGTAGAACATTGAGTCTTGCTAACATAAAAGAGCTGTGTAACTGGGGTGAAATAATCTGGGAAAGGTAGGCAGCAGGCAGCCCATGATCTGTGAAGATACCAAATGCTAAAAGAGAACAAGTTTTATGTCCAGAAGAACAAAGGGATGGTTTCTCAATATCTAAGATCCTCTGTTTCAGGATTCTGAATGCCTGCGTTTCACTTATCATACAGAGGTTGTCCAAGGGTACACCTATGGAATGTATTTTCTTCTGGATCTGACTATACCAAGTGGAAATGAAGGAATCCGCTAGCATCATATGGATATAACTAGCAGGGTCTGCCCTAAAGTGTAGGCATAGCCAAAACTTTATAGTTAGTAGCCATGCCCTTGTCTCAATCAAATGGATTCCAGTCTCTAGGCACATTGCAACATAGCTGACACAGTTGAGGACCCCTAAAATACTGCGTAAAAATGCTGCCTGAATTTGCTCAAGTTGGAAATTGAGGACGCAAACCCAAATGGAGATCCCATATAACAACTGAGAAACTGTTTTAGCATTAAAAACATGAATGGCAGCTGGGACAAATTGGTTGCTATTACCTGATCCTTTTAACTAGAGATACCGAGGATTAAACATGGGGTCTTCTGCACACAAGACAAATGATCTACCACTGAGCCAAAGCCCTGTTTCTGAGACTCAGGGAAGCACTCAACAATGAGCAGGCTGTCAGTGATGGAGCTAAAGATGGAGGCTAGAAGTCTCCATGAGAGGCTGGGGTAATTGAAGAGCATCCTGAAGCATCTAAGGATGAAGAGAGATTTATGCCACTGGGAAGGGGATTGAGGAGGGCACTCCCTTGGTACTGAGCAGTTGCTCTGTGGCACATAACAGAAGGCAACTTGACTTGGCACTCTTCCCAGCAAAGTTCTTTGTTCATGCTAGGATAGGCAAAGCTGGTAGCAACACCTATGAGTTTAGAACCAGGGTGGAATGTCCAAATGCTGATGGTCAGCTAAGAGAGTCTGTCAGTGGTAACCCACACTATGGGTGATAACAGATGGATGGTTTAAGCTGCCCTGGGGACAGGAGATAGGCAGACTCAAAAAAGTGCATCCACACAAGCACATCTTCCTCCCATCTCCACCCCGACCACAGCCTGCCGATGTGAGAAAAATACCCGTAATTCCAGAACTTCATAGTCACCCGCTTGGTTGCCAGGGTGCCTGGAGATTCAACTCACACTCATCTGCCAGGAGGACGTGAGTTTTGTCTACCAAACTGGAAGGGACTTATGAGTACTAACAGCCACAATGTTGCAGCAGCACTCCGTGTCTTTCAAGGAGGGCTAACCAGGAGAACAGATGGTTTCCAGTTGCTCCATGCGATCCCCATCTTGGCCTTTGTAGCAGAAGAAGGTGCGCTGCCAGGAACTGTCCAGGCAAGCAGTTTCCAGCCTTAACCATAGGATCAATCTTGGGAGGCTAACACCACCAGCAGCTATCTTCCTGCAGTGCCAGACTCCATAACAGCGAAGCAAGAGGCTCATGTACTCAACAGATGTCACCTATGCATAAAGCCATCAAGCTTATCTTAGGCGTGGATCCTGCCAGACCGCCTAAGCCTTTGTCCAACGGAACCCAAGACAAAGACTGGTGCCAATAGAAGATCGAAGAGGAGGAAAAACATCTTCACCCAGAGCCAAGTTTCTTTGTATAGACCGGGTGTTACCTAGGTAGCAATTTGGCCATCTATTGTTACCTTTTTAGCTACGTTTGATAGACTTAAGTACCCGCCCACCTTAATAATTTTCCCCATTCTTTTCCTTAATGGTCATCCTGGAGCCTCCCCCTTGATCCATTGTTACCTGGAAGTCCAATCAGGTAACTAAGGCCAAGACTGCTCATTGGTTAGCTATGAGCATCCAATCAGGGACCGCCAATTAACTGGCTATTGGCTACTGCATAAGTCCAGCCCTTATGGTCATTGCAGAGCCTCCCCTTTTTCTGAGGTCATGTACCAGCTGACCACTGTCATCCGCCCCTGTACCCCCCATCCCCTAGGGGCTCAAGGTAGTCCTTATAACCTGTGATCCAGCTCCACACAGGTGTGCATCTAGCAGTACCCCAGTTCCGCTGTCTAGATACATCCTTGATTCCTGATCATTTAAAGGTCCCCTCCTCCTAGTCCTCATTCGTCAACATTGGAGCCTTCCTTACCGATCGTAGTCTTCCTTGAAGACTACGATCGGTAATTATCACCCTGTTTGTCCATCCTTGTGTTGTCTCTGCATCTCCCTCTATTTTTCTTAGGACTGTATGTATGTTTTATGAGTTTATTGTCTTGTATGTGTGTTCTATATTTTTCTACAATACATTTTTAATTGTTTTTACTTAATTCGTGTCCTTGGCAATTTTAAGCAATAATTTCTGGACGTGTATCCTGTATACATAGATTCAAGATCCTTTTTAAGCCAGGTGCCCACCTGTCAATTCCCCAACCTCGTTTTGAGGGCATTTTGTCTTACACCGAGGGCTGGATCAAAGCCGCCTCAGAATTTAGGCACTGTTTTGTAAGTTGTAAGTTAGGCACCACCTTGTAAGGCTTTGAGGTGCTTCCTGGACATCTGGATAGCTGGGAAGTGCCTGGGGATAGGCTGGGAGGCGCACGAGTACTCCAGAAGCAACTCTGAGGTTCACACAGCCCATCCCTGTTCCAGAGGTGGGCCACGTGATGTCTGGAGGCTCCCAGCCACCTCGTTTCTGGTAGACTGTCAATTCAATTCAATTTGCTTTATTAGGGTCCATGACCAAATACACAGTACAATGCAGCCCAACAACACCCCCAGAAAAATTGTAAAAATCTAGAGGGACCTAAAAAGGTAAAACATATGATATAAAAAATACAGATAAAAATTAAAAGATTATACAGCTCCAGTAAAATATTAACTAGAATACACTGATTAACATTTGTTTCAGTTTCAATAGCATTTATGGTAGTATATAGAGTACTCAGGGATTAAGATAAAGTAAAATACAAGCCTGGGAATATTCAAAAATAATTAAAAAACAGACAGTTTCAAAACCCCTTTGTTACATAATCCTCATGAATTCTCCTAGCTGCTGCCAAGAATTTGGCACAATTAGATGTAAATTGGGGGTTAGAATCTGATAACAGCATATTTCTGATTTTATAATCAGAGAACCCCAGGCATCCCTCAAACAGAGAACAGATGTACCTGGCGCGTATGCCTAGGTAAAGACCACACCCAAGCAACACATGGTCAATCGTTTCCACTTTATCTGCACCACAAGGACAGACCCGGTCAGCCATAGGCACCTTTTTAAAGCAGCCCTCGATGACTGCTGAAGGAAAGGTATTGCAACGGGCCATAGAAAAAGCCCTTCTGTGGGATGGTATTGCTAGATTTGAGAGATAGGAGGCTGGAGCTAGCACATATCTCCTTTGTGGGGGAGCTAAATAATCTGAGACCTTGGCAATATCATTCTGTCTCTCAATGTCTTGTAATCTCTGTTTGACTATGTTCCTTGCTTGGTCCAGGGCCATTATCTGGAGAGATTCAGGTGAAAAGCCAAGCATAGACAATTTCTGATGAATGGCTCTAACCCAAGAGGAACAATATCTATCCTTTAAAATTAGTGATGTGATATTTGTGGGGCAATGGCTGAGACTGAGCCAAGTGGTGAATGAAAGTAGGCTCACCCTAGCCTCTATCCTTAGCAAGCTGGTTTCCAAGCGTAGTACTGCATTGGAAACGCAGGTTGGAAAGTGGAAAATGGCTCTCAAGAATTTGGACTGAATTTTCTCAAGAGGGTTGAAGTTTGATAAGGTTGGACCCGACATGGTTCCATAAGTGAGTTGAGGTATTGTTTTGGCCAAGTACAGTTTTAATGCAACTGGTATAAAATGCCCCCCTTTCGTAAGAAAAAAACCTAATGATGGCCTGAGTCAATTTACAACCAGAGTTTGCAGCATATTCGTGATGAGCCTTCTTTGATCCTGAGGACTGAATCATGACCCCCAGATATTTGTAAATTGCTACCTGTTGTAAACTATGGCCATTTATACTCCATCTCCTTAGCCTGGGTTTTGGGCCGAAAGCCATTACTTTTGTTTTCTGATAATTAATCTCTAGAAGGTTATGGTCACAATAACGACCGAATTGTACTAATGCCCTTTCTAAGGCCTACTGGAGTTCTAGACAGCAAGATTGTATCATCTGCATAAAGTAGGGCTACCATTTGCCTATCGGCAAGGAGGGGGGATAAGTATCAACTAGATGGAGGTTGCTGATCATATCGTTAATAAAGATGGCAAAAAGGGAAGGGGCCAGGACACAGCCTTGCTTGACTCCTTTCAGTGATGGATAGGGTCAGTAAGGAGACTTTGCTTATTACATCTGACCCCGATAGACGTGTTGGTATATAATGCCTGGATCAGGAATAAAAGTCTCCTGTCAATTGAGGTGGCACTTAACTTTTCCCATAATTTCCCTCTGGGAATGGAGTCAAAAGCAGATTTTAGGTCAATAAAGGCTGCATAAAGAGAGACCGTTCTACTGGTTGCATATTTGTCAATCAAATGGGATAGGATCAAATTATGTCCCAACGTGGATCATCCTTTCCTAAACCCAGCCTGCTCATCTACCAAATACATTTCCTGAATCAGCCAGCACTGCAATTTCTCTAAGAGATGACTAGCGTATAATTTGCCCAAAATACTCAGGAGGCTAATTGGCCTATAATTGGCTGGATCATCCTTTTGCCTGGACTTGAAAAAAGGGATGATGATAGCCTCTCTCCAGGCCTCAGGAATATCCCCTGTTGAATCAATATATGTGAACAATGGGGCCAAGAGAGAGGCCCACCAGTCAATATTATCTTTCATTAGATCTGGGGGTATAAAATCCAGGCCTGGAGCTTTGCGTCTCTTAAGGTTGCTGATCAGAGATCTGACTTCTCCAACTGTCACCGGAGGCCAAGGTGGCAGGTCTGAAAGGGCCTCATGAATCAGGGGAACTGCAGAATGGTGGGGATCAGAATACAGCTCTTGAAAGAATGATTCCCAATTCTTGGGGGGGGGGGGTAACAAAAGAGTCAATGGGGGAGATATCTTTGTAGGAGGACTCAAGATCAATTTCCAAAACCCTGTCAAGATCTTCTCCTTGGATAACTGTATAATGCTATTCCACAGCACTTTCATGGCCTCATGCTTCTTTGTGGCAATCAGTTCTTTATAAAACTTCTTAGAATGTGAGAGATGGTGTTGTGTACACAGAGTATCAAGGCCCACGGAATTCTTATACGCATGATATGCTATTTTTAGATCTCTTCTTGCTTGCTTGCATTCTTTATCGAACCAGGGCTTGGAGATGTTTTTGAATCTACAATGTTGAACAGAAGCATCTTGGACCAATAATGGTTTTATGAGTTGGAGGAGATGATCGAAGGGGATCAGAGGGTTCAAGACATGGGGAGTATCCAAAATTAGTTTTCTTTTGGAGCAAGCATCCTCCTTCTCCAAGACTGCCCTCACCATTTGTGCCAACTGGTCAGACCACTTGGCACGACATCTCATTTGTTGAGCTGGAACCAGATGTGGGCCCATTGTAATACTGTGAAAAGTTGCAGGAGCTAAAGGAGCTAGAGTAAGTAATAATGGGAGGCGATCACTTTCTAATTTGGGTAGAACTTGTAGATGAAGAACCTTCGAAAGTAATCTTGGGCTGGCAAGGAAATAATCAATGGTGCTGTATCTAGTACCGGCTAGAAAAGTGATTTCCCCAGGATAATCACCTACTGTGGAGCCATTCAATATGGAGAGGTCAAACCTTCTAGCCATCCTTGCTAAGCAAGCCCCTGCAAAGTTTACCCTTGGGTCTTTTGAAAGACGTCAAAGGAGAGTGGAATGGCGACTTGCCTCATTGATGAAGGTAGGAAATCCAAACTTTTCAATAAGGATCTCATCATGAGGGCCTAGTTGAGCGTTAAAGTCCCCTCCCGTTAGAATCATATCAGCTGGGGTATCATTCAGAAGATCCTCTAAATGAGATTCAAAATCATTCCAGATTGCTAGAGTGTCTGATTGTCTTTGATGAGGAGGTAGGTAGACATTGATTAGTAAAATAGTCTCTGTGTTAAAATGAAGGAAAACTGCCAATGTCCATGGGTTTGCATTATTTAGATGTGTGCATTTGCCCCCCCAGTCGGAAGAACGAGACAACACAAAAGGTGGGTTTAAAACAGGGCAACTTTATTGAACCAACAGCCTGGGGCAACCTAACAACTAACCGGACAGGCGAAGGGAATCCAAAACCCTTCCCAGTCCAGATGGGGGGAGCCACCCAGCCCCCGGCAGAAGCCGGGTAAAACTAGCTGCTGCCAGGCTGGCAGCAGTCGGGTATCCTCTCCAAATGGCATCGCCGCCCGCCCAAGGCGGCTCGCCAAAAGGGGGTGACCCTGTAGCAGGCAAAACAGCAGAGGGCCGTCGAACCCAGCTGCCGTCCGTCCCCCGCTACTTCCCTTAACCGGGAAAACCATGGGTGCCCACCAAAACAAACCTGACTTCAAGTCCCACCCCATAAAGTTACCTAACACAAAAAACCCAACCTCAATGCAGCAGTACAAGGTAGGCGAAAAACATCCCAACTCGAGCCAATAAGTTGAGATGAAAAAATTCCTACCTGGCCCCGATAAAATGGCGACCGGAGGAGCCTGTACTATTGCCGGGAGGGAGGGTGGGCCAAAACGGCCAGCAGGAGTGCGTGGCCGCAGGCGTGGTCGGGCTTATAAAGCCCTTGGCGACCACGCCTGCCGCATCCCTGGATGAAGAGGCCATTGCCTCGCTCCATCCGGGGAGGCAAAATCGGCCCCCGCCCTAAAGCCGCCTGCAGTCAGTGCGGGTGGGAAGGGGCTGGATTTCCCCCCCAGTCGGAAGAACGAGACAACACAAAAGGTGGGTTTAAAACATGGCAACTTTATTGAACCAACAGCCTGGGGCAACCTAACAACTAACCGGACAGGCGAAGGGAATCCAAAACCCTTCCCAGTCCAGATGGGGCGAGCCACCCAGCCCCCAGCAGCAGCCGGGTAAAACTAGCTGCTGCCAGGCCAGCAGCGGTCGGGTATCCTCTCCAAATGGCGTCGCCGCCCGCCCAGGGCGGCTCGCCAAAAGGGGGTGACCCTGTAGCGGGCAAAACAGCAGAGGGCCGTCGAACCCAGCTGCCGTCCGTCCCCCGCTACTTCCCTTAACCGGGAAAACCGTGGGTGCCCACCAAAACAAACCTGACTTCAAGTCCCGCCACCACAATGCCAAGCCTCAGCTTAGGCACTTGGGCCCACTGGCTGGCCTAAAGCCAGCCGAAGCCCCAGCTGTAGGTCCAACAAAAAGGCCCTGTTGCCGGTTACGGACAGGTGGACGCCATCCTGCCGATATAGGTCCGCCCTATCCGACCTAATTACCAGGTGTGGCAGGTAAATGCCAAGGCCCCCAGAGAGCGCCCTCCGAACCGCTCTATTGGCCTTGCGACGAGCCCTCTCAACCCCGGCAGGGTTCAAGGCTGCTCTCCACACCTGACGAGGAAGGATGGCGGACCAAATGATCAGCACCTCGGGCCACCTGCTCCGTATCACCCGGAGGTCTTCGATCGCCTGACGTGACAGGGCCCTCCCCTGCACCAGGCCCAAATCATTACCCCCCAAGGTGGATCAACAGGATCCGAGGCGGAGGACCATTCCTCCCCTGGAACAAAAGAGGCAAGAGGCCGTCCCAATGTAGGCCCTGACGCCCCTGCCATTCCACGACTGCCAGCTCACTAAGGCCCAGCTGCGAACCGAAGGGCGATCGTCGAGCATAGTGGGCAGCCCAAAATATCATGCTGTGGCCGGCGATCAAGATCCTCGTCCTCTCGCCCCGCACCACAGCACCTGAAACAAAGAACAAATAACGCATGAACATAGCAACCAACGCCCTCAATGGGAAATGGGGCAAACATAACCTTTGTATGCCGTGGACCTCCACCGACCCACTTTCTGAATGGCAGGTCCCGGATACCCCATTGCTGCCGCCGTGGATGCAGCACCAATACGAAAAGAATGGGTCCCGAACTGGACCCCACCGAGGCCAAGCTTGTCCAAAGCCCGGCTAGTAATGGACCAAAACTGAAATTTGGTCAATGGCAACCCATCACTGTGCCGAAATAAAGGGCCAACATCGTCGCCGCAAACAGCGATGTATTCCTTCAAGGCCGCCACTGGACAGATGTCAATATCATGGCATGAGCCCAAGGTGATACACGTACCTCGCTGCTTCTGGTCAGTCTTAGACCTGCATATTGAAATGACAACGCGGTCCCCCTGGATCTTTACGTCACCCGACTGAAGGGCCCGCTCAGAGCGGTCTTTCCGTGAGCTGACAACCAGTTCACTCACTCTGAGTGCCCCAAAAAATGCAATCATCACCGCCGCCTGAAAAAGTGCGGCTTCAAAACTGGAAAAACAGACTGAAGGCCAAACCGCCCGCAATCCTTTCTGAACAGAGGGAGACAAGGGTTGGCGGGTATCAGGCCGGGCCCCCTGCTCATGCGCCCAGCCCTCAAGCATCTTGCGCAGCCTGAAATCATCAGACCTATCAGGTAAACCCTTAATTTTTGCTGTAAACGCAAGAGCTGCCAGCTTGGCCCTAATAGTCTTGACGACTAGCCCCTTACCTTTCAGATGCACACAAAACTGCATAAGGTGAGAAACTGGTACGGGCCAACGGTTGGCCAACCCCACCTGCTCCCTAAAGATCAGGAACTGGTCAACAGAATGATCGTAGGCCTTCCAGGTGGAAGGCGCCAGTGCTAACATCATTGCCCGGTTGGCTTCGAGTCTCCAAGCCGCCACATCTCTGGGGGCATCCGAGCCGGCAGGAGATCGGCCTCTGGTGCGAGAAGGCGAAATCGCTCCATCTGCCGACGAGACAGGGCATCCGCAACTCCATTGCACACACCGGGCACGTGCTTTGCAAGAAACAAAACATTTAACCGTAAACAGCTCAGAACAAACGCCCTAACTAGGCACATAACCGGGGCCGACTTGGAGGAGAGTGTGTTAATCACGTGAACGACTGCTAGATTGTCACACCAGAAGTGGACAACGTGATTGGCCAGAGCCGGTCCCCATAACTGAAGTGCCACAACTATCGGAAAAAAATTCCAGAAAAGTTAGGTTACGGCAAAGGTCGCTGGACAGCCATTCAGCTGGCCAGTCTTCTGCACACCAATGCCCCCGAAAATAAACGCCAAAACCTATGGAACCAGCGGCATCAGACGTGACCTGGAGTTCGGCTTCAAGCTTCAGCTCCTCCCGCCAAAAGGACACCGTTAAAGTCAACCAAGAAATCCTCCCACACCTCCAGATCCTTTCTCATTCCCAGGGTGACCCTGACTCGGTGATGGGGCCGGCGCAAACTGGACATGCCATCACATAAGCGCCGCAAAAAGGCTCTCCCAGGTGCAACGACCCTACAGGCAAAGTTCAGGTGACCGACCAACTGCTGGAGCTCCAAGAGCAACAGCTTGCGTCGGCCCCGAACCGCCGCCAGCATCTGCCTCAACCTGTGATTTTTTCCCCAGGTAACCTGGAAGCCTGCTGAACTGAATCCAACTCTATGCCTAAAAAAGTCAACGTAGTAACTGGGCCCTCGGTCTTCTCATGGGTGAGCGGTACTCCCAGCTCTGACGCTAAGTCCAAAAAGGACTGGAGCAGATGGGCACACTGACCCGACCCCCGGGGACCTACAAACAAAAAATCATCGAGATAATGGACCGTCGTGGTGGAACCAGACCGCGCACGGAGAGCCCACTCAAGGAAAGTGCTAAAACGTTCAAACGCAGAACAAGAGATAGCACACCCCATAGGTAGGGCCCGATCCATATAGAACTTACCTTCGAACACAAAACCCAGGAGTTCAAAATCGTGCGGGTGCACCGGTAACAGGCGAAATGCAGACTTAATGTCGCACTTCGCCATCTCGGCCCCCAATCCACAACTCCGCACGATCTTGACTGCCTGGTCGAAGGAGGTGTATCTTACAGTACAAAGGGCGTCCGGAATGGTGTCGTTCACTGACCCGCCTTTTGGGTAAGACAGGTGATGGATCAAGCGAAACTCCCCGGGGGCCTTCTTAGGCACTACCCCCAAAGGGGATACCCGTAAATTGGGAATCGGGGGAGAGTCGAAAGGACCTAAGACTCGTCCCTCCCTGCACTCCTTCAGGATCTTGTCCCTTACCACCTGTTCCATCCCCCTAATGGACTGTAAGTTCTTGGCCATACAGGGCCCCCTACGCCCCTGAAAAGGGATACGAAAACCATAACTGAAACCTTCTAACAAATAAGCCCGATCGCGGGCACATGGGTAACCAGCTAATAATTTTTTAAGATCCATCACCTTGATGGGGCTGGGGCCCTTTACCAATAATAATAATAATAATAATAATAATAATAATAATAATAATAATAATAATAATAATAATAATAATAATAATAATAATAATAATAATAATAATAATAATTTTTTATTTCTATCCCGCCTTCCCCGCCGGAGCAGGCTCAGGGCGGCTTGTGTGTTCGTGCCCCCCCCAGACCGCTTACCCCCTGCTCGGGGCTTTGTCTTACTGCATGCGGACAGGGAATGGGAACCGCCACACAGCGTACACTCGTGCTTATATTTGCACGGCTTCCTGTTACAACCACCTGGGGACGAGAAATCCCAACAGACCAGCCGGGGTTGAACCGACTGCCCCGCCGATGAGCGGGGGCCTGATGCCATTGAATGCCTGCTAACCAGGCGGCCGCTATCCGACCTGTCGCCAGCATTGGGCTTGGCAGGTGACATCAGCTGTAATCACAGCTGCTGGTGAATGTGGTCCCACGGAATACTGGGGTTAAGAGCCGCCCTCATGCGGAACTCCTCATCATACTGCAGCCATGCAGCGCCAGAGAAGTCCGTATAAGCCTTGTAGATAATATCTACATATTGAAACAGCGGCGCCGCCCGTAAAGGTTGCGCACGCGCAATAACCCCAGCGTATATGAGGAACCCAGGCAGCCAATTGGCCCAGTTCCTCTCAACCTTGCGACGTTTAATCTTTTCTTTATCCTTGTCATCTAATTCGTCCTTGTCCTTCTTCTCGAGTTCACGGTATAGAAGGCTAAAGACGTCGACATATTCACCATGCAAGATTTTTTCCCGAGTGGCCGTAGTCAGGTGATCCCCAAAGGGCATAGCAGTATCGCCAAAAGGGCAGCAGTGGAAAGGTACAGAGCCCAACTGTGTCGGGGGGCAACACCAGCCCCCCCACTGCAGTACCGGCCAACCCGTTGCAGGAGGGCCGGCAAATTGGTGACCCCAGGGGAGAGAACCACCCAAGGGTGGCTGGCCTGAAGAGCCCGCGGGGGCTGGAGAAGTAATTGCAGACCCGGACCCCGAGGGCGGACCCCAAGGCAAAATTTGCCCCTGCCCAAACGAGCCTCCATTAGTGGCAGGACTGGGTGCAAACATCTGGCCCACTGGGGCCCCCTGGCTAAAATTGCCGGGATGACCGGCCATTCCCAGTGGATGCCAGGGACTCCAACCAACCCAAGGCCAAGCGCCGGTATTGCCAAGCGGGCCCTGCTTACCTTCCGACTCCAAGCCGACCGGAGCCCCGCCTTGGGTAGCACCACCTGCACCGCCCGGACGAGCCGGCCCCTCTGGGGCGTTACCTTCGTCTACATCAAAGCTGTCATCGTGCGGCTCCTGTCCAGACCCATCGGAAGGCCCAGGGAGGGCCGCCATTTCCTGCAAAGAAGAAATCCGAGCCAGGACCTCTTGTTCAAAGGCCCTAGTAGACGTCCGCGCAGCCTTGCGCCCCCGAGCGGGGTGAGTCGACCCTGGAGCCAAACCATGGTGCCTCTCCAGTGCCTCAAGGCTATTGACAATAGCCTGCCTAGTTTGGGCCTCCTCCTCTGCCCCGGGGGGGCCGCCTGGGTTGGGCCTCTTTTGCCCGGACTTTAAGGGCTGCTTGCCCTTGGACTTCCCCTGCCCTTTAGGCATGTCTAATTATAGGCTCCAGCCACCAAAAGGAAATGCCTGCTAGCCACCTGAGCGAGTGGTGTGGGGGGGTCACTATTGGCCTACAAGAGGGCCCAGCGACGTCTGACCAAGCTAACACACACCCGCCCGACACACCACAAGAGGGAAGAAGGGGGGGTCAGAAAAGACCTACACCCTAGCTAATGGCCTGTGCCAGGCAGAAATGAGGGTGTGGGGGGAGGGCCTCGGAGAGCTCCCCGACAAGACGCGCCTCAAAAGCTCTGAGGATGGACCCTGGAAGGGCCGCAGGCCGCACCCGCAATTGGGCGGCGGTCAGGAAGTCCGCGCACCGCAGCGGCAAGAAAAAAGGGGGCTCCGATGCTGATCTACAAGCAGGCGTGGCTGACAGCCGCGCAAAGCCACCCCCCAAACAGGGCTCTCAAACCTGAAGCGGCCCAAGCCGCACGTGGCTAGGCGGCCTCGGACGGCGGCCAGACACTCCGGCAACACCCAGCCTGCGAGGGGGTGTCAGGTGACCGCCCGCGCCTCGCTCCTAGGCTCGCCACGACCAACGCCGCAAGAAGAAGTCCTCGCTTCGCCTCGGACCGCAGAGGCAAAGGCCCTGCTGCCGCGCCTCAACGGGGGCGGGAAGAAGACTCCTCTTCTTCCAAAACGGCCAGCAGGAGTGCGTGGCCGCAGGCGTGGTCGAGCTTATAAAGCCCTTGGCGACCACGCCCGCCACATCCCCGGATGAAGAGGCCGTTGCCTCGCTCCATCCGGGGAGGCAAAATCGGCCCCCGCCCTAAAGCCGCCTGAAGTCGGCGCAGGCGGGAAGGGGCCGGATTACCCTTAATTGTTGAGGAAATTAGAATTCCCAATCCCCCTTTGAGCCTTCCAGCGCCTTCACCAGGGATAGCCTTATTAGTGAAAATATAGTATCCATCCAATAGAAGCTCCCCAGCTGTCCAGGTCTCTTGGAGAAGTAAAATATCATATGTCTTAAAAAGTGGGGAGTGATCTAGGCTTCTTAGGTGGGCCAAGCCAGCTATGTTCCAGGAGATTACTTTAAGATGTTTTGGCTTCCCTGTTTTACGCTGGATTGGCTGTCATACTTTTGAAGCTTCTGCCAGGGAAACAGGGTCAGTGATTCCTTCAACACCAGTAGGTTCATCTAAGATCGTATACAAAATTGGATTGTCTGGAGAGATAATCATGCTGCCCAGAGCCAGCTGTGTGTTGTCAGCCTACATGTGCTATGCAGATTGACAATCACTAAAATTGCCATTGAAACCCGTATTGGGGGGGGGGGGGTGTGTGTGTCTGTCTCTTCAGTTTGCAATATGGGAGCAATATGTTCTGTGTAGTGTAGTGGTTAAGAGAAGAGGACTCTAATTAGGAGAATCGGGTATGGTTCCCTGTTTCTCCTCCACATGAAGCTAGCTGGGTGACCTTGGGCCAGTCAGATCTCTTAGAACTTTCTTAGCCCCCCCCCCCTAACCTCACAAGGTGCTTGTTGTGGGAAGAGGAAGGGAAAGGTGATTGTAGACCACTTTGAGACTCCTTAAGGGAGAGAAAAGCGGGGTATAAAAACCTATTCTTCTTCTTCTGATTGTTGATGTTTTCAGCACATTTTTTAAAAGAAGGTGGGATGCGGCAAGCCCCAGAGCTTCTTCAGTGATTGTATCATACATACATGCATACATACATACATACGTATATGCATCTGTGTATATGTGTGTGTGTATTTGTAGAAGAATGTGCTGCAAGGAAACCCTTCTTCAAAAATCCATATTTTGGAATCTGTCAGTAATAATTGAACAGGCTAATCATACCGATTATTTGATTAGCACTGTCAGCCCTAATTTATTCAAGTAGGATTGAGGTTCCTATTCAAAATGACACAGTTTTTCATCTGATTGAGAACTGCTGTGAATGGTGGATACAACATGAAACTGGGGGGGGCAGTTGACGTGTGCTATTCAATATCCTCATATCAAGGCATCTGCTGTCATTTGAACTAGCAAACATCCAACCCGTATTATTGTTGATTTGTAGCAGACTGGTGATCAAATGATATAAACAGCAGATGCAGTCATCTGAATAATCGACACAAAATTAAAATCTGCTCATCTCCTTCTACTTGTGCAACATCTGACGGCAGCAGGGCTGGCAACGCTTTGCATCGCGGTGGGCAAAGGGGGAACATGAAGCTTCTCTTTGGACACAGGAAAGAACAAATAAAATGGGAACATTCTGTCAAGCGGACATCTCTTCTCCAGCAATTTAAGCCTTTCAAAATAAAATCCACACAAGTTTCTTCCATCTGAATTTCATTCCATTACTTTTCAACAATAAATGGCATCCACAATTGTCCCTTCCCGTATCATTTATACACTCAGTTCCAGGGGTAATGAAAAAGAACATGTTGTAGCAACAAGAAATCACTGCAGTCTGGTGATGGTCACCTGGCCCCCACCATCCTCTCCTCCATTCAAAACTTCAAGAAAGAATGCAGTAGGATTAGGGTTGTAGAACCAATCAGAAATCTAAAAACAGCACTGAAACAAAGCATAAGTATTTACAGGATGCAATAGATGGTGCAAAATTATACAGAGGGATCATAATTTCAGCAAGCTATGCACAGTATAATAGACCACAGTCCTGAATAATTTATCCAAGTACTTTGTGAATAATTTAGTACAGTGAAATTCTGTTGCCCATGAAGAAGAGTCCTCTTGAACAGTTCAGTTTTGTGGAAAGCCAGGGGAGTGGAGAGCCTTTCTGACTTGCTCAAGCAGATCATTCCCTAAATAGGGGGCCACAACAGAGGAGGCGCATGTATGGGCAGTTGTTGATTCTGTCCATTTGCAGGCTGGCCACTCCAGAAGACTTTGTATAGGAGGAGAGGCAGTTTCACTGATAGGAGGGTCCAAAGCCATGAAGGCGATAGGTGATAGCCAATACCTTAAACTGAGCTAGCCCCTGCAAAGGACAGTTAGTGGAGTGATTGTAAAATGGCAGTAATATGCATGCTCTGTCTAGCTCCTGATAATAGCCAAACTATGACATTCTGCACCAGAGGAGGAGGAGGAGATGATTGGATTTATATCCCACTCTTCACTCAGAGTCTCAGAGCAGCTTACAATCTCTCCCTCCCTTCATCTCCCCACAAGAAACCCTGTGAATTAAGCAGAGCTGAGAGAGCTCTCAGAGAATTGTTCTTGAGAGAACAGCTCTGAAAGATCTTGTTACTGACTCAAGGTCACACCAGCAGGTCCATGTGGAGAACTGGGGAATCCCAGTTCTCCCAGATTAGAGTCTGCACACTTAACCATTACACCAAACTGACTCAAGTCACATGGTGACATCACTTCCAGAGCATACGATAAGTGGTAGAAGCTATTTTAACATAGTTTTTGTCCAAGTACCAGAGAATCACCACAGAATTGTAGCATGAAGACATCACTTCCTGTGCACACAAAAAATGGCTGCCACATCATGTGGACTGTCTGCTCTCTCCTACCAAGTCTCCTCATCCCCTACTGGTTGCCAGGGGGATTTGACAAACATACCTCTACTCTATATTATTTATTTATTTATTTTTAAAAAATGTTTATGCTGTCTCTCCAGAAACCTGCTCAAACTGAGTTCTTGCTAAGATAATGATGTGCAAGATCATTAAAATGCAACCATTAAAAATAAAATCATTTAAAAATCCATTGAAATGCAGTCAGCAAACACTTGGCAATAAAGCAATCTCACTGTGGCATTCTTTGTGTGCAGTATTTTAACAAAGTTATAGGAATGCATACACATATTTTGATGCAGCCAAACATAGTGTCACATCCAAGGTTGCCTTTTTGCAATGTATATGCATGTGTTAGTGATGTGGGGAAAGGAAATGAATTGAAAACAGTGACAGACAGCATGAGTTCTAAATTAAAAAAACAAAAACAAATTAGGAGTGTGTAGGAAAAATGGTTTATTTTTATTCAGGGCTATTGGACTTGGAAAAAAAATCAGTACTTCCCAATATTCCAAAATCTCAATATTGGTATAGTGTTGGGATTTGGGTAAATAGTCAAGAAACCTGAATTTATCCAGCTCTATGTGAACTATCTCCATAGGTATAATGGATAACTGATCTGTGGGTATTTGAGGTTGGGGGGGGTGGTTTGCTGTTTTTTGAGGTAGAGGCATCAGAAACTATGCTAAAAATTTGGTGCCTCTCCTCAACTTTTAAAAAGATTAGACCAGCACGCCCCCAAAGAAGGTGCCCCCATTTGTTGAGAGCCAGTTTGGTGTAGTGGTTAAGTGCACAGACTCTCTTCTGGGAGAACAGGATTTAATTCCCCACTCCTCCACTTGCAGTTGCTAGAATGGCCTTGGGTCAGCCATAGCTCTTGTAGGAGTTGTCCTTGAAATGGCAGCTGCTGTAAGAGCTCTTTCAATCCCACCCACCTAACAGGGTGTCTGTTGTGGGGGGAGAAGATATAGGAGATTGTAAGCCGTTCTGAGTCTCTGATTCAGAGAGAAGGGCGGGGTATAAATCTGCAGTCTTCTTCTCCATTGCTTTCAATGGAGGGAGGGAAGGCATTTAAGGAGACTGTGGTCTCTTTAAATTCCTTCAGTCAGTCAGTCACATTTTATTTGTATCCTGCCCTCCCCGCCAAAGCGGCTCAGGGTGGCTAACAACAAGAACTTAATACATACATTGTACAATAAATAACATTTAACTACTACAATAAATAACTACAATAAATAACATTTAACTCCTTCTGAGTTCATTTGCCAAGTCATGCTGCAGCAGTGGTACAGGCTGACTTGGAGGAAGTATTTAAAGAATAACTGAGTTCATTCACCAAGTTACACTGCCACTTTGATGGCAGAAGCATGGGTCAGCTTGGAGAAGGCATTTAAAGAGGTCTCTTTAAATGCCTTCTCCAAGTCAACCCACGCTGCGGCAGTGGTAGTGTGATGCAGCAAATGAACTCAGACATTTAAAGAGACCCTTTAAATGCCTGAGTTCACTTGGCAATTTGCACTGCCTCAGCAGCAGTGCAGGCCAGCTTGGAGAAGGCATTTAAAGAGGTCTTTTAAAATTCCTTCCCCAAGCCAACCTGTGCCACTGCCACTGTGGCAGTGGCATGACTCAGCGAGTGAAGTCAGGAGACATTTAAAGAGGCTGTGGGATATCGTGGAATCAAAATTAACAAAATAAATAAATGCTGCATAAATGCTGTAGCTGCATAAATATAAATATAATAATATTAGCTTAATATTAGCTTTTATTTGGGCTCAGCTATAGTAGTAGCTGAATCAGATTAGAGAATCTGTATTCAGTTGAATAAATACCTGAAAAATATACCAAATGCACACCTCTATCAAAAACCAATTATATTTTTTTTTATACCTCATAAATTCTCCCAGTTCACATAGTAATGAAAGAAGAATATAAATCTGCTTATCCTTAACTTTTGAATGAAGACTTTCCTCCTTTTTCTTTCTAAGGTATCATTTGCAAGCTACTGCATTCTTTTGGTAATTTCTCTATTTTACTTCTTTCATATAGCATGCTGCCCTATGAGTTTTACTATGCTATGCAGTGGTCCAAATTGATGTCTATTTATTCATTTAGAAATGTCTTTTCCGTAAATTCATAGCTGTAATTTCCAGGATAGTTTCTAACATACAGTTAAAGAAAAAGCTGAAACAATCAATAGAACATAATAACAGAAATAATAAAATGGCAAAATCTAGCCACAATAACAAGATGAAAAAATGTAAACATAAAAACTATTGATTCAACTGACTGAACAGTTACTATAGTGAAGATCCATTAGAAAGGTATGGAATGTGGTGAAAATTTTCTGAGAGCAGTAGAAGCAATATACTCTCTCCAAAGAGCAAGGGTGACAGTGAACGGTGAACTAACAGAAGCAATTAATATTCAAAAAGGTACAAAACAAGGATGTCTGCTGTCACCATTACTTTTCATTTTATCTCTAGAGATATTGAACAATCAGATAAGAGAAGACACAAGCATCAAGGGAGCAGTGATAAAAAGTGAACAATATAAATTGAGAGCTTTGCAGACGACCTAGTTTTTATATTAGAACAACCAATAGACTCAATAGATTGTCTCATAAATAAGAATCAATAGATTGTCTCAGTTTGGGTACTGGGCAGGACTGAAGATCAATTATCATAAAACTAAATTTCTGACAAAGAACATGATGATGGATCAAATTCAAATTCTTCAGAAAAAATCAGGGTTTATGTATGAGAAAAGAATCAAATATCTAGGTGTACTTATCTCAAATAAGTGCAACAATCTAAAAATAGACAACTATGATAAACTACTTAAAGAAATTTAAAAAGATTTGGAAAAATGGCATGATTTGAACTTATCCCTAATGGGAAGAATAGCCTCAATAAAAATGAATATCCTTCCAAGGTTATTATTTTTATACCAAACTATTCCAGTATTTCTAAATAGTGGGTTTTTCCAAGAATTGAATAAGATGGTTTCCAAATACGTTTGGCAAGGCAAAAAACCCCTAGAATTAAACTGAAGACATTGCAAGACTCCAAATTAAGAGCAGGTATGGGCCTTCCAGACTGGCAATTGTATTATAAGGTGTGGCGGAACCGGCCCGATTCTGCCTTCAGGCCCGGTCCCGTCAGCTCCCTACGGAGTCGCCAACTCCTGGAGGGAGCTATGTCTCCTCCTGCCCCTTGGGCGCGCTGCCACCACCTGCTCAGTCCCGGGGTTCAGATTGAGAGGAACAGGACTCCCAATCCCCCTCTCCAGCTGTGAGGCTAGGCCTCCAGGTCCTCTGCCACCCTGCACTTGGGGTTCACAGAGACCTCAGCGCTTCTTTGGGGCACCCCTGGAGGATTGGCACCTTATCCAACTGCATGCCTTCCCCCTTCCCCGGGGCCCCCTTCTCAAAAACAGCGTGGTCTAAAGCGGTCTGGGGATCTAGGTGGTACAGAGATTGACTGCCAGCATTTAAACAGTAAAAATATATTTATTTAAAAAGAGAAAAGGATAGGGAAAGAAAAACAAACCAAAAAACAGTTGCATCTACCAAATTAGCACAGCTCAGCACAGCACAGCAAACAGCATAACAAAGGAAAGTTGTTTATAAATGCTTTCTACTGTCCCTGGTCTAGACTTGTCCTGTCTTGAGAATTACTTACGTTGCCTTGCTGCCTGGAGCCTCCCAGGCAGGAGCTCACAGCCAAGCAGCCTCCCTTCCCGAGCGCCTGCTGCAAACTGAGAAACTCTTCCTGCCTAGCACATGGCAAGAACAACAGCCCTTCCTGCCTCTCTAGGAGACTTTCCCCCTAGCGTTGTTGGTTTGGCTCTGGAAGGGAGGGGGGGAGTGAGGGGAAGGCTACAAAGCCGGCTGAATGGATTTACTGATCCCTGCCTTTTTGGATGAAGCACCAACACTCTCAGATGGCGTTTCTCCACACGTCCCCCTCCTTAAATTCTGAGCCGGAGGGGTTGCCTCCTACAGAGGTGACCCCGTAGCAGAATCCAAACAAACAAGGAGAAACCCATTAACCAAAATATTACACAAACATTACACAAACATTCAGGTATTTCTCCAATAATACACAAAGTCCAGCACCCTAGGTGCTCATGTCCTTTCTGGACAAAACGTTGCATGCTGCATTCAGAAGGAATGTCCAGTCTTTAAGATGTACTCCTCCGTCTCCCAGGACCACCTCTGGAGTTTGGTGCTCTCCCTCCGTTGCTGCTGTGGCTGGGGTGAGTGGCCCATCAAAGGAGCAAATTCCTGGCCCCACATCTGAAGTTGGAAACTGCCCAGTTCCCACACAGTTGCCTCTTTATCCCTCATTGGTGGAATGTTCCCTCTGTCCACTCTGTCCTCCCAGAAAACTACCTCTGGTGCTCCAAACAATTGCTGTCCCAGCTTCTTTTTGTCTCCTTCCTTCCTACCTATGTGCACCACCATGGACCTCGCAGAGAATGGCTGTGGCATATTCACCTGCCCCACTTCAACTGCCTTTCCCGTCTTCTCCATAGCCACCCCATAAGTAGCCTCGTCTAGGTCATCCACAATCACATGGGGTCCCTCCCATTCCACTTTCCATTCACCAGTATGAAGTGGCAGGAAAGCCAACACCCTATCCCCTGTCTCAGCTTCTGAGAACTCCACTTTCTGGTCCCTTGCCACCTCACACAGTGGATCCAGCCTAGGGTCACTTTGAACCTCAGACAGGAACATTTCTGGCTCCCCCAGACTTCCTGTCACCTGTTCCTTCAAGCCACCCCTAGTCCCACTGTTTCCAGAACACCCAGCCAAAGTTTGATCTGGGTTCTCCGCCCCCTCAGTTGGTTTGTCAGTGTCAGCCAACTGAGCTCCTTCCTGCCTGGAACGCTCCACAGCATCCTGCTGCCCTTGTGGAAATTGGCACCCCTCTTCCCATTGGGCACACCCTCCTGCAGGGTTTGAGACAGACTGGTCCTCCCCCTCTTGCCTGGAAGGTCCCACAGCTTCCCAGGACTCCTGTCTGCCCTGCTTCAAGACGACCTGTTTTGAGAGCGTCTCGGACGATCCCACTTCCTGATCCACAGCTACTTGGTGAACCGGTTCCAACCTAAGGCCGCTCCGGACCCCCTCCTGGAACCGCTCCCGTTCCCCCAAGCCTTCAGCTATGTGCTCCTCTGAGCCCACATTAGCCTTGCTGCTCTCAGAACCTCCTGTGAAATCTCCACTCTCCACCTCGGTCTCTTCAGCTTGCACATCCTTTACGCTAGACAGGTTCCCTCCCTCGCTAGGAACATCCACAGCCTCTTGCTGCACTTGGGGAAAGCTACACCCCTCTTCCCCTTGAGAACACCCTCCTCCAGGGCTTGCGACAGGCTGGTCCTGCCCCTCCTGGGTGACTGCCCTCTCTTCGTCCTCAGTAACCTGGGCTATTTCCCCCTCCCTGGTTGGTGGTGAGGTGGCTTCCTTAAAGTTGCCTCCCTCCTCCCACTTTCCCCTGGGGGGTTGGCTGCGGGGTACAGCCTTGCTAGAGTACTGGCCAGCCACCAAATCCCGGCCCAATAACATTGGAACTGTTTGTTCCTTCATTACCCCACATTCAGAATAGGATTTACCTTCTTGTGGAGCCAAACCCCTGAACTGCTTTCGGGAGTGGTCTGGCCCCAGTTTAAACCTTTTAAATACAGTGGCTTTATAGGCCGCAAAAGTTATCCCCCCATCTTCCATAGGCATGCTGTAATAGATGGCTGAAAGCTCTCCAGTCAGGTTGCTACAGAGGTAAGACATATAGTCCTCCTCTGCAATCCCCCACTGTTTGGCTGCCCTCTCAAAGTTGGAGAGGTATATGGAGGGGTCTTCTCCCTCTTGGTACACTGCAAAGTCCTTAGGGGTGACTTGGATCTCTTTGCTTAGTTCAGCTTCCAGACGTAGCACCTCAAGCTCATGGCGACGTTGCTCTTCCTGCTCCCGTCTGTGGATTTCAGCTCTCTCTCTTTCCTCCTGTCTGCGGAGCTCTGCTTGTCTCAGCTCCCTCTCTCTTTGTCTTTCCTCTCTCTCTCGTTCCTCCTGTCTGCGCTCTTGGTACGCCTTGGTACGTATTCTTGCCAGTTCCAACCGTAGCCGCAAGAGTTCTTCTGACTGGGTGGGGAACACTTTTGCAAGTGCCCCTGCATGCTGATGATACTCCAAAAGGAGGTCTTTCATATCTACTACAGTCATGTTGTCACACTCCAGCTTGTGCTTTGCACACTCTTCCTGGAGCTGTGGCTTTGTCATCTTCAGGATTTCCAGCATCTTAGCACGCTCCATCCTAACTAGCTAAACTTTCCCTACTCCAGTTGACCCGAAAATAAAACAAAACCTCTGTTGCTTTCTCTGGGTGCTTGCACGTATCAAAAAACAAAAAATGCCTGGCCAATCAAGTTCTCTGTTTGTTCTCATCCCACCGCTGCCGCCAAGTGTGGCGGAACCGGCCCGATTCTGCCTTCAGGCCCGGTCCCGTCAGCTCCCTACGGAGTCGCCAACTCCTGGAGGGAGCTATGTCTCCTCCTGCCCCTTGGGCGCGCTGCCACCACCTGCTCAGTCCCGGGGTTCAGATTGAGAGGAACAGGACTCCCAATCCCCCTCTCCAGCTGTGAGGCTAGGCCTCCAGGTCCTCTGCCACCCTGCACTTGGGGTTCACAGAGACCTCAGCGCTTCTTTGGGGCACCCCTGGAGGATTGGCACCTTATCCAACTGCATGCCTTCCCCCTTCCCCGGGGCCCCCTTCTCAAAAACAGCGTGGTCTAAAGCGGTCTGGGGATCTAGGTGGTACAGAGATTGACTGCCAGCATTTAAACAGTAAAAATATATTTATTTAAAAAGAGAAAAGGATAGGGAAAGAAAAACAAACCAAAAAACAGTTGCATCTACCAAATTAGCACAGCTCAGCACAGCACAGCAAACAGCATAACAAAGGAAAGTTGTTTATAAACGCTTTCTACTGTCCCTGGTCTAGACTTGTCCTGTCTTGAGAATTACTTACGTTGCCTTGCTGCCTGGAGCCTCCCAGGCAGGAGCTCACAGCCAAGCAGCCTCCCTTCCCGAGCGCCTGCTGCAAACTGAGAAACTCTTCCTGCCTAGCACATGGCAAGAACAACAGCCCTTCCTGCCTCTCTAGGAGACTTTCCCCCTAGCGTTGTTGGTTTGGCTCTGGAAGGGAGGGGGGGAGTGAGGGGAAGGCTACAAAGCCGGCTGAATGGATTTACTGATCCCTGCCTTTTTGGATGAAGCACCAACACTCTCAGATGGCGTTTCTCCACATAAGGCTTCTGTGCTCTTGTGGGTAAGAGACTAGATATTACTGAACGATAAGAGACAACTGTTGTTAGAGGGACATGACCTCACTATAGGGTGGCATGCGTACCTATGGTATCAAAGACTTGAAGGTCATTCTTATTTTAAGAACCATTGGGTTCGAAAATCTTTGTATCATACATGGTTATGATTAAAAACAGAAAATTACCAAAAAATTCCAAGATGGGTCTCCCCAGTGGAAGCATTTACTCACCCAAATCTTTTAAAATCTAATCAGAGTTATATATATGATGACTTGTTGGGAAAAGACAATCAATTGAAAACTAAAGAAGAGTTGGAAAGTATGGATAGTAAAATGAACTGGTGTTGAGAATGCAAATTGAATCTAGGTATATCAAAGACAAAATCACAGGCTTCAATACTGAACAATACCCATTTGACAATGGGCCCTCAAGAAAAATTTCTAAACTATATGCATATCTATTGCAAATGAAGACACAAGATTAAGTTGTAAATGATTGTATTGTCTAATGGGTGAAAAATTTGGATCATAGCATTACACTAGAAGAATGGGAGAGACTGTGAAAGTTTAATGTCAAACTAACTAGGTTGGTAACTTTAAAAGAAAATTTGTATAAGATGTTTTATAGATGGTACCTGACTCCACAGAAATTGTGTAAGATTTATACTAATATGTCTAACAAATGTTGGAAATGTACTAAACAAGTTGGTTCTTTTTATCATATGTGGTGGACACGTGAGGTGGTGAAGGACTACTGGAAAATGGTGCATGAACTATTTCAGAAAATTATGAAGACACAGATTCAATTCAAGCCAGAATTGTTTTTATTGAATATATTTCCTGGGGATTATTCCATAGAAATGAGACATTTGTTGGCACATTTTAATACAGCAGCCAGGATGCTTTTGGTGCAGAGATGGAAATCTCAGGAAATTCCCACGAGAAGGGACTTGGTGGGGAAAATTCTGGAAACAGCTGAGCTGGACTTTTTGTCCCAGCTAATGGCTGGGAAATCTAAGGAAGAAGCAAGAAAATATTGGATGACATTTTATGCCTGGCTAGATACTCAAGATTCTTTGGTGTGAACTTATATCTCTTTTTTCCCTATACATTATATTACAAGATTGCCTTTATTAGATTTGTCACATTCAATAGATATTTTAACTAAAAGATTTATAACATAAAATACTACAATGTTGATGATGCATAGTTTAGAGACAATAACTAACGATTTATGTATTTTAAGTAAATATTGCGGATGCAGACTTGTATTTTTTTAAAGTATTTTTATGTAGAACAAGATTAACATGTATTCTTATTTTCTACTCCCCTCTATTTTCTATTCCCCATTTTCTAAAATGAATAAAACTTTTTAAAATGAAGATCCATTAATGGGGAACAAAAAAAATGCTTACGGCCCCAAATTTTAACAAGGTACCAGGTGACTCACAAAGGGGGTGGCATTCCACATTGGGTTTAACTGTAAATGTGATCCAATAACCTCACCTCACGTGTGATTGAGGGAGTTTGGACATGGTAAGCTCACTAAGAGGTTTTCAGTATACCTAATACAAACTCCATATACAAGAAATATACTTGTATACCACTGTAAAAATACATAATGGGAGCATAAAAATCACCTTATACTGGAAAACTAATGATCACAAAACATATCTGCATGCCTCCAGTCACCATCCTAAACATATTGAATGATTCATTGTCTAAAGCCAAACTATACTACAGCAGCATCTGTTCTGATCCCTCAGCTAGAGATTCTGACCTGCAGGATCTACAGCAGACATTCTTGGAATTGCAAGATGATCAAATCAAAACAACCAAATGATACCAAGAGATAATCTGCTACTAGCTGTGTGCCAGCCTCTTGGTGAGACCTGAGGATCCCTCAGAATTACAGCTCATCTCTAGACTATGGAGATCAATTCCCCTGGAGAAAATGGATGCTTTGGAGGGTGAACTTTATCTAGGGATGCCAGCCTCCAGGTGGGGCCTAGGGATTCCCCAGAATTACAGCTCATCTCCAGACTTCAGAGATCAGTTCCCCTGGAGAAAATGGTGCTTTGGAAGGTGAACTCTATGGCATTGTACTCTGCTGAGGTCCCTGTCCTCCCCAGGCTCCATCCCCAAATCTCCAAGAATTTCACAGCCTGGCAACCTGTGCCCACTCATCCCTCACCAGTGGCTGGTGGGACATGGCAATCCTAGCTACAAGATAGGTTCAGTTGAAACTACAACAGAATACCACTGGTGGTCACATACAGCTCTCAGATCAAACCTGTTATTAACAACCTACAACCTATGATTGAATGATGCTCCCCTCTCACAGGCATTGGGAGGTGAGCCTTTCCTTGCCCATAGACAGCCTTCTAACCTTAAAACCTCTGACCCACAGCAATAACCTTTTTAACGGGGACACAGACTCTGGGACCAAGATGCCAACTGTGTCTGCTTATTCACTTTAACAACACAATTTAGGGAACCATACATCTCATATTCATTCACTAGTTCATCTTCTGATGTTACATATGCTATCAAATGTCTCAGGTCAGTCCCCACACAAAAGGATAAATGAACATAAAGCTGACATTAAAAATCACACCACTAAAAAAAACAAACAGCTGGAGAATATTTTAATCTTTCAGGTCATTCCATTGCTGACCTAGGAGAGGCATTCTTCAAACAAAGAAACTTCAAGAGGAAATTACAGTGTGAGATTGCTGAACCTGAGTTCATTCACAAGTTTAAAACAATGACAAACACACACACACACATACACACACCTCGATTGAGTAGGAACATAATATTCTTATTTCACTACAAATGCTGATTTTCTGCCCCCAAACATTTCTCCTTTGCTCTAATAAAATGGATTGTACCTGTGCATCCTTTACAAGTATTCTTTACAATATCCTTCCCACCTTCTAATTGGGACATAAAGACAGATCTCCATTCCTACTTGTTCGTGATGGAGGGAGCTTTGACTCATGAGAGCTGATACTTTGAAAATGGTGTTGGTCTCTGAGGTGCTACTGGATTTAAACTTAGCTGTTCCATATGCCCTAAGATTTATTAAATGGATAAGGGTTAGAAGAATAGTTTCAGCATGAAATTGGTCAGAATTATTTCTAATTTTCCCCACGCTAGCATGGAATCCTTATGCTCCTATTTGGAAACCTTCACCATTCTTGAATTATATAAGAAACATTCAGAAACGTACATTTTATTTGCATAAGCAATAATGAATTCATGACTGGAAATGAAATTGATGTCCCCCAAAGATTGCCCTATATGTTAAAAAGTTAGTTATGCATGTGGAGGGGGGGGGGAAAACAACTTTCATAACTCCATTCAGGTAGAATTCTTTATCAGCAAAATTAGACTTTGTCCATGAAAAAGGGAGCATCGACCAATTTTATATCTTTAATCTATGAATACATAAGCCTGTTTTCCCCCTAGGTCATGAGTAAGATTGATTATATTTTAGCAGGTGGGACTTTTTTTAAAAAAAAAGTTCATTACATTTTTTTCCACTCCATATTTTGCCAAAATAGAAGTAATTCAATGTAGCTGAAAGACCTTGCAGCCGACCGAAGTGTAATTCTGACAAACAGGATGTTGAGTGCATCTAAATAGTCTGCCTGGCATCAAGTTATCCGGCACTGATGTGATGCCATTTTTCATTTCCCTCCAAAAGATATAAGGTAAGCTTTTCTGCAAACAGCCCAATGACATAAGGAATGAGTGTCAAAATGCTGAACAAAGTGATGCTAAAAAAGGTCATTTTGTGGGATATTCAGTTCATTTCTTAATTCACAATGGGCTTTTCTGACCTTTAAAAAAAATCTGTTTGTGACAGAGAGAATGCAAAATTTCCCTCCAAGGAAACTGTTATTGGTGGTAATCAGAGTTAATTGGATGAGTGTAGTACTTTTGCTATGGGGATGCTAATGCATTTCAGAGATAACAGTTGATTAAGTCTTGGTCTAGGTGATACAACCATTGCAGGGAGAATTTTGTTTTCATGACATCTCTGCTCATTTATAAGAGTGACAGTCTGCATTTGGCAAGTTGAGTTGGTAAATTACCACAGTCTACCTCAACAAGTCTGTGATGATTTCATAGGGCATTGGGCTAAGGAGGAAATTTTGGGGGCTTCCTTCAAACAGGAGAGTAATAGGGTTGCCAGAATGAGCCTGGAAACCATATCGGCTTTCTTTCTTTCTTTCTTTCTTTCTTTCTTTCTTTCTTTCTTTCTTTCTTTCTTTCTTTCTTTCTTTCTTTCTTTCTTTCTTTCTTTCTTTCTTTCTTTCTTTCTTTCTTTCTTTCTCATTTATTTATTTATTTGTTTGTTTGTTATCCCAACCTCCTCACTAGTGGGCTCAGGACAAGTTACCAGTCTGACAATATCAGTATAAATTTCGTTGAATAAAATCATATTACTATTAAAACAATATACAACAATCAGAGTGGGTTCACCTTGACCATGATGCTCAGTGGGGCGACGCTGGGGTTCTTGCTGCCCTCACAGGGAGGCAGCCTGGGAGCAAAGCCAAGCCACGTCTTTCCTCCATCCAAATCTCAGGAAGGGGAAAGAAGCGGTGAGGAGCCTCTGCCTCACTCTCAGGCTGCCTTCCCTCACAGCGGAGGCAGACTGGGAGCAAAGTCGATCTGCCTCTTTCCCCAGCCCGAGTCTTGAGTGGAGGAAGAGGTGGTTCTACATCTCTGCTTCGCTCTCAGGCTGCCTTCCCTTGCAGGTGTGGTAGCCTGGGAGAGAGGTCAAGTCGTTTATTTCCTCTGCCTGAGTCTCAGGCAGGGGAAAGAGGTGGCACGGTGCTAGCTGGTGTGTGGGTAGGAGCTGCCTAGCAGTGCCCCGTAGGCCATGCAACACCCTAGGCAGTGCCCTTCATGGCCTACTCCCACATGCTGGCCATGATGCTCAGTTTGGACTAGTGAGAGTTCAGCATTCTCAGCAGCCAGAATGATCAGCATGGGAGAACAAGATGGATTTGGATGTCTGCTGTCTCATGCTTATACTCATCCTCAGAGCAGAACATCTGTGTTTTACAGGCCCTGTGGAATTCTGACAAATCCTGCAGGGCCTTGATCTCAAGTGGGATCTTGTTCCACCAGACTGACCCTAGTTGGGCCTGGGGATAACCAGAAGATCTTGATCAGCTGAGTGTAATGTTCTGTGAGAGGTGGTCCCACAGATATGCAGGGAGCCCAGGCCGCGCGCTGGACCAGAAAGACCAAAAGATCGTGTGCCGGATTAATTGAGAGACCATAGGAGGGATCTGCTCCCCTCCCCCCCCCTCAGACTGCCAAGCTATAGATACCTCAGGCCATCGAATCGCACCCGAGGCTACCAACACCAGCACTTGCACTTTAGACCAACGGAGACTAATTTAAAAAATTACAGTTATGAATAACATCTACGAACGTTGTGCAATACTTACCCGAGAGAATAATTGGACCTACACCACACCGGTTGACCAATGGCGGACTACTGATAGAACTTATTACAATTATTGTTAATTAATTTATTGGACAAATTTTATCAATCAACTGGTAATTGAATTATTATAATATATTTATGTATCAGAACGTATATATTTATATTATGATCTTTTTAGCTTATTAATAAGGTTGGAATGGGAGGGAGTGTATATTTTTAATAATGCTAAGAATGAATAAATTTATAGAAATTTTTAACCAGTTGATTAGAAAGTAGATAGGGAAGGGTAATTAAATTGATTAATTTAAGATAAGTAGTAGGTCGGGCGGTTGGGAACCGGAGGGGTCAGTGAAGGGGGGTAAGTTGGAATGGCAGGTGCCGATAAATCGGGGAGTGATACTGGTGAACTTTATCCTAGGTTGGTGCAAATGTTCGGCTAAGGGATTCCAGTGCTCCTGGGGAGGGGAAGATACGACGGTGGGAATAGACAGAAATACAAACGAAGGAGACAAAGACAAAATGGGGCTCGGCCACCTTCCAGTCTACTTCCCATCCCAATGGTGGCAGGTAGTGGGACCAAGAGGAATTGCTCGCCTCTGTCATTGATGTTATGCAACGCCAGGTCCATAAATAATAAAACTGCGACCCTTAGGGAGTTCCTGCTTCGGCAGGACATGGACCTGGCTTGCGTGACCGAGACCTGGGTGAGGGATGGGGAGACAGTAGCTCTCTCCCAGATGTCCCCCCAGGGATACTCGGTCTTCCACCAATCACGGACCAGCGGGCGGGGGGAGGGGTGGCGTTACTCATACGGGAGGATTACTCCTTTCGGGCTCTCCCGGACCCAAAGATTGATGGAATCGAATGCTCCGGCCTGGCGTGGGATGTTGGAGAGGGGTTGGCAGTTTGGCTGGTGTACCGTCCGCATAACGCACCAGCTAACGCCTTACCATCACTATTGGAGGCAGTGGCGGGCTGGGCGTTGGAGTTCCCGAGACTTATGGTCCTGGGTGACTTCAATGTCCATGTCGACAACACGGCCTCCACTCAGGTGATGGACCTAGTGTCTTCCATGGAGACACTGGGGCTCTCTCAATTTGTTACGACTCCCACGCATCAGGCAGGGCACACATTAGACCTGATCTTCGCGTCCGGGATTTTGGTGAATGATATCGCTGCCGAAGCGGTTCCATGGTCGGATCACCTAGCCCTTAAGGCCCGTGTGGGGACGCCGCTCCAACCCCGTATGGGCGAAGAGCCTGTTTTGGCTCACCCTCGGGGCCAGATGGACCCGGAATGGTTCCAAATGGCCTTGAGGGATCCCTGGCCCACTAGCAATTCCCTCGATGGCCTGGTGGAGACCTGGCATGGCCGGCTATCCAGGGCCATCGACGAAATTGCACCCCGGCATCCTCTGCGCCCCCGTGTGAGGCTGACCCCATGGTACACCTTGGAGCTGCGCCAGCTGAAACAGGGGCTCAGACGACTAGAGAGGCAGTGGAGACATACTCGGGACGAAGCAACGAGAGCATCCTACAGAACGTTTATGAAGTCGTACGAGATGGCAGTCAAGGCTGCAAAGAGGAATTACTTTGCAGCCAAGATTGCATCTGCAAGTTCGCGCCCAGCACAATTGTTTAGAATAATTGGAGATCTTATAACATTGCCACAAGGCAAACCAAACGTTAGAGAATTGGAGATTGGCTGTGAGGCATTTGCGAAATATTTTGCAGATAAAATCTCGTTGCTCCGCCAAGACCTGCCTACCACTTTGGAAACAGTGAGTGAAATTGAGGCTCCGTGCCTGTCTTCGGGTTTGGGACTGGATCACTTTGACCCACTCAGCCTGGAGGAGGTTGATGGAATCCTCTCTGCTGTTCACCCAACAACATGCGACCTGGACCCCTGACCCTCTTGGCTGATTAAATCTTGCCAGAGGGAGCTTAGATGTCCTTTACGGGACATCATAAACAGATCCCTCGCAGAGGGGCATTTTCCAACGCCTCTGAAAGAGGCATTGGTCCGCCCTCTCTTGAAAAAATGTACAGCAGACCCGGCCGAATTGGCAAATTACCGTCCGGTGTCTAATTTACCGTTTTTAGGTAAAATTATTGAGAGGGCAATGGCGTTGCAGCTACAGAGGTTTCTAGATGATGCCTCTGTTCTTGACCCGTGCCAGTCTGGGTTTCGTCCTGGCCATGGGACAGAGACGGTGCTGGTCGCCCTGGTGGATGACCTCCGGCGGCAACTGGATCGAGGCGTCGTCGCGGTACTGATGTTACTAGACCTGTCGGCGGCATTTGATACAGTTGACCATCAGTTGCTGACACGCCGCCTCGCTGACATTGGGGTTGGGGGGTTGGCCCTACAATGACTTTCCTCCTTCCTCTCAGGTCAGGGACAAAGGGTGGGTATTGGGGATGAGCGGACCCGGAGACACACACTAGATTGTGGGGTGCCTCAGGGAGCAGTTCTTTCCCCAATGTTGTTCAACGTCTATATGCGCCCCCTTGCCCAGATTGCCTGGAGGTTTGGGCTGGGTTGCCATCAATATGCAGATGACACCCAGCTCTACCTACTAATGGACGGACGGCCCGACTCCGCCCCAGGGAATTTGGACCAGGCTTTACAGGCTGTAGTGACATGGCTCAGGCTGAGTGGGCTGAAGCTGAACCCAGTGAAGACAGAGGTCCTTTGCGTGGGACGCGGCACTCTGGGAGGGGAAATAGCTCTCCCGGCCTTTGATGGCACGCCATTGAAATCAGCGCGCCAAGTAAAGAGCCTGGGTATTTTACTGGAGCCTTCTTTATCAATGGAGTGTGAGGAAAAGCCCCCTACTTTTCATACATGTGAACATCATGATCACCAGCATGGTTGCCAGGGTGCCTGGAGATTTGACTCTCACACATCTGCTCTAAGAAGTGGACTTTGCTTACACTTTCTAAGGCTTATGTGGCAGCTTTGCATTCTACATCTCTGAAGGGTGTGAGCCAGAACTACAGACATGCTCCAGCTGCTCCTTGTGTGCCCAGTCTTGGCCACTGCAGTGGAAGAAGCCACCATGTTTCCAGCCTGGCTCCATGGACCTAGAGCTAACAACAGCAGAATCCAGCTTGCTTTCCTGACCCAAGCTTACCCTGCCAGGCTGAACTCATTCCTTCTTAGTGGGAAAGCCACAAGTACACACCCTGAGCCTGCAAGCAACCCATCTGTTTTAAGAATGGATTAATAGCTCCACTGTTGATCCTAATTGCTCAGCAATACCAGAACAATAAATCTTGCCCAGCAGAAGATGAGAAAGAGGAAGGACATCTCCTGTCTTCATCAAGTCTTTTGTCTAACCCGGGTGGTACCTAGGCCAGCATTTGATTACCTATTGTCACCCTCCTAGTTAATCCCATTTAAACTTAAGTATCCAGCCATTCCCATTCTTACTCCAGTCTAAGTACCCTGGGGCCAACACAAGCAGCATTGCAGCTTGGAAATTTCCAGGTTCACTGGACTAAGGTGAAGTTCATTGGCCAAAGCAGGCATCCAATTAGGTGTCAGTAAGGAATGTCCAGCCTCCTTGGTCATCATAGAGCCTCCCCCTGCTCCTCCCCTAGACCTCCCAGTCCCTTAGGGTCTGAGGAAGCCTATTTAACCTGTGACCCAACTCCACTCATGTGTGCTTTCTATTCAGCAACCCCTATTACCCGCTGCCTAGATCCATCCCCAATTCTGGCCACAGTGTTGGGTCCATTTCCCCTGTCCTCTTAAGTCGCCATTGGAAACCTTCCTGGAAGACTACGATGGTAAATATTACCCTGTCTGTTTATCCATATATGTTCCCCTATTGATCTATCTATATTTCCTAGACCTGTGTGAATGTGTGATTGATTTTGTACCTTGTGTGAAAGAACTATTGTTTCAAATAAATTACAATTGATTTTACTAAATTAGAGTCCTTTATTGAGCATTGACCATCTGAACGGTTGAGCCTCGTATACACAGATAATAAAAGATTCCTTTTTAGGGCCAGCTGTCTCTCAGTCTAATTCCCCAATCTCATTTTGAGAGCAGTTTCCCTAACAGGAGGCCCAGATAGCAGCCACTGCCAAGTCAGCATTCTTCCACCTGAGGCGGGCAAGGCAGTTGGCTCCTCTCCTAGATCGCCGCGACCTCGCAACAGTGATCCATGCAACGGTCACCTCAAGATTGGACTACTGTAATGCCCTCTACTTGGGGCTACCTCTGTGCCGGACCTGGAGGTTGCAGCTGGTGCAGAACACAGCAGCCAGGTTGCTGTTGGGACTCCCGAGATGGGAGCACATATGGCCGGGGCTGCGTGGACTGCAATGGCTGCCAATCACCTACCGGGTCCAGTACAAGGTGTTGGTTATCACCTTTAAAGCCCTATATGGCCGAGGACCGGCCTACCTGAGGGACCATCTTTCCCCATATGAACCCCAGAGGGCACTGAAGTCAGTTGGAAAAAATAAAATGACTATCCCTGGGCCGAAAGAGATCAAGCTTCAGACTACCCGAGCACGGGCCTTTTCAATTGCGGCCCCCGCCTATGGAATCAGCTTCCTGAGGAGGTGCGGGCCCTACGGAACCTTGATCAGTTCCGCAGGGCCTGCAAGACTGCCCTCTTTAAACAAGCATACATCGACTGCTGAATGCTGTTGATTAAAGATCCGCCAACATGGTCCTGCCCAAGGACCTATGTCAACATGGAACATGGAATTAATCACACTGGCAGAAATTAGCATCAGAATGTCATCATTGCTGCCAGATTAAACTAAATTATGAACGTTTAAATACATTAACGGGTTTTTATGATGTTAAATTTAAGTTTTAGTGTTAAATTTAAAGTTTTTACACTTATTATTATATATGTATAAGATGTTGTTAGCCGCCCTGAGCCTGCCTGGGTGGGGAGGGCGGGATACAAATAAAATTTTACCTTACCTTACCTTACCCTGGCCATATAGGGCTTTGAAGGTTAACTCCAGAACCTTGAACTGGATACGGTACTCTATTGGCAACTAAGGCAGTCTTCCTTCCTTCCTTCCCCACATTGTTTGAGGGGTTTAATGAAAATTAGGCCTGGTCTTTGGACTTGCTATGCCATCACTAGGGGTCACAGGTAGGGCTGCTACAATTGATAAGCATCTTTCAGCATCTAAGAGTTGTTCCCAAGCCATCGCTGGAATGATTAGCTGGATGGTCTGGGGTGGGAAAGCTCTTGGTGACTGAGCAGCATCAACCAAGCCCCTTGTTGCTGGAGTGGCATGTCAGGGGAGGGAGATAAGGCTTAACCTGGCTCATCACTGCTGTTATATATGTGGGTAAGGATAACTGAGGAACCATTGGCTATGTTTGGAACAAAGGTGGGTTTGTCCCAAATGCTGCTGGTCTGCAGCCATTCCCACCATCCCCAGTCTGTTTTGCATTGCATATTAGTAATTAATAATTAAATATATTCCTTAACCACATGCTTGTCTCTCAAGTCATTTTTAAGGAGGATTCTGATCCAAAAGCAAGTGTTGAATTTATGTCAACTTCTGATTGGCTGATTATAGGGATAGCTCACTTTTTATCCTCAGGGAACAGCTGTTATTTGGTAGATGCAGGGGGGCGGGGTTTAGCAGGAATGCACAATGGCTTGGTGTCAGTGGCCTAATATGCAAATGAGTTCTTACTGGGCTTTTTCTACAAAAAAAATGCCCTGGGTAGATGCATAACAGTTACTCCTCTTGGGAGCTTTTTCCAAGCAGAAATCTGGTGGTGGGGAGGGAGTGTTAAAAACTAATCAAGGTATTTTCCAAACTCCATAAACTTTCTCATAGTTTGGTTACTGTTCCCCAATCTACCCAGAAAGCCACAGACCTAATACATAGCAACAGCCCTATGTGAAGTTTGCTTTGTCTGGGTAACTCATCATCCTATCCATTTAGGATAAAAATAAAGCACATCACACATTTGGGCAGTACCATTACCTGGGGGGATGTTTTTTTAAGAACTTACAGAATCTTGCCCCATCACATGTATTGCTCCCCAGTTTGGAGACACTATAATCATAATATAAATCAATAAATCAATCAATTTATCCAGCCAACAACCAGTACAAATCAAAAGCAAAAACTATTCGATAAAACATTTAAGAATAGAATTGGTCTAAAAATAACAGAAATATCTCTAAAATGTAACATCTAAAATCCATACATAAGAACTTAAGATCTGCACCAGTTAGATATCTCTAAAATTTAGAATCTATACATAAAATATCATGCCAAATTCTACAGGGTACTGAGAAAAATTTAGCAAATAGTGACCTGTGGGTTCACACCCATCACAAGCTTCCTTAAAATATTGACATCAGAATAACCTAGGTAATTAGGTTACAGAGGGGAAATTATGAGGGGAAATTATGTTAGACTGGACTTCCGGATAGAAATGACAATGAAACTACATGTTCTACAGATTCTACCTCTTCAATGCCACATTGACAGGTTCTCTCCTTGATGGGAGTTTTTAAAAGTCTCCCTTCTAAAACTGCGGACTGGAGTGCTTACCATCTTGCCAAAGTGAAAGCCCTCCATTGACTGGGAATCTCCAGAATAGAGAGGTAGAATGCCAGGGCAGTAACATATTTTAGCTTCTCTGAAATTTGGAAATTTGGGGTATTAGTGATATCACTTTGGCACTCTAAATCAAGCAATCTTTATTTGATCATTGATTTTGCTTGATCATAAGCCATTTGTAAAACAAATTCAAAAGAGAAACCCATATTCCATAGTTTAGAATAAATAGAGGATTGGAAATTATTTTGCAGGACTAAAGATTGTATTCAATCCCTTTGGGTTGTGTACTAATTTTAGCCAAAAGTTAATAGAGGCTAGACTTACCCTAGCGTCCACCTTAACCAACCCTGACTCAAGACGTAGACTGGCATTGGACACACACCTTGGAACCTGGAATAAAGCTCTCAAGTATCTTGATTGGACTTTTCTAGAGGAGCAAAATGAGAAGAGGATATAATCATAACAGGCATGGAAACTCATGATTACAGTCACCATTTGCCCAAGAGCAAACTTGTCCAATTCTCCTTCTCAATGCATTATTGCCTCTTGTGGTTTATTGTCTACCCAGATCCTCAGCATAGTTTTTTTGAGGGATCAGAAGGGACCCTTATTTCCTCTTGCATCATTTGAAATGTGTTAGGATCCAACCCTTCATTTGGAATATGAAATACAAATTAATCATAACTCATTTGGGTAAGGCTAGCTTGCACAGGGGACTACCTTTACCTTTTTCTAGTCCCTAGAATAATGCAATGCTTTTATAATACCTCCCAAACTGTCACCATATCCTTTTCCAAGCAAAATGTAATTCCAGCAACAGTTAAATTTGGAGTTAAATTCCTCAAAAGCTCAGGAGAGGAATTTCTGGAAATGCTTATCTGACAAACATTTCCTCCAATACAGGAAAATGAAGCCAAGCTTTCCGTAGCTCCCAGAGTATGAATTCTTTGGAGGAAGAAAAAAATGTCACTTTTGACAATATAATCTCTTTTCTTTATAGTAATAGGCCCAGCAATAAAAAAAGCCTAATACGTCCTTCAAAATTGTATTGTAAGTGGAATTACTTTTCAGAATTTTTTTCATATTTAATCAGAGATATCCATTTCTAGTATATGGCCTTGTCATTTTAAATAGTTAAACAATTTGATTCACTATTTCGGCATTTAGGAAGAACAATCGGTCAATTATTAGGACACTGGAAAAATAAATGTCATATTTGGACTTAGCTAACTGGAATAATCTCAGTTGGCTTTGTGTAGAATGAAAATTGGTGTAAGGTTTGACTAAGTATAATAGTAATTGTTTCTACCACCCCTTTTGGATTCCCAGATTTGTTTAGGGTTGTGTGTAGTAGAGTTCTGTTTTACATTCAGAAGTCTGCAGGTTCATTCCCTGACATCTCCTTTAAAAAAAATGCTAGGATGCAGGTATAGGGACCTTTGTCTAAGGCCTTAGAGACTGTCTTCAGACAGATAAGATAATACTTAAAGTCCATCCTGATTTTCTACTGAACATAATCTTCAAGGTGATTTATAAACTCAATAAAAGCAACCCCATTTTTTTAATGTTAGAAGAGATATAAAGATTGTTCTTTTCCATCAGGCATCTGGCAAGATTAATGTTGATGGCAAAAAAAAAAATTCTGCTGATTTTGGTTCCTATTTCAGTTTCTATGTGGTTTTGGTACTTATGCCTGTTTTGATGGCTTCTGTTTATATTTGTGATTTGATTTTATTTAGAGCATTTCCATACCACCTTTCTCCACCAATGCACCCAACAATCAAAATCAGTAAAACAGCTGTAAAAGTATGCATAATAAAAACCAATTAAAACACACAAACAATTAACACAAAGACAATTGAAACACATAAACAGGAAGGTGGCTTAATGAGGGAATGCCAAATGAAACAGGTAAATCTTCATTCACTGGTGAAAGACAGTGATTGAGCAGGACAATTTCCCTGGAATTCTGTAATTTTGGTGCCACAACCAAGAATGTCCATACATATGCTAAACCCATTTTCACTATATTTTAATGTATTTTTTTTCTTATGACAAACTAGAATGATGTTTATAATGCATGTTACATTTTAAAAAGTAAATTAGGTGGACAAGAACATCTTTAAGAAGAATCATATACTTAGTTGAGGTTCTGGTTCTGGCACGCCCAGCTTAAGGACGGCGGTGACTTTGTCTCTGATTAAAAAGCTAAGTTATCAAAGTTTTTAAACCTTCAATTGATGTTTTAAACTCATCTATTGCAGCTTACAACTTTGTTCTTCCCTCTTGGCAAGGGTGGACAAGTTTTATCTTATCTTACTCCACTAACGAGAGTCAATTATCTGCCGTCCATTTACTGCCGGGAGTGGAGTTTAAGAAACTTCGGCCAGAGGATTTTATGTCTTTCTTTAAGTCTAGTTTTGAAAGTTTACCCTTGGCAGAGGAACCTTTTCGAGTTGTGGATTTTGTGAGATTATTTAGCTCCTCCTTTGAGAAAAGACTGTTTGAAGTTTTAGAGTTACTATTATTTTCACCTGTGTTATTCCAAGCATCCCCCTTCTACCTCTGGATTGTATTTTAAGTTTTCTGTTCCAGCATAGCCTTTTGTGGTTTGTGATTTTGGCTGCTTGTCAACAATGGGATTGAAAAGGACATATCCTTTTGAAGAAGAGGTTTCTCAACCATCATTTAAACAATCTAAATTGGATCATTTTTTTCCTGCAATACCATTGCGAAACAGGTTCGAGTGCTTGGAGGCTGTTGCTGAGGAGGGCGAATTCCTCACCTATCAAATCACCCCAGAGACTGAGCAAGAGATGCCTGGTTTCATGTCTCCTAATGACAGACAAGCCACCAGACCTTGGGAGGGGCTGGAGCTGCTAGCCCAACAAACAGTTCTAGTTGCTAAATCCCTGAATAAAATATTTCAAGCCCAAGAGAAGATGTTGGCTCTGCTTCAAGAACTTAATAACACCATGTCTATCAATAAGGATAGCAGCTCACCAATCACTAAAGGGAGTCCAAGTATGCAATTCCAGTCAAACAGTTCTGATGGTGACCAGAAGGCTAATGTAAAAGCCTCCTTTACACTAGTCCTTAATCCTTATGCTGTGGTTGTTAATGTGTTCCCATGGAGAGGGAGACACATTGATTGGAGCCAGAGGAGCAGAGCAATAGGTCATCTGGCTGATGTTTTTAAGCTTCACCATAAAGGTATTGATCTTATTTGGATTGAGAGACTAAGCAGCCCAATCAGGTTTGAACGTTTCCTCTTGCATTTTCGCTCTAAGACAATACCATCACGACTGTTTGTCCAATCCACCAAATTAACTGCTCTGGGCATTCAGGTACAGAGACATTTCAAAAACACCTTAATTCAGGAGCTAGCCCCCGAATTTGCTACAATAAAATCTGAAAGATCCATTCAAGATTTAAATGCAAGGGCAACAGTGACCCAAAAGGCACCTATCAACCCTCGGGATTGCATTTTGCCCCCCCAGTCGGAAGAACGAGACAACACAGGTATATGAATATAAAACAGGGCAACTTTATTGAACCAACAGCCTGGGTCAACCTAACAACTAACCGGACAGGCTAAGGGAAAACACCCAATTTCTTCCCTGTCCGGATGGGGTGAGCCACCCGGCCCCCAGCAGCAGCCGGTATGAAACAGCTGCTACCGGGCCGGCAGAGGCCGGGTATCCCCTCAACTGGCCATGCCGCCCACCCAGGAATGGCCTGCCAGATGAGGTAACCCTGTAGCAGGAAAGACAGCAGAGAGCTGTACAGCCCCGCTGCCGTCCGCCCCCCCCCCCCGCTACTTCCCTTAAACCGGGAAAACCATGGGTGCCCACCAAATGCAAACCTGACTTCAAGTCCTGCCAAATAAAGTTACCTAAAAATAAATAACCCAACCTAAAAGCAACAGTACAAGGTAGGCGAAAAACATCCCAACCTATGGCCAATTAATCGAGATGAAAAAATTCCTACCTGGCCCCGAAAATACGGCGACCGGAGGAGCCTGTACTATTACAGGGAGGGAGGGTGGGCCAAAACGGCCAGCAGAACTGCGTGGCCTCGGGCGTGGCCGGGCTTATAAAGCCCCTCCAGACCACGCCCGACGCTTCCCCGGATGAAGAGGCCGTTGCCTCGCTCCATCCAGGGAGGCAAACTCGGCCCCTGCCCTAGAGCCGCCTAAAGTCGGCGCGGGCGGGAAGGGGCCGGATTATGGTTCTTACAAACCCTCAGGATTGCATTTTATGGTTCTTACAAGTTAATATCGAGGTAACAGATTGTAATTTTAACCAGTGTATTCTAGTTAATATTTTTTCTGGAGCTGTATAATTTTTAATTTTTTTATTATATGTACTATATTTATTAAGCTAGAAGATGTTTGACCACTACTGTATTATTTGTCATATCTTATTATTCATACTATTGTCCTATATTTTATTTTCACATTTATTTTTTAAATATCTTATATTTTACCTATTTAGATCCATCTTGATTTTTACAATTTGTATGTGGTTGTTGTTGGCCTGCATTGTGCTGTGTATACTTAGTTTAACCCTACTTGCTAGCAATAGGGCAATTAACAGACAGCTTGTATTACCTTTTATTGGTTTCCCACACAAATGCTATCCAGACCAAATGCTCTTTCAATGTGTTAATTTCACTATTCTAACTTTGCACCACTTTGCATTCTTAACCACTGCCCATTAGCTATATGTAGCTTTGCTCACTGTACCTCATTCCTTGTCTGAAGAAGTATGTGTGCATACAATACAAAAGCTTACATTCTGAATAAAATGGACTCCTACTTTGTTCTATTGCTTCAGACCAACACAGCTGCCCACCTGGACCATTCTTGAGTTGTGATCCATCTAGACTCTGATGATGAGGGCACCAGTTCAGCCAGTTACTCTCAAGGGCAAACAGCAGGGCATAGAGGATGAGATTTTCCCTTGATGTTGCCATATAGCACTGATATTCAGAAGTTCATTGCCTATTCTTCATGAAGCTAAATCCATCTTCATGAAGCTAAATCTATTCTTCATGAAGCTAAATCCATCTATCCATCACTATATTCACTGGCAGTGAATTCCACTATTTAGTTCCTCATTGTGTAAAGAAAGACTTCCTTGTGTCCTTCCTATATCTATTGCTTATCAGCTTCATTGGATGCCCCCAAGCTGTAGTATTATGAAAGAGGGAGAAAAAGTTCTCGTATCCTTTGTTTCCACTCCCCATAAAGCCTTTACCAGAATGAGTTTCCTTTCATGTGTATAAGTGCATGCAGCAAAAAGAGCAGAATGGGGAAAGCACACAAAAAAGAGGGTTTTCAGGCAACACTCTTCTCTCCAAAATCTACTTTCCTACTGAAATGTGAAACCAGAGACTGTGTGGCACAGCCCTATTGAATACTTGCATATCCATTTTCTTTAATGTACTCTGATCCCCGTAAAAACAGTCCATTCAAAGTACACTTCTACAGTTTTTCTGAACTGGTTTTTTTTTTAAACCCCTCTCATTTGCTCTCTGCTGCTCGGTCTGTGGGACCCTTACTAAACTGCTATTCAACCATTACAGTAAGTGGACATTGCATAGCAGCGGGCCTGATGGGTTGTGCTGTTAATGTTCATTTGCTATTCTTGGCACAATCATTGCATCTGTTGTTGCTTTTCATGTGATTAGGCATCAAAATTATAAACAGAGGGAGAGAGTATGCAATGCCACCTGAACACCAACACACAATTTATGGCTAAATGTTCTCCTTTGCTTACAAAGATGCTCTGCTCCCATGACTGAACGCACTGCTGGGCTACAAACTACAGCCTCCCAGGTGAGATTTTATGAAGGCCAAATTAGCCAATGTCCCAATCTGGTCATGCTGTGCAATTTGACAATGAGTGAAAACTGCGGGGCTTCCAGTTATAAAAGTTTAGGGATTTATTGCATTTCTCAACCAAGCATGGGGATTAAAAAAAAATCCTTCATCTTAGCTTTGAGACATTCAATGAAAGCAAAACTCACCAATGATATAATCATAGAATCACAGCATTGGAAGGGGCCATACAGGCCATTTAGGCCAATCCCCTGCTCATTGCAGGGTCAGCCTAGCCTAGAGCATCTCTGACAAGTGTTTGTCCAGCCACTGCTTAGACTGCCAGTGAGGAGGAGTTGACCACCTCGCTAAGTAGTTGATTCCACTGTTGAACAACTCTTACTGTAAAAAAAGATCTTCCTAATATTTAGCCAGTACCTTCCTTCCTGCCCATTTAAACCATTATTGTCAGTCCTATCCTCTGCTGCCAACAGCAACAGCTCCCTGACCTCCTGTAGTTTGTAGCCGAGCAGAGGTCATGGGAACAGAGCATCTTTGTAAGCAAAGGAGAACATTTAGCCATAAATTGTGTGTTGGTGTTCAGGCAGAGAGCCAGTTTGGTATAATAGTTAAGTGTGCGGACTCTTATCTGGGAGAACCGGGTTTGATTCCCCACTCCTCCACTTGCACCTGCTGGAATGGCCTTGGGTCGCCCATAGCTTTCACTGGAGTTGTCCTTGAAAGGGCAGCTGCTGTAAAAAGCTCTCTCAGCCCCACCTACCTCACAGGGTGTCTGTTGTCGGGGGCAGAGAAAGGTAAAGGAGATTGTGACCACTCTGAGATTCAGAGTATAGGGTGGAATATAAATCCAATATCATCTTCTTCTTCTTCTACAGCTCTTCAAATACTTAAAGAGAGCAATCATGCCCCCCTCAGCCTCCTCTTCTCAAGAGTGAACATTCTGAAGTCTCTCAGCCTTTCCTCATAGGATTTGGTCTCCTGGCCCCTGGTCATCCTTGTCACTCTCCTCTGTACCTGCTCTGTTCCACATCCTTTTTGAAGCGAGGCCTCCAGAACTTCACACAATACTCCAGATACAACCTGACCAATGCAGTGTATAGTGGGACTATGACATCTTATGGTTTGGATGTTATGCTGTCAAGAAATTAATTTTTAATCTAAGTATTTGCATTATTCATCCAGTTGTTTTAAGTGTGGTAAGGATCCGTACTTGTTAAAGTGTCCTTTGGGCAGAGGCCAATTATTTCATTAAGTATAAACCTTAGTGGTCTCACCTACTTCACTATCTGATAGTAGATCACCAGGATCTAAGTTCGACAGCTAGAAACCTGGAAGAAACTGTTTTGACAGCCTAATTAAATCAGGCACTAGACTGGCTACCTAATTAAGCTAGTCAGTGCTAACATCTAGAATATAGCCAATACAAAGGCTATGCAAAATAAAGAGAGAGAGAGAGAAAGAAGAGAGATCCTTCATCATCCGAAATAGGAGGTGAAGTTACGTCTATTTGAGTGTGTGCCTGGCCAAGAATTATTCCAAGGAACAGAGATGCAGGAAAGCGAGCTGACGTCATCTGCAGTGCAAGTATTTTGCTTTGCTCTTATCAGACTGTGATATTGCACCTGTGAACTTGGAGGATGAGCAAGGGCTCGATGCTCTGCCAATGAATGCCAGAAGGCAACAGGTTGTGCTCCTCTAACAAGAGGGTTTATGCAAAATACTTTTCAGTGTTTCTATATAGTAGTGAACTTGGAACTGTGTGGAGTAAGCAGTCTGGGACAACTAGCTTAGTAACAAAGTGGAGGAGTTAATCTGGCTAGCTGCCAGTAGCTTTTTTGTTTTATATTTGTTCCTCATCTCTAAACACTGTTTTTCTTTGTATTGTTTTAATGTCCTTTTATGTTTTAGCCATCCCTTTGTAAATAAAGTCATTTCTATTTTTGTAAGCTTTGTTTTGGTATTTGTAGACCAGCCACTATTTGATGAGCCAACCAGACCATAAGAACCCAGTCCCTCTTAAAGGTAGAGGTTCAATTTTAAATTAACATCTGTTTTCCCTCACCTCCCCTCCAAGTTCGGAAGGGGCATGGCCCAAACCCCAGAGACCTGTTTGACATATGCCTCTGTTGATACACCCCAAGATTTAGGCTCCTACCTGTGGCAGGCTTCAGTGTGCTGCAGGAGGGGCCATCCTTGCCTCCCCAGAAGGAGGAAGAGCTGAACAGCTGTATTAGCCGCTTTCCTGTAGGAGGTGGAGCCAGAGCTTGGTAGCTGGCTTCACCCCCTCCCTTTCAGCCTTGCCTCATGCTCACCCCACCCTCCTGCCCTGGATATAGTGCAAACTCTGCTGGTCACCCAATCTGAAAGGGGGCTGGATAGAAATTTTTCACCCTTGACTGGTTGGAAGGGGTATTTTTGCTTACCCCGCACTGTGGTTCAGAGGATTGTGAAATTGCCTTGGGTGGTGTCATTGAATAGGTTGGTGGTCACTTGGCAGTATTTTGGTTGTATTGGATTTGGCGGCTCGGTCAGTAGCCCCCATTTGGGACTTGGGAGTCTTGCAGGGTCATCTCCAGGGCTCTGTGGAATAGGGGGAGGGGCATGCAGACTGCCTATGGGAAAGCTGAGATTGATCTCCACTCAAACTGGGTGGTTTGTGGGGAGGATCTCCAGGGTTTATCCCAAGCAAGGTGCCAGCCAGATGGGAGCCAATTAGAGATGGCTTAGTCTGGGGCAAGGTGTCTCACCCACTGTTCAACAAGGGAGGGGTCCAGGAATGACCCCCTGGTCTTGATTGTACTGCCAGTTAAAGTTTGCCCTTTGCTGTGAGAAGTGTAAAATAAAGTGGCCCCTAGTTTACCCAACTCATCAGTGTCTGTATCTTTATTTCGACGGGGGGGGGGGGGGAGGCATTTGTCTTTTTTGTCACTGCACCACACTTGCTGCTTATAATTAACTTATGGTCCTCCCATACCCCAAAATCTTGTTTACACACACTGCTTCCCAGAAGTGAATCCCCATCCAGTATGTGTCTTTCTCATTTTTGTATCATCGCAAGCACCTCCAGATAGAAGAGCTTATAATGAAGTACCATAGTCTATAAGCAGGTGATTTAAATTAAAATAAATAAGCATAAGTGATCAGTGCTCTCCAGTCTGATGTAAACAAAGACAAAAGGCTTGGAAATGTATTTGAAAAACCTTAAACAGCTGCAAGAGTGACCATCTGCAAAAAAAAAAAAGTGCCACTTATTGCAATTACAGGCATGAAATAAATAAAAGCGAAGTTGACATTTTCCAGGAAAAGAGATTCCAGTTAATATCCCAGAAGTCCACAACTTTAGGGGGGAAAACCTTATGATACTTACTGAATTAAAGAACCCCAGCATCTAAGGTTCAACAGAGCAGCCATCTGGACTCTCAGGTTTCACTAGAATATCTTGGAATAAAAAAAAAAATCTGTTGTAATCAGTAGGCCACCCCTGCAGGAGGGAAGAATCACAGACTCTCATCCCTTATTACTCTGGCATTAGCTGAGTATCCCTGTATTATGTTTAAAAGCTTCTACTAGACTTCATGGAAGATGACAGCTGATCTAATGGAGCTATTTAAAGGCAAAGGAAACTTCTAAAATAAAATATACAAAGGCTCTAAAAATCAAAACTAGGTGGAAGGATAAAGAAGTGATAGGTCCCTTTGCTAATTCTGGCTCAGTTTCATTATTTCAGAAATAAAGCTGATTAGTATTAACCAAAATGTTAAATTCAGGTGAATATAGATAATAGTGCTTGATTGCTATTTTTCTTGGCCTGGTGAAACATGTCCACCTTTTCTCTTACATGAATTCAATCCTTCATTTTGAGATTGGGAGGGGAAAAATTAGTTAATGCAATTTCACCTTATCTAGGATTATTCCTCTATGTGGCTCCATTATATTCAGATGTCAAATCCAATAAAAGCATTAATTATATTCGATCTCTTAATGGTCTGATTTTATTATGCCCTTAGCTCTGGTGGTTATAGTACATCTTGCTGCCAAGAATGAGCTCGAAGATTAGAACGGCACAATTTACTGTACGAAGGCATTCTTTTTGCTGCAATTCTTCTATTCTGAAAAACTGAAAGCAAAAGTGCATTCTAAAGCAATATATCTGTGTTCCATGGATTCCAACAGAATTTTGGAACATGTAATATTCTGGATTCTGTGCATCCTAATTTTTGAAAGGAATGGATTTTTTAGGACAAAATATTTTCCACATCCTTGTCTTGTGAAATCCCTGTACCTCAAGGGGTGATAAGTCTGCTGTATCAATAGCATGATTGACACACAAAAGGTCCCAGGTTCCGTCTCCAGCTTTTTTGCTTGTTTGGTCAGAATGTTTCTCTTTGTCATGAATTTTGTGTAGATTGGTCATACAATTTATAATACACTTCTTCATACAATGTGTCATTTGCGTGTGCACAATATGAGTATAATGCTGATTTGAAATATAGCATTGAAAAATACGTCCAATTCATAGGAAGAATTGGAGTGAAGCAGGAGGGAATGACATGAAAATAAGGCATTGTGAGTTCTATTTTTCTCACAAGAGAGAAGTCAAATCAAAATGGGAATTGTCCCATTGCAATAATGATTTGAAATTATCCTTTCAATTTATACACATAGCCTTCTGAGCTTGGTGATATGTGTTATAGAAGATGGAGTTTGTTCTGAAGAAATCGCTGAAATCTTTGAAGCATCACTTGGAGATGTGGTAGACCCCATCTAGCAAGGAGGGCTTGTGACAGTAATTTCCTGCAGACATTACATTCTGTTCTGCTCATGCAAATCAGGAGCCTGCCTGTGGATCGGGAGCACTGTATGCCTGGTTGCTTTCCCATGTGCATTGCCCAATTTGGACTTCAAATGATTTCAGTGATTTCTTCAGCACAAACACCAAGTTCTGTAATATTATCACCTAAGACAAATGTCTGTGTGTATAAACTGGCAGAATAGAATATCTGATGGAGGAATAATGTGCTATTTGTTACGGGAAATGCCATCAAGGCACAGCTGACTTAGAGTGACCCCATAGGGTTTTCAAGGCAAGAGACTCTCAGAGGTGGTATGCAATTACTTGCCTCTCTGACCCTGGTATTCCCTGGAGGTTTCCTCTCCAACCTGACAAGATTGGGCTAGCCTGGGCTATTCAGGTTAGGGCAGTGGGCTATATACATAGGCAATATATGTAAAACCTCTGCATCTCACTAGATTGCAACAAAACAGAAATAGCATGAAGGAAAAAAGATTAAAGAAAAAATGCAGACTTGGGAGAAAAATTAAAATGATACCAAAGATCATCAAGTTGGGCATAATCTGGTATAATGAATAAAATATAGAATACAGATGCCAGCTGTTTATTTCCTGGTGGGACTCTAACAATTCCACAACAATCAAACTCATTTGATGTTTTTCATTTGAAAATTGAGACCCTGCCTTATTGATTTAACTCCTGTTAAAATAATCAACAATATATACAACAATTACAATTTTAAAAAAACAAAACAAAAAACGAGAACATTCGTGCATTACCATAGTACACTCATCATGCAATCGTAAAATGAATCATAGCCTTCGAAGTCTGTTAGATTCAACAGGCTAAGAAGAGCGCAGCTCAGTGTAGGATTACACTGTAAAAAATCTGCTGCCCAGAATTAGAGATGCACAAAAATAGTGGGGTTTTTTCCAGGTTTTCCCTGTAACTCTTTTGCTTCATCCATTTTCAGTGTTCTTGATTTGCTTATTTCTTTCACAGCAATTTAACATTTTTTTGCTCAATTTTTATATCATTTATGTACAATTGGTTTTAAAAATGAGCATCTATTTTAAAGGGGATCATTCTATTGAACATTGTTAATACAGTCATGAAAGTCACTTGCAGTTTTGTTCCTAGAGGGGAGAATTCATGCCAGAAACATGGATTTTTTAAAAATCATCCTTTATTATAATAAATAAAACCATAGTGGTATTGGCCAAATGGGGTTCTCCCAGTGGTGGCAACCAGCAGAAGGGCTGGGGGTGGGGACAAGGGAGCATCCCTGTGATTTTGGTGATGTCACTGCCATAACTAAGTCACTTCCAGGTAAAACCCAGAACAAGCAAAGGGTACCTCTAGGAATTGCCTGAAAGTCTATGGTAAAACCATAGAGTTTCCTGTGATTATTGAAGCTGCCCAATGTCATTTCCAGATCTCTCTGTTCTTTATTTTATTTTTCTTCCGTCACCACTCAGAGCAAGTCTAATATTCATTTTACTAGGGAAAGCCTCAAACAGTGAATCTTGCTTTCTATTCAGCTTTTATAGGCATGGTGGGAGGGAGAGGTCTGGGATCCAAACAATTTTGGTGAAAAGGAAGGAGGAGTCCTGTTAGACTGAGCACCCCCAAAAAAGCTATGCTGGGGACAATTGCAGTAATGTTATTATGGGGAAGGGGAATTTCGTTTACCTTTTTTAAAAATATAGCAGTTGATTCCTCATATTCTTTTTCTTCTCTTTTAGAAGAGGAATTGTTGTTTCATTTATCTTTGTTTTCTCTTTGTAGAGAAAACAGAGAGCCAGTTTGGTGTAGTGGTTAATGTGCAGAGTCTTATCTGGGAGAACCAGGTTTGATTCCCCACTCCTCCACTTGCACCTGCTGGAATGGCCTTGGGTCAGCCATAGCTCTAATAGGAGTTGTCCTTGAAAGGGCAAGAGCTCTCTTAGCCCCACCCACCTCACAGGATGTCTGTTGTGGGGGGGGGAGGTAAAGGAGATTGTGACCGCTCTGAGACTCTGAGATTCAGAGTATAGGGTGGGATATAAATCCAATATCATCTTCTATCTTCTTCTGTAACTTCAGCCTTTGCAGTTGTTTTATGTTACACACCACAGGGTAGTGGTGTAGCAAGAGGGTAAGATGGTTTGGGAAGACATGTCTTCTTCTGAGCAAATAAAGATTCTGAAATTATGCAGAACTTCCTGTCCTGCCCCTTTTCTCTTTGAATTGATTAGAAACACAGTGCAAATTCCTTTAAAAATAGGGAAATAAATAGACTGTTGGATTTCAGGGAGAAATAGGGTAAGGAGGAATTAAGAGAATTTCTCTTTAGAACACTAGATGAGAGTTGCATGTCAAAAAGTCATATGATACAAAGAGATATAGTAATGAGGGTGAATGTGGGGAAAAAACAGGCTGTATCCAACCCAAAAATCTTAAACTAGTTTTCTACAAAGATATGCTCTATATGATTAGATGCATTCTCTAGGGGGTTGGAGGTGGAATAGGAGGTTTATATCCTTGGGATATTCAACTGTGATTCTGAGGCTGCTTTGCTGATGTAGCAACTGCAATAATGGGTACAGAAGCAGTCCTAATTTAATGATCTTCCAGGAAAATGTATTATTTGGAAACAAAATAGTGAAATGCTAACTACATCTGTATATCTGCAATTTTGGCTCTCTTTTTACATAGAAGGCACATCGTTACCAAGAAAAGTGTTGGAGTTTTAATTGGAGTGTGAAGAATTCTAAGAAGCTGAGTGAAATGTTCTTTCAGGAAGTCACAGTTTGATTTTTTCTGTTATTTTTGTCTAGTAAACCACTCTCAAACTAATTTGAGACTAAGCAGTCTTGGTATGATTAGAAAGGCTCTCGCTGGTAGGCATTGGAGGGACTGGATCAACATGACATCAAGTTGCCAGGCTAAAGTTATCAGAATTCTGTACCTGTGGAGAGACTGGGAAACATTGCATATCTAGTGGGTGGCAGGTTGGAGCCTGCAAGTTTGCAAGTGGCTAGAACAAAAGCTGTGGAACACCAATTCTTAATGGCAGACCTTGTAAGGAAGCTCAAGAACAGCAGGAATTCGTAGGTGGGTCTGTGGTAGTGCTTTGGATCCAGACCAGTGCTTCTTGGGGTGCAAGGAAGAATGAGGGAGGAAAAGTGGCATAGTATAGTCCAATCTATAGATTGTTTGATATCCAGAGAAACTGGTTGGCCACAGTATGAGACAGGATGTTGGACTATATGAACCACTGGTTTGATCCAGCAGGGCTCTTTTTTATGTTCTTATGTTCTCAGAAGGCAAGCATTCCTTATCACTTAGGGCTGTCAAGTCAAGCTTGGCAACCTGCAAAAGGGCTGAAGGTGGGGACAAGGGAGCATGCATGTTTTTGATTGTATTTGATTGTATTTCTTGTGCCAGATTATAGGGGAAACTAGTGGTGACCTCCATGGATTGCCTGCTTTTTTGTTTATGCATAAACTATACCAAAATAATACTGCACAACTGAGACGTGAAATAATGGCCTATGACTAAGGAGATTAGAATAAATAGAGATGTCTGACAGGGCTGCCTCTTGGCTCCCTACTCTTTTAACTTTTTATTTTATTTTTTATTTTATTTATTCGATTTATATCCCGCCCTACCCCACCAAGGCGGGCTCAGGGCGGCCTGATATCAATAGTCATTTTTCTGGTGAACATTTTCATTCACCTCACCTGGCTCGAAGACTTATTTCAAACCTGTTTTATGCTGTGTTGTTATCTCAATTTCATATTGGGCTAAGATGTCTATTGAATGCTTTTGCTTCTTATTGTTTCCAGGGGTCTTTGGGTATAAACTGTTAAAAGACAAAAGTGTTGTGGTTTTTTGTGAAGGTGCACCTTCATGACATCCATTTTGATCTATGAATGGCCATTTGATTGTTCAGGTGAACACCTTCTGCTATTTAGGCAAGGCTGATACTTGAATGGGAGACCACCAAGGAAGGCTCTGTACAGAAAGTGAAAGGCATACCACCTCTGCTTCTTACTTACATTGAAAATCCCTTGCTGAGGCCACCATAAGTCAGTTGTGACATGACAGCACTTACTGACTTCCCCTCATAAGGTAGGCTGAAATGTTCACTGAAATACTGTTTCTTGAGGAAAGAGGACCTATAGGAAGACAAATTGGGGCAGCAGGGAAGGGGGGAATTGCGTTGCTGCGGAAAGAAAATCTCAGTTTTTGAATGCTCTCATATGTTTAAAAAAGGAGTTTGCTACCCCTTCAGTAGCAAACCAGCACGTTTATAGGGAGGGTAATTTTTTTTGCAAGTTTTAGAAATTAGCACCTGCTGCCCTCAGTGATACAATTACAGGAATTATATTTTGCCTTTGATAATTTAAAAAAATCTTTATACCATTTTAAAGATATTTAATGGTTTCTTTAATCAACCAAAGCTCATTTGCCTTGGGTTGAAAACTCCATGTTGAGAAATTCCTGGAGATTTGGGGAGGGAGCCTTGTAGACAGCAGGACTTAGGGCAGGGAGGGACATCAGCAAGGTATACTGCCATAAAGTCCATTCTCTGAATCAGCCATTTTCTCTAGGGGAGCATATTTTTGACATCTGGACATCTGTTGTAATTCTGAGAGATCTCTGGGCCCCACCTGAAGGTCAGCAACCCTCTGTAATGAACTATATCTGAACAGGAGACGGAGGGGAAGAAAACACTAACATCCTCTATGCTAGTATGTCCTTTATGGGTACAGCCTAACAATGGATAACTCTAGGAATTGCCAGAAACTCTATGGTTTTACCTGGAAGTGATGTAGTAATGTCAGCAACATCACTACGTCATGTCCTTTCATGTCTCCACCTATCCCCAACCCTACTGCTGGTTGCCCGGCTTGGACAGCCTCCAGTTCTTTTTGGAGAAAGACAGGCTAAAACATAACCTGAAAATTAGCATGCATCCTGATACTACCACTCTGGTCAACAAAGTTGGAAGTCTTCCTCCAGCTCAAGATGCCTTCCTCTTGTGGCTCTTCTGGCAGGGGAAAAGCTGGAGGAAGGCTTTAAACTTTGCTGAACAGAGTGAGAGGATGGAGGCCAATAAATACAATTTGTTTACGCACCAGAAATCTCTCACACAGATAGAAAGGCACCTTGCAGAATTCCTATGAGATCCGTGTTACCCTCCAAATACTATAATGAGCCGTGCATTTTCTCTGCCTTCACTTTGCACATCTTTAAGACATGGATGAAGAAAAGTTAATGCTCAAAGCAGCCCCAGTTAACCTAAGCGCAGAAGGAAGCAAACAGCATATAACATGATGAGCAAATTACTAAGCAACCCATGGTGAGGATGTGGAAAGTAATTAATGTCCCTTTCAGCTTAGTTAGCATGGCATGAAAGCAGTGGAGGTGAAAAGATGTACCAGGTACAGTGATTTCAAATTCAAGCTGAAAATCCTCATTTCACTTTCTCTTCTGTCTTACGCAAATCAAAACTGTAGGTTTTTTTAAATTATGTATTCTGTTTCATTGTGCTGAATTTTTTCACACAAATGGTATCTATCTTTCGATGTTGCTTACACACCAATAAATTCACATGACTAATGCTGAGCATAACCCATTCCCCAATGCAGACCAACAAATCTACAAAGGGTCCACCCAGGGACAGGGGAGATTTTTTTCCTAAAAAGTTGGGGGAAACCCCAATTTTGTCAAAGAATTCAAACAGGAAATAGAGGAGAATTAACTCATCCAAAAAAAAAAAACCCTTCTTGAAGTGATTTCTGTACTTTCCCAAACATTTTTGCAAGTCAAAAGAATAAAAAGGTATATCTTGTGACATGCTATAGCAAGATCTCAGTCAGCATTTTGGGGTTGCCTAGCAACCCTAATGAACATTATTGAATCATATAATACTTCTTTCCCAAGGAGTGAAATGTTTTCTGAGGGGAGAAAGGGGTGGAAAAAGAAGGGTGGGGTGGAAGGAAGGAAGGAAGGAAGGAAGGAAGGAAGGAAGGAAGGAAGGAAGGAAGGAAGATGCAACAACAGCAACAGATTGGAGTGGAGAGAAAGTGGTAGCAATAAGGTAAAAGGGAAGGAAGGAGAAAGCAGCAGCAAGTAGGAGTTGACTGGGAGAAATTTGCCAGTGGGAAGATGAGGGCTGAACAAGAGGAGGGAACATGGAGGCCAATGGGAGGGAACAGGATTTCCCTCCTCCCATATGTTCCAGTGACTTCCACCCCACCCCACCCCGGGTTCAGTTCAGACATACAGTATGCTTTGTACACATTGAATGTCATGTAAATTGTGCACAAAACCCCTGCAATGTTCTATAGGTCCAACCAAATCTATAAAAGTGAAGAGTGGCAAAATGAAACATATAAGCAAAACTATAAGCAAATATAAATAGCAGATAAAATAGGAAATATTCTCTCATCTCTAGTAAGAGGAAGATACTTGCTTGAGCCAAACAGATTTCAGTGTTTCTGTTGGGTTTCTATTGCAATTTCACTTCCTGTTGTCATGAGTTAATTAAATGAATGTATATGCATGCTGATGTTTAGCCAGTGAGAGGTATAGCCAATGAGAATGTTTGCACGTACTTCCCGCTCAGGCTAGGTGTCAATATGTATAGTGACCATTGAAGCAAACCCCTAATAGGCTAATCCATATATTTGGGAGGTGGTCTGGGGGAAACCATTTGGTTAGTTTTTATTGCCCTTTGTGTAAAGCCCTCAGATCTCCATGCAGTTAGAGTTTGGACTCCATAGAGTTGAGATATAGCTTAGAAGCTAGAAAAGGATATTGAGTCCTTATTTGTTTTCTAGAAATCCCAGTAACCCTTTCCTCATAGTAAAAGTAAACTACTTTATTCTTAAGCTAAAACGTGTGCCTGGCTTGTTTATTTGTGGTTCTCTCCACACAACTCTGCTAAAGTATCTCTAAACCCTAACAGTTTCCCCCCTTATAACGTGTCCAGTGAAATATTCTTCTGACCTTTACTATGTGAGTAAATAGTGTCCCAGAGCAGCTATGTCTTCTAATTTCTCCTCCAGGTGCCAGAACGAGGTAGGTGTGAATTGACAAGGCTTCATTAGTCAAACCAGGTCAACACTCTAGCTTCCAGTTTCAGAATCATGCAGAAATGCAAAATTATTTTCAAAGGCACAGTAAGAATTATGTTGCCCAGGAAGGGCAGAGAGGAGGAAGGAAGAAGATGCAGGGGTTTTCTTTAAAAATAAAATAAATTTTATTGCTCACTCTGCCTTGTTATCCTGCTTTTCACGCTGTACTATAGTGGAAATCAGCAGTGTAACTCAAGAGCTCTGCCAGGATACACTTTTCAGTGAACAAGTTAAATGCAGCTGTATAACTCTTTCTGAAATAAGACATTCCCTTCACTATATGGTTCCAAATTTCTTTTTCTTTATCATACCCAACACATTCCACCCTAAAATCAACATATATGGGAGGGGGAGAAACCCACAGACATGAATCTTGCTAAGAGCAGAAGAAGGAAAGCAAAAATGAACAGGAGAACGTTATTCAAAGAATGTGCACTGCATTTCTCTGACAAATGACACCTCTGGAGACATGGACAAATGGCCCAAGCACTGTGCGCTGAGATAAACACTTCTGCCTGAAGACACAGGGTATGGGGAAATGAATTTCCGGGATCATGGAAATACAGAAGTCAAAATGTTCACAGATAATAAAATAATGTTTTCAGATTCGAAACCAAGTCACCAAGTCCTTACAAAGGAGGCACCAACAGCAGAACTGAGATTCTACCTTGTTACTGCCCTTACTGAAATTGCAGGCAAGAGATTTTCCTGACAGAAAGAGCTCAGTAGTTTCTCTGCAATTCAGGAATCCTGTGAAGGCTGCATATTCAAGAAAGTAGCCCTGGAGGACTCATTTAAGACCAAATCATACATGATACTGGGAGTTCTGTGAATGAGCTTCCAAGCATTGGTCCCCCCCCCCCCACTTTCAATCATGAGCAGTGAAATCCCATTGACTTCAATAAATCTAACTTTGTTTACAATTGCAGTATTGAACTGACATGTATTTTGGTCACTGAATGTCCAGCTAGAGTAACCTTTTTGCTGCTGTTGGTTCTAGCCAGCTCTCCTTGAATTTCCAATCCCTTTTCAGAGCCGCTTCCATTAATTTTGCTTATTTATTGGTCTCATTTTAACCTTGATGCTGCATTTTTGGTTGTAGAAGAATGGTATTTGAAGCAGTGTGCAGCAACTCCCTTCCCACCCCCACCTCCCAAAAAAGAAACTATATTGAAAAAACCGTCATGCCATGATTGAAAAGTTGTGCTTACAGCCTTTTTAGGGGCACTCAGGGTGAGTGAACTGGTGGTTCACTCCCGTAGGGACCAGTCGAATTGGCATTATGGAATACGGATGCCAAATTCATAGAGTGTTGTTGACTGTCTGGTGATCCAAGACGGATCAGCAACATAGGGGCACGGCAATTACACTGGGTCCCTGTGGGGAGAGGGAATTATGCCCGGTGCATGCCTTGCACCAGTATGTAACAATCATGGGGGAAGCCGAGGGACCACTCTTCCACCATAGCAATGTGCCCCCTTTAACCAAATACCAGTTTTGGGCAGTTACTTCGAGGGCGCTGGCAAAGCTGGGGTTGGGGGGAGTCAAGTTCGGCACACACTCCTTCCGGATTGGGGCAGCATCAACAGCGGCTGCAATGGGTTACCTAGGCCCGGCAATTCAAAGGTTGGGCTGTTGGTGCTCTGCAGCCTACCATTCATATGTGCACCCTCTAGCTATCCCCTAGGCAGGGGTAAGTTATGCAAGTTTCTTTTAGTTGTTCAGCTCCATTGAGCAAGTCAGTGTTCTTGATTGACTGTTGTTTCGTTTCAGGTGCTGTGGCTCGTCAGGAGAGGCTGCGGATCCTCATCTGTGGACACAGTATGGTGTTCTGGGCCGCCCATCACACCAGAAGGTCCCCTGTCAGTTCCCAACTGGGACTGAGTGAATGAACAGTGGTCGAGTGGCAGGGCTGCCATGGTCTACGGTGGCCTTGGCTCCTGCCACTACTGTTCCAGAGGAGGACTGGTCCTCTGCCTCACATCCTGGTCATCCACCTTGGTGGGAATGACCTCAGGTTAATGCAAGGGAAGGCCCTTTCATTGCAGGCGGTGGCGGATCTCAGGAACATTGTGGGGAGGTGACCTGGGGCCCACCTAGTCTGGTCTACCATTCTACCTCGGAAAGTTTGGCAGGTGGCCTGGGACCTGGCTGGTATTGAGCAGGCCAGGCAAAAAGCAAACCATGCCCTGCAGAAGGTTGTGGAGGAGGGGGGAGCTAGGCACCTTTCTTGCTCACCCTGACATTCGGTTTGAAAGGGCTGAGTTGTACAGGCTCGATGGAGTCCATCTATCGGAGCAGGGTAACCGGGCCTTTTTGAATGACCTACGGCAAGGGCTCCAGGTGGCTCTGGGCCGCCTGGTGGGTGCGCATGCCTAAGCAGAGGCTTGCCATTTGCGGTGGCAGAAGGAGGAAGGGGTTACTAAGTTTCTGGTGAGCACCCAGGGTTCTGCACCAGTTGAGTGCAGATGAGCTGCAGGAACAGCAGATGGGCTGCACGGCTCAATGCCACATAATGCAAAACCTAACTAGGCCTCCCCCAGGTACGGCTCCTTCTGGCGATCGAGGCTGGTAATGGGGGAGTGGCAATTTGACCTGGCCGGCCCAGCATTAACCACAATGTGCAGGCTCCTGCTGGGGGCAGGGTGGCTCGCCCATATCTAGGCAAGGAAGGGTCGAGGCACGACCTTGCAGCTTGTCCAGCTGTAGGTAGCCCTTGCTGTACAAGTTAGGTTATAGTTATATTAATAAAGTGGCCTGTTTTAACCAATATATGTGTCAGTCTCTTTATTCTGACTGGGGGGGGGCAAACAAAAGAAGCTCCTGCGGGAGGTAGCAAGCTTTAGATAGACAGGACTGTGGGGAGAGTTCCTGCTTTCAAAAAGGGGCTTCTTCCTTGTCTGTCTGCCAAATGTTATTCTTATGCTTTTCTTCTAGGACATAGACTTCCCTCTCAACTAGTGAGGCAGGTAGGTTTCTCTTTCCTATCCAATTTGTCAATTCCTAGATAAAGCTTGTACTGCTCAACAAGTTTAGTGTCCTGATGACTGCTGCACAGGCACTCTGCCAACATCAAGAACAACCAAATTTGACATTATAACAGCTTCTTTCTCTGGAAGGGAAAAGAGAGGTGTACTAACAACCAACCCCCCCCCCCAATCAACAACCACCACAAATAAAAGGAGGTAGCAATAGGGTTGCCAGGCCCCTTGCTATTGTTCAGATGGCCAGGGGTGGGGTGGGGGAAATGGCGACAAAATGATGGAGCATCAGCAGCATCCTGATGCCTTGACATCACTCCCATGCACCCAGAAGTGACATCAGCACATCACTAGCGGACACCAGGGACACTCTGGTTTGGGGACAAAATTCTATGGGTATACCATAGTTTTTGCCCAAATGACACAATACTGCCAGCTTTGCTGAAGATGCACTTAACACAACTTATGGTGTGCACAAGAAGTGATGTTAGTGCTTTGCCAGTAATGTTAGTATATCATCAACAAGGGACTTTACCCAAAAAGTCCCCCTTCCCCTCCACTGGTTGCCAGTGACCCAGTGACCCTGGGCAGCAGAACGAGTCAGAGGATTTCTCATGGCCATGAGACCTAGAAACATGTTATGTCAAGGCTTTAGACAAAAGATGAAATTCTCACTATTTTATCAGAAGACAAAGTTATAAGTAGTTACAGGATCATGCCACCAGAAAGCATCCTACAGCTATATCTTTCATTGAGCAAGAACCACATTTTATATATATCTGCTTGAGAGCAGATTTATCTTTTTTTTTTTCATTAAAAATAAATCATGAAACAAATGCACATTTGGAGTATCATTTTTGTTTCATTATTCACTGTGAGCAATGCTGGCGTTGGCCAGAAAAGCCATCTGCAGTTGCTACGTGCAGCGTAGTGTTTAAACATATAAATTTTGTTGATAGATTGTTTGTCATTTCAATTAGTTGGTTAGTTGATTTTTTTTGGTGCGTAATTACAATGGTTTGTTACTTGGTGGTTTTGACTGATCTCTTCACTCAATTATATAAATTAGACTGATTTACAGAGTTGGTAGCAGACAAAGCATATATGGTGGAAGTTTCTCCAGCTGCTTCAGTTGTAGCTTTCTCAACAATGGCAGTGCAACGATATTAAAAAACTGTGTGCATGTAATGCTCTCACCCAGCCTTTAGACTTAGTTGAGGAATTGGCTTGAAGAACAGCCACATTCTAGGGCAGTGGAAGTATTTTAAATTAATGTTAGGCAAAGGGGTTTGCTTCCATATTAGGTCACATCCCCTGATGTCACCATTGTTTCACACAGGGCTTTTTTGTAGAAAAAGCCCAGCAGGACTCATTTACATATTGGGGCATGCCCCCTGATTCAAAGCCAGCTGAGACTGTGTTCCTGTGCGTTCCTGCTTTAAAAAAAAAAAAGTCCTGGACAAGAAGGAAACTGGGAAGAGCATGGTGCTGGATGTCAGTAAGGGGTGAAGAAATCCCTTCCTTCCCATCCATATGGTTCCCAAACCTGTTCTAAGTATTCTCAGAAAGGCCGTATCAAAGGAAGTTGGGGAATCCACACAGCATAGCCAGGGAAAGCCCAGCAGGTGCACAGCTGTGCAACAATGTCATGCAGAAGTCCAGCTTAAAAACTGCTGCTGTTTGAAGGGGAATGCCAAGGGAGAGCTCCATATGGAAGCAGCCAGGCAGTGTTAGAGTTAAGGAAGTGTTGGGCATTCTCCCTCTCAGAGAGAATCTTTAAAAGTCTGCTAATGACTACTGGTTCACTACAAAGAGTAACAGTTTTGAACTCTTCACCATAGTTTCAAATAGTTTCATTGTTCACTTGTTAATAATGATTTTAGCCTTTAAAGAGAACATCTCCAGTGCCTGCCTCTTCTCTTAAGGTTAAGTGAGAAGGAAGTGAGGTTAAGGAAACTGTTATTATATATATAGAATTCCTAAGCACATCAAGGAACAAAGTCTGTTGAGGGGAAATTAGCATTGCTGCTGCAAAGGGAAGCCCTGCCTCACCAGGTTTTTGGAGAAAATGAACAAGGATGTTGTAGTGCTCAGCCTGCCGTCCTCCAGCTCTCCCCTGGCTTCCCGGTGGGAGGCTGGACAGGAGCCCTGACAGGAGAGGCACAGTTGATTTATTGGCTGCCACCAGGCTGGTATGCCACCAGCCTACTCTGCTTCTCTGGTGATGGTGTAACTTTATGCAGGCTCTTCGGCCAAACTCAAAGTCCCAGAGTAAAATCCTCTATAGCAGGGTCTAAGGCCACTGAAGCCAAGCCTTGACAAAGAGACCTGTCCAGAAGGCCTTTTCTTTAAGATTTATTGGAGTGCAAGCTCCTTTAATCAAGTTACCCTGGTGGTTCCACCAGTCATCAACTTAAAATAAAAATGCAATTAGTAGGTAGATTACTTACATCAGCCCTTAGACAAAACAGCGTTCCAGTCCAGAAAATACAAATACAAAATCCAAGTCTCCCAATCAAAATAATAGTTCCAAGGTATGCCTCGACATTACCTTCTGTGTAAGCCTCAGCTCAGCATAATGGGGGAGACAACTTCCCATCTTTCAGCCTCTGGGGGAACCATAAAGCACAATTAGCTACACCTGATCCCTCTAGCAAATCTTAAATTTGCCATGTCAACTAGGCTAGATGGAAATTATCTAGTTTGACAGGGGTTGTAAGGGGACTCCAAATGATTCATAACAGCTTACAGGTGGCCTGCCTGGCTCAGGGACTCCTGCTGAAGGTTAGGCCACTGCAAGCAATTACTTCAAGGTCTAAAGTTGCCAACTACACTTTAAACAGTGCACAGGGTCAAGAGCCTGGGGGTGCTACTGGAGCCTCGTCAATAGCAGCCACTGCTAAATCTGCCTTTTTTTCATCTGAGGTGGGTGAGGCAGTTGGCTCCCTTCCTGGAGCGCGATGACCTGGCAAAAGTGATCCATGCAACGGTCACCTCGAGGTTAGATTACTGTAATGCCCTCTACATGGGGCTGCCCCTGTGCCGAACCCGGAAACTGCAGCAAGTGCAGAAGGTGGCGACCAGACTGTTAATGGGACTCCCTAAGTGGGAGCACATACAGCCTAGGCTGTGGGAACTGCACTGGCTGCCAATTGTGTACCGGATTCATTACAAGGTGCTGGTTATTACCTTTAAAGCCCTATATGGCTGAGGACCTGCCTACCTTAGGGACCGTCTCTCTCCATATGTTCCCCAGAGAGTACTGAGATCTAGCTCGCAGAATCTGCTGAAAATCCCCAGGCCGAAGGAGGCAAAATTGAAAATGACAAGGGAGAGGGCCTTCTCGGCTACAGCTCCCCACTGGTGGAACCAGTTACCAGAAGAGGTATGGGCCTTGCGGGACCTTAACCAGTTCCGCCAGGCCTGCAAGACCTTCCAGCTGGCTTTTTAATGAGGAATTATTGTACCATCGTCATCCAAAGCTATGTTACACTAAGATCGTAGCACCAAATTAATCTGTGGTTTTAAATTGTTGTTTTAATTGATGGTTTTAATGTAATTGTATATTTAATTGAGGAATAACTGTTACATAATTGGGGTGTTTTATTATTGTAATGTTGTATTTTACGTTATGAAAGCCACCCTGAGTCTGCTTCGGCGGCGAGGGCGGGATATAAATTAAAAATTATTATTATTAAATTAAGTGGCCCCAGTCACTACAGATGTGTATAAGGATGATCCTATAGACATTATAAAAGAGCCCCGTGGCACAGAGTGGTAAAGCTGCAGTACTGCAGTCCAAACTCTCTGCTCACAAACTGAGTTTGATCCCAGTGGAAACTGGGTGCAGGTAGCCGGCTCCAGGTTGACTCAGCCTTCCATCCTTCCGAGGTCAGTAAAATGAGTACCCAGCTTGCTTGGGGGAATGTGTAGATGACTGGAAAAGGCAATGGCAAACCACCCCATAAAAAGTCTGCCGTGAAAACATCGTGATGTGACATCACCACAGAGTCGGAAATGACTGGTGCTTGCACAGGGGATTACCTTTACCTTTATAGACATTATATCCTGTGAGAGGCTTTTGCCAAGACACCTCACTAAAGGCTCCTGAATAATCTTAGGAATCATGGGATAAGAAGATGGATGTTCTTAAGGATTTAAAAAAATGGATTTAAGGATTAAAAAAAACCCACCAGGATGCAGAGAGATGGGATATTTCTTGCAATAGGAGATAAGCAGTGTGGTCCCAGGAGGCCCAGTATTGGGACCAGCACTATTTAATTTGTTCATAAATTATTTGGTAGTAGGGGTGAGCAATGTAATAGCCAGGTTCGTGGATTACCAAATTATTTTAAATGGTGAAAGCCAAGGCAGTGGGAAGATAACTCTAAATTGGGTGAGTGGGCAACAGTGTCAGGCGATGGAGACTCAAGGACGTATTCATTTAAACAATGTATACTTTATTGGAAACGCATAGCTTGAAAAGTTGAGACTAATACCTTGGTAGGGGTGTTTCGGGGTCTTATGGAATCTACTTCAAAGCAATATCTAAACAATAGCCATATTCTCAAAACAAAGGGGAATCAAGGTGCAAACTTTCACACGAGAGCTCTCTCTTATCTCTTAGCCCTTGGGAAGAGGCTAGCTAGCAGTCGTATCTAATAACGGTTACATTCCTTTGGTCTCACTGTCTCCTAAACACATTTTGCACTTCAAACATTCTCTTTGATAGGCATGTGGACTATAACATTTACATAGACTAAGAGTTAGCATTAAACAAGCCATTTGGTTAGTATTTGTTACTTTCCATAGGATAGAGTTACAGAGCCTGACAAACAGCATGGCAAACAAAGTCCAATTTAGGTAAGTGATGCAGACTGGGGGGAAATATCCTAATTTTAAATATATGCTGATGGAATCTGAACTGACAGAGACTGCTACAATCTTGGGGTTGTAGCAGATGGCTCAATAAAAATATCTGGTCAGTGTGCAACAGCACTGGCGGGGGAAAGGCAAACTCTGTACTGGGGATTATTAGGAAAGACTCTGAAAATAAAATGGCTAATATTGTTATGGCCCTGTATAGATCTATGTTCTGGCTGTGGTATTTCCAAAAGGATTTTGTGGAGCAGGAAAAAGTGCAGAAGACTGCACACAAGAGGAATAAAGGATTGGAATACGTTTTGTATGAGGAAAGCGCTTTTCAGTTTAGAAAAAAGGCAGCTAGCAGGGGACATGATGGAGGTTTATAAAATTATACAAGTGATAGAGACGGTGGATACAGACAACTTATTATCTCTTTCCCATAATTATAGCATTTGAGTCCACCCAATGAAGCAATAGATTCAAGACAGATAATACTTCTTTACTCAATGAGCAAATGCAGTCCTAAGTAGAGTTGCACCCTTCTAAGTCCATTGACTTTAATTGAGTTAGAAGAGTATAACTTTTGCAGAATTCATTGCCAGAGGATGTAATGATGGTCATGAGCACAGATGGCTTTAAAAGGGGATTGGACAGATTCCTGGATGAGAGGTCCATCAGTGATTATTAGCTATGATGAGTAAAGGGAACCACCACATTCAGAGGCAGTAAACCTCTGAATATCAGTGGTAGGAGGAAACATTATGGAAAGGTCTTGGTCTCCGTTCCCTATTGTTGTTCACGGTGATTGGTTTGCAATGGGATGTTGGACTAGATGGACTGTTTATAGGCATCTCTTCCTCAGGTCCCTAAGAACTCTATTAGTGATCAGTAATATACCATAGAGAGTAATAATATCTGTTTATTATTCACTCCTTAATAATTATTTCAGAACATCTCCCTGTTCTCCCTGCCTCTTTTGTAAAGGTTAAATAAATTGTAACAGTTAATCTGCCTATGCCAGAAATTTGCCCATGCATATACACTGCATTAGATGTAAAAATATTCTACCTTCCAGCACCCCACAGACACAAATAAGGACACACTTACATATCTTATATATTACCCATGGCCTCTAAGAATGAAGAAAACATCCCAATATTGATTGCCTGCTTATCAAAGATGATTTTATGCATAACTTTGGGAGGAGACCATCAAAAAGACTTCATTCCCCCACCTGATGTGAATCTTCATTCATCACCTCAGCCATGCATGAATTACATAGGATAGCTCCCTAACAGCCATTGTACCCATGCATGCATCACAAGGAGCACAGGGGCACAGTAGCTTTTACTAATGACCTCTGGAATGACACAGCAACTGTCAGCTCATTAGCAATTAGTTTTATTTCTGCAATAAAAGGTTATGAATGTTACAATCACAGGCAGTTTGACGTCTAATTGCATCTCCCAGACCTAGTTTTACTTTCTTCTGGCTTGTAAAATCCACCTTGGATTAGATGCACTATTGCAGTGTGAAGAATATCTTTCCACCTGGTCCTGTCAATCAAGATGGAGACCCCTGACCTAGTCCTTGGTTGTGATGGGCTTGTCATCAGCCAGTAGCACCTGTGAGAGCTTGTGGGTAAAATCTTACTTTTTAGCTGTAAACTGATTCAGGACTTGGGAAGTGTGGTGCAGGGGGTACGTGGTAGAATGTGTCACCTTGATTGGCATGCCAAATTGTAAACTGATTAGGACCGAGGGGTATTTGTGGAGGACTGAATTATATTAGTTGTTCATGAGACAAAATGTGCCTCTCGTCCCCAAAATGGTCAGCCTCCTTGTATTGCTTATCTTTAAGAAATGTATTTATAAGATGTATGTTTTGCTGCTGAGGTGTATGTAAAATTGCTAATCATATTGATTGCTAGAACCATGACTCACAGTATTTTTTTCCCTGCAAACTCTATGCTCTTTTTTAAAAGTCCATGTCAATTGAATTATGAAAGAACCAGCAGTTTCTTTTTATTTTTAGTGCCCTGAGGAATAAACCTCATGAGTACAAAATCAGCAGATAGGTTTGTAATATTTTCAATTTAAAGTATGAGCAGGAAACCTTTTTTGGGGGGAGTATTATGAACCAGAGGTGCTTGAGCATTTTCCTTTCAAGCTGCAATTTGTTCACAAATATGCTTTCAGTCTAAATCCTCAGTATTATCTTCAATTAGATCACCCCCATGTTGTTTGTTTTCATTCCACATTGCTCACCCATGACAGCCCCTCTCCCTCTCTTCCCTCCCTCATCTTCCCTGCCTACGTGATAGGGGGGAAAGACCATTTACAAGAAGAAGTGCTTTATCTGGACTGATTCCTCACTGGCATTTGAGCTGCCCCCAGGCTTCTGCTTGAGCCAGCTCAAAGGATTGATTCCCCACCAGTTGCCACATGGGTGCCTTTTGATCCATAGTTACTTCCCATCCCCCTTGCAGTGACTGGATCTGGTTTTTGGAGATCCAGTCACTGTGAGGAGAATAGGAGGTAGTCATGGATCAAAAGGCACCTACACAACAACTGGTGGGGAATCGATCGCTTTAGCTAGCTCAAGCAGAAGCCTGGGGGCGGAGCAACTGCCAGTGAGGAATCAGTCTTAGTTGGCTTAAATTGGCTGGAGTGGGTGGGGAAGAAACTGAGAGGCTTGCAGCCTTTTCCTGCTTGCACACCTGACTCCCAAATCCAGGAACCTTTGTGTAAAGCTAGTGTTCTAAACTGGGTCACTAGGGTTGCCAGGTCTTTTTGAGATGCTGGCAGGGGAGTGGGGGATGTTTCAGGATCCAGAAGCATTGCCCCCATGCTGACATCACTGGAAGTAACATCACACACTGTGACTGCATCACCTGAAAGTAAAGTATGTGCAATGTGGGGCAACATTCTGGTTTTTGGGCAAAACTCTTTGGTAAAATGCCCTCTAAGAGTTTTGTCCAAAACCCAGAGCATCACCCCCAGCATGCCCATGTCACTTCCAGGTGATGTAGGCACATCATGCAATGTTGCTGTTGCGTGGGGATTTCCTCTTACCAGCCAGCTGGCCAGCAGTGGGCAGAAACCTGCAAAACTGGAAGTTCCCCTGCCCCCAACTGGAAATGGCAAGCCTATGAGTCTTGCCACAGGTGTTTTGTTCATTCACACAGTGCAATCTGGAAACCATAGCTTGTCCTAGAATACTCTGAGCATGCATCTGGATGGTGAATACTACTGAGTGCTGATTAGGTACACTGGCAACAGATGAAGAATGTGCCTTTGACTCACAACCAACTTAAGGAGACCTGAACAAAAGGGAGTTTTATTGGGATATTTGGTTAATATAGCAGAGTTCACCCACTCATAGAAAATGTGATATAGAGTGCAAGAAATAAATCTCCCAAGAAGTAGATTGCAAAAAATGGTAAACATACATTTATTTCAGTAGATCCAGTTCATATTTAAGTTGCAGTTAAAGAAGAGAAAGAAGCCTAATTGAAGAGTACTTTCCCTATCACAAATGGTCAGCATCATGTGTATGGAAGAATGAGGGCATTGTATCTACAGAGACCTGCAGAGACATATGTCTCTATGGAAAGCCATGAGGATAGAGAGTGAGAGGACAAAAGGAGAGCAGGGGTCAGAGTGCAGCTCTCAGGTTAAGACATTCAAAGAGATAACACCTATACACACTTAGAGTGATGTAGTATCCCCCAGTGTCCGGGCATTCTGAGTCACTCACTCCAACAGGTTTGCCAGGTTTGGAGTCACTCACTCCAACAGCTTTCCTTCACACAGCAACCCCAGGCTTCCTTGGTGGTCTCCCATTCAAGTACTAACCATGGCTGCCTGCTTAGCTTTCAAGTTATGAACAGTTCAAGCTGAGCTAAGCTATTTAGATTTAAATACTTTGCCACCTGCTTAGGAATGACTCTGGGACCCATGCAATCTAAAAAAGCTAACAAATTTTGAGCCTGCACCAATTGAATGCTGCCAGAAGTGAAGCTGCAGAGATGAGGTATCTATAAATAGCTACCTGAATTTGCCTCCTCATTGAATCCCCTCACAAGGCACCCATTTACCCCATCCATTCCTGTGACCAATACTCCCTCTAACCTGTGGAGTCTTGTGAGCAAAAATTCTGCTTCATGAGCTACTGGCATTAAAGTTATGAGCTACTGCATAAATTAGTTTGCTTTGGGGTCATTTTTCTTGAGCTAAGACAAAAATGTGTGGGCCAGAGGCTAAAAAACTGTGAGCTAGCTCACACTAACTCAGCTTAGAGGGAACACTGCTTGTGACTGTTGCCTTTCCAGTCTCAGAGTGGGCTGGATGGCAAAGTCCCCCTTTCCTGCACCAGTTTTGGGCAAAGAACAGGCATGTTGCTATCCATACCTTTATACTGATAGTCCATATGAATAGTGTGTTTGATGGGCATTCATTCATTGAAATATCCAGGGCATACTAATGAAAAATGGGCAAAATGACATCTCTGTGGTTTCATACCATGACCTAGACAACTTAAATTGGAATGGTATATTATGGGAAGCATTCCTACAACAACATCCCTAGTTCTTAGGTCTGCCCAACATTTTCCTAGTGACCTTGGGACATTTACTGACTTTGCAATCCTACAAAGGTGGTAGTGTTTTTTTTAAACATTTCATTACAAGACCATTCTTGTTTGTATGAAGATACATATGCACAAGAGAAAAATAAAAGACAATCGTGATCAGATTCCACGTGGCATATGAAATCTAATTTCAGTCTTGAAGGAACAGGAAAGAAAGATAAAGACTGTGCATTTGGGAGGAAAAAGTTGCACATAAAACCACAGGAAGAGAACCACCATTCCATTTATTCCTGTGTGACCAGCTGAGGCAGCTCATTATGGATTCTGCTTTTGTTGCTCTTTAAAAATGAAAATGCTAATTGGTTTACTTGAAGTTTAATTGAAAATTAATATAAATTCACTAGAGATTTGTTGAATAGGATTCAAGTTTAAATGGCATTTGATTAAAGTCACACTAAAATCTGCTCAAGGACAGGAATTTTGAAGAATGTAGCTGTTGTATTAATTATGAAGACAGAAATGTTTGTTTTTATTGCCTTTGTATAATTGGTTCAGTAAAGTTTCTTTTTAAAAAAAGAATTCTAGGAATTCACGCACTGCATATCTTAATCTGGATAACTACAGCAACCAGATCACTTCTTATGTATTCCTAGAGTGGTCATCAGAGGAAATGAAATCCAGAATTCAAATCACTGATGTTAAAGGCTAGGTCAGATGTGTGATGAGGCCAAGCTCCCCTTCCTTCATAATGATATAGGGTTAGATTCAGCCACATTTTTCATTCAATCCCACTTAATTCCCCTCCTCACTACAGACCTCATCCAACTTTGATTTTTGTCCATGCAGTTCCTATTATTCCTAGCATAGAGTTGGGGTGGTTGCTTGCTTTTTCAACAATGAGAAAGCTTGTCAGATTCATCTCATAGGGCCCACATATCACCTTGCCCAAGAATGGAATATTAGCCGCTGGACGATGGTTGTTTAGGTCATTTGGTTCTGAATGTTTTCCTCAGGAGGGATCTCAGAGCTGCCTCTTTCAAAATGGCTGGGACTACATCCCCTCTCAGGGAGGCATTTATTACTTCTAAGCCCAGTCAATCTACTCAGCCTGCATGATACAATTAGCCATGAGGTTCAAGACTAGATGGGCTGTCCCAACACTTCAAATGTAATGAGGCCCTGATTTAGAACACTTGATAAAAAGGGAGCATTTATGGAATGTTCAAGAAGGATGTTCTCACAATTTGCGATCAAATTAAGATTTGAGCAGAAGAAAGGGGGTTTTTTTGTTTCTGACAGTAATGCAGACTGTTTCTGTTCCCTTGCTCACTAAGAGGAAAGTGTCATCTTAATATGATAATCCAAGGATAAAGTTTCCCAACTATCAAGGAGCTATTCCAGTCTCTTATTACTCATTTTAATAAAACTTAAAAGAAATTATCTCTTTAACAAAACTTAAAACAAATAGCTCAATCCACAGCAATCAAGATGGCTAAACTCAGCAGTCCTTTTCAGATGTTCATTTCTTGCATACTAACTTTTTCATCATTAGGGCAACTGGGTTGTATGAATGGAGCCTAGAATTTTGAAGGTATGCATTCAAGTGTACCAAAGCTGTACACACATGGAAAAATATTTGAGACTATTCACATAAAATGGCAACCACACGTATTATCAGGATCAAGGATAGCAAAAGCTCCCTTTAAACAAGACTAGCACACCAAAAATGAATGTCTGAAAAGGTTTACAGTGTATTGTCCATTGTTTCATTCAATAGAATCTCACAGTGTATGTCATTCTTAAAATTTTGATCTGACACAGTCCATCAGTTACACCAGCTGAATATTTAAGCTATAGAAAATAGAGGTTATCATACAGTTCTTGTAAGGTTTTATGTGCAACTATCAGACATTCTGATCAATAAAATGTGCACTAAAACAGTGAGCATTAAATAAGAGAAGAACATTAGGTGATTTATATTCAGAACAAGTCCCTAGATCTGAGTTGCCATCCAATTTCAGGGAGTGGGGAATCTTATCTAGTCTGTTTGTGTCCATTTAGCTCATTCTCAGTTTTGAAAAGGTGTACGGATGTCATTTTTAAGCTGAGTGCTTATCAAATGAATGGGAACAAAAGGTCTGCCCCTCCCTGAAAAATAAAAATGAAAAGAAAAACAAAGACATAGTAGACCACCAGACTATAATTTGTTGTGATGCAGTAACAAAATTGCTAGGGCCCAGGATCATTCTCAAGTTTTATGAAGGAAGCATTTCTAGGGCATGAGTCAGGCTGAAGGGACAAAATCAAGAGTTGGCTACTTTGTTCTTGGCCTGATAACTCTAGCCTCACACCAATCACAGCCCACCCTAAGTTAAGATCTTCCCCTGCTCCTATCCACCCCGGCCATTAATGGACATCCCAAATCTACCTTTTAATTTACTGGTCCTGAACTGCAATTTTATTCAACAGCAGCTGAAAAAGTTTTATGCATCCTGCTTATGTGAAGCTTCCTCAAACTGAGTCATACCATTAGTCCATGTAGCCCTATATTGCTCACTTTGGTTGGCAGCAATTCTCCAAGGTCACAGGCAGGAGTCTTTTCCAATGCTATCAAAGAACATTTTATCTGGAGATATCAGGACTGAAAAAGGAACTTTCTGTGTCAAAAGTATATAATCTACCACTGGTCTATAGATTGCTAATGCTGGGTTAGTCCTGGCTGACTTTGCATCGGGGGTGTGACCTAATATGCAAATGAGTTCCTGTGTGAAACAATAGTGGCACCAAGGGGTGTGGCCAAATATGCAAATGAGTTCCTGCCATGTTTTTACTACAAAAAAAGCCCTGACAATTTGAATCAGTTCCATCTCTTTGTAGTTGGATTAGAAAGCTGATGACAGACAGCAGGTGTCATGGGCAGGTGAGCTATTAGAATCCTCATGTTTGAAAAGATCCCAGTTAAAAGGAATTTACAAAAATAAAAAAACCCAACCTTGCATTTTGAAAGGGCCAGTTAAGAGTATGAAACAAAATATCTAAATACTATTGGATGAAAACTCTGACATTTTCCAGCTATTTTGCTGATGGGAGCAGAGAATGTTCATCATTACTATGGCAACATTACAATGTGAAATGATCACTCTGTTTGTGACCATAATGCTAGTGTTTCAATAGAGGTGAGGTAAGGGCAGCCTCAATTAATTATCAAATGGCTACTTATGCAATCCTCATGGCCAACGTAATCACTTCCTTTCTAGTTATGAGGCTTATTCAGTCCAAATAAGAGTGTCCATTGATGTGCAGCAGTTTTTGCATATACCACATTGGAGGGAAAATAAGAGCACATCTTAAAATAACATGATGTTTTATTTATTTATTTATTTGCTGTAAAGTTATGGTGATCTAGGGACAGTAAAATTCTTGCTGTGTTGTTTGAAAATAATGGGGTGGGAATGCAATGTTTCTTGTATAGCACAGTGTATATTTACTGTTTAGTTCATTAGTCAAACGTCCATCTAACAGCAGTCATATGAATGGGAATTCTATTTGCAAAGTCTTCAATAGACAAGGGGTTACCTGGGGCAAAATCCATTAGTTAACATGATCGCAATATTTTGATAAGTGAATTGTGAATAGTTCACATATTGCCATAACAATGTGTGCCAACTTTGGATAAAACCTTAACAAGTATTAGCTTTGATTCCTTTAGTTTCATGTGTTTTTTTACCTCTTGCAAATTCATTCAACAGTTCTAGGCACAGCAGCAAACAATAAACCCCTACAATATAGTAAATTAAAACTTTTGGTCTTTAAGAAAGCCATGGCAATGGCTTTACAATAACAGCTTTACTATGGCAATCAATTGACTCACCCTTAATCTTGATATGTCATTCCATTATAAATGTCAAATTTTCAGAACATTTGTGCCTGTGTCAACATTATTATTATTGGCTTCATTGAAGGCTAATGTGTAACAATCCATTCTTGACTGTGGTATAGTGTTACGTTATGTGTATGAATCATATCTGAATCAGCCATTACAGATTAATCACTATGAATCAAATTTGCATGAGATCAACTCATACACTATGGTTTGTATCCAAGGATATTCTTTCATTGAGAAAAGGACTTTTCTGATTTTTTTAAAAAAGAGCTTTTCACTCATGGAGAAATGTTCAGCTCACAGAACAGTCATCTACACACATAAGTAATCCTTCCTTGAATGAAAAACTCCTACTATGGAAGATTCTTTTGTGGGGAGAGAAGGAGTCTTTCTAGTCACAGAATGAATCCTTCCATTAGCAGGAAATTCCTGCATGAACAGAAGGTCAACTTTAAGTCCAGCCCACTGGATCAAGCTCAATGATGAGTCATCCATGACAGACTGCACTTTTTATAGGGTTGCCAAGTCCAATTAAAGAAAAATCTGGGGACTTTGGGGGCGGAGCCAGGAGACTTTGGGGGTGGAGCCAGGAGACCTTGGGGGTGGAGCCAGGAACAAGGATGTGACAAGCATAATTGAACTCCAAGGGCGTTCTGGCCATCACATTTAAAGGGACAGCTCACCTTTTTAAATGCCTTTCTTCCATAGGAAATAATTAAGGATAGGGGCACCATCTTTTGGGGCTCATAGAATTGGACCCTCTGGTCCAATCGTTTTGAAACTTGGGGGGTATTTTGGGGAGAGGCACTAGATGCTATACTAAAAATTTGGTGCCTCTACCTCAAAAAATAGCCCCCCCAGAGCCCTCAATACCCACGGATCAATTCCCTATTATTCCCTATGGGAATTGTTCTCCATAGGGAATAATAGAGTGCCTAGTAGACATTTCCCTCCCCCCCCACGCTTTCTAAAGGAAGGGGGAGGGCCTCCATACCAGGGAATTCCCCCCTCTCTGCCCCCTCCCTCTCTCACACACACAAACAAACACTTACCGCACTTGGTCTTCTTCCCTCTGCCTGCTCTGAAAACGAAAGCAAAGAAAGGGCGGGGCCGTTCTCCGAAGCCCTTCCTGTTTCCTCCTTCCTGCCCAGCCTTAAAGGGGCAGAAATTTTACAAACTGCTCAGGACTCAGGAGCTCTACACCAACATGAACGCTTCAGGTATGTTCTCCCCCCCCCTCCACCCCCCCACCCCCCCGCTTCCTGATTTCTGGAGACCGGGGGATGAAGCTGGGAACCCAGGAGCCTCCCGGAAAAGCGGGGGGATTGGGAAGCCTAACTTTTTAAGAGGCTTAAAAGTGTTGTATATACAACTACAGGATGGTGAAGGGTTAATTCTTCACAAAAGCTATATGCTGAGGAGATGGAGTCAGCCTTAGCTGAAAAGAGACATGGGCCGTTTTCGCACTAGCGTTTACTCCGGCGTAGCACCCCATTTGCCTCCGGATCTTTTCCTGGTTTTCCCACCTGTTGCTCCGGCGCTGCGGTTTGCTCCGGCGCTGCAGGGGTTTCACGCCGGAGTATCTAGATCCACCTCCTTCCGGAGTTTTTGAAAACCTCCGGATCCACTCCGGATCCACTCCGCGGAGTTTTCTGTGGGAAATCCATCCACGCCGGATCGACTGCTGTGTGGGCGGCACCCTCTCCCTTTCCGTCCTCCCACCCCATCCACCCCCTTGGCCAATCATCAGCCTTTCGTGGCGCTTCCCCAAAGTGCCGGTACGGCCATTTTTTTTTTTAAACTTCACAGTTTTGCGTAATAGCGATATTTCGAAATTAACAAATAGAAAAAAAAACCCTCCTGGAATAGCCTCAATTGCCACTTCAATTGGTTTCGTTAGAATTTTTTATTATTATTATTGACTTTAGTTGTGTTATTTCGCTGTTGCGTTATCTCGATAATGCGAAAACGACCATTGTTGGGGGGGGGGAATCTAGTGCCGGTGCGGGCCAAAGCGTTCATGTGTGTGTGTTTTAAAAAGGGAATGCCTCCCTCAGCTGTGCCACCAGGATTTCTGGACCTGCACAAAATCGCCATGTATAAAATGGGAAGTTGGAGTCCTGCATTCTTCTCCCTGGCTACATTCCGCTCGGTTAGAAAATAGACGCGAGCTCGCTCTTCACACGCACCACAGAAGGGGAAGGAGAGAATGGGGCGGGGGGGGGAGCTCTGGCAGCAGGAATCAGTCAGGTCCCCGTTGCAAGCGCCAGCCGGGGAGGGGAAAGAGAGTGGAGGAAATTTGGGGGGGGGGGGAATCTAGTGCTTCAGAATTTGGGGGGGGGGGAATCTAGTGCTAGGATTCTCCACTGTGAATGCTTCTGTTAATACATAAAGGGCTGTGGAGGATTCTACAGCTGCAGCCAATCCATAAGCAGCAGCAGCACACGTGATGCGGTTTGTCCACGAAAAGAAGGGGAGGGAACAGCTCGATGTTACGTTAGTACGTCATTACGCAACCAGACTTGCGTTTAAAAAAAATGATTGACAGGGCATCGAACTCAAGTCGATGCCAGTGGGAAAACGATTTGAGCCGGGGCTTCAGGGAAGGCGACTCCGCAAAGAGTCACTAGTGGGAAAACGAGAAAAATGATCCGGACATAATTGCGCCGCGGAATAAGGGGAGCAAACGCTAAGTGCGAAAACGACCATGCACTGACACAGTCTGGAAATAGCCCTGACCAAAAAAAAGTCAGATTTCATCCATGACTGAATACACTCTGAATTCATCATTAACTGAGAGCAGTTTGATCACAGAGAGAACTGGGGGTAAATTGGGCAAAGAAGTGGGTAGTAGAGAAGACTCCCATTCAAGCCCAAGGAAAGGGGATAGATCTTCTAGAGAGAGAAGAAGATCCCCTACCTAGTCAAACAGGGGGAGTTATCATTGAGAAGTACAAAGATCCCTGGTCTGGTATGCTTACCAACTGCCTGTAGAGACCTAAAAGTCTAACAACTCAAGAAGTGTACCAGTGTTCCAAGAGAAGGGTACTGGGAAGAGGTGCCTTCTGGGCACCAAAAGAGCCAGCAGTTATACAAATAAAGCATATTAGAGTGTTTAGGAAAACATTGGAACAAAAGCCTCTTAATATAAAGATCTAAATATATCTGTGAATAATTTAAGAACCTCTCATTAGTCTGAAATGTAAGAACAGAAGTCTGTGCTTCAACTAATTTTACTGCAGTATTTTCAACCCCTGATTTCACCTGATCTTTCCCCCAATGTTAAATAAGGCCTTTTTGTTAATTTTGAATTTTAAAAGTGTCTCAATTGCCATTTTCAAAGATTTAAGTTAAAGAAGAGACCCTATCCCTTCCCTCAGGTTTCTGGACTGAGCAAATAGCCAATATATATACTGTCCCAGGGTGGGACAGCCAAAGTTTCTTCAAGAGAAAAGAATACGTTACCAGGGCTGTTCAGTCTATGAGGGGACAGAAAAATGGAGGGAAAATTTAGCCTCTGAGGGAATGAATAGGGTGCATTGTATCATCAAATGCTGAGCAGTCACACAATGAAAGATAAAATAATACATACGCCAGTATGAACCAAACACATGTAAAATGGATGCTGATGTGGCAGTAGTATCACTTGTCAGTAGACTATGGCCACACTGCCAAGGAGATATAAGTAAATGGAAGACCTCACAGCAAGGTGTAGAAAGCATAGCAATTGAATCTAAGTGTAAAGCAACCCTGCCAACTCCTAAGAATCCTACAGTGACATGCCAACAGCACTTCCATGACAGTCAGACAACCAGTACGTGCTGATGTTGTTACCAAAACTGGACCCAAAGAAGGGGCAACCAGATTTAAAATGATTCCAGAATGGAATAACAGATAGCTCTCGTAGGAGTTGTCCTTGAACGGGTGGCGCACAAGAATGCTAACAAGCCACCATTTTCCCTCTGTGCCGCCTTCAAGTTGAAAGCTCTTTGAAGGCTTCTTAGCCTAGTGCAGTCGAAAGCTCTTTGAAGGCTTCTTAGCCTAGTGCAGTGTTTTAGTGGCAGCCACTTTTGGCTTGAAAGTGGCCGGGTGGTGCTAAAACACCATGCTCTTCTGAAGAGTGCAGCAGCTGAGTGGCACCTTCCGGGGAAGGGGCACACCCTGGTGGGGTAGCGCCCTAGGTAGCTGCCTACCCAGCCTACTCCCATGCTTCATTGGCATGGTCTTTTTTATGGGAAAGGGTTCCATAGTTAGATGTGAGAACCCACTTTTCTAGGAACATGATTAGTCCAAGATATGAAGTTTGATTTTTGACTGGGCAGTTTGAAGGTAACTACTGTCAAAATCTGGCTGGAAGGCTAGTAGGGAAACTCCTGACATTCCAAGGTGGGAGTGATCATTGGGCAGTTTTAGCATATGGCAAAGAACAAGGAGTAAATGGGTGAATCAGATGTTAGGCTGCCTTTACGAATGGCTGGGCTGGATTAGTGATACTTAAGAATTACCCAACTGTCTATAGCTTGTAGTGATTTGCACTGCCTTAATGAAGTGTCCTTTGGAGCAAAGGATATGAGTGTATAAGGCACACCTTAGAGTTTAGCATTGAAAGATTTTTTGTTCTTGACAATGATATGCCACTTGAGCTGGGGGAGATTGCATTTAATCGATTTCTTAATTGCAGCACACCCTTCCTCTTTTTCCTGGGATTTTCCAATGTCATGGCTGAACTTGGGAGCCTTTATAGGTATCCTCAAGTTTCAGATCCCCTGTCACTTAGGCTTTAAAAGGGGATACCAATTAAAACAACTAAGTCCAAAAACAAAAGGGAGGATCTCATGAACCAAAGAGATTTGGCTGGAGGAGGTGTTGGGGTCCTTACAATGTGGTCACACCAAGGTTGGGTTGCCTTAGTAGACTTAGTAAACATTAGGATAAACCCAACCTGGATGGGCTATAAAGAGTGTAATAGATACATTAATAAGTTCCTCCAGATCAGTCTGGAATCAAATCTGGGAAGCATGTTCAAGTACATAACAAGACCTCTGAAGAGATGTTGCAATAGCAAAATCCAAGTAGCTCCTGAAAAGGTTTATAGCTAGGCCTGCTTTTCCACTTCATAGGAGAGCAAATTGTAGTAATCTTGAAGAATTGTCCAAGGATGTCAATATCTGGTGACAGATGGATGTATAAATTTTGCAACTAGAGTCACAAGGTTTAATTGGCTGATTAATGAAGCAAAATATTAGTAGATTCATCAAGGAGGAGCAATAGTAATAGCTGAATTTACATTTACGTATGTATCTTTTCAGGCTATCATGTACAAAATAATTGAGCTGGCTATGGTACAATTTCATCAGGATGTAAGAAAGCACAAATAATGAGTTAAATTAATTACTTTTAAAATTTATTTTTGGTTATTTGGAATCTCACTTTTTAGACAACAGTTATTTCTAAAGCAGCTTGTATGAAACTGGACGCTTGGGTTTTAATAATAAAAAGACAAGAAAGGCAGAGAAGGAGGAAAGGGGAAAGGCAGAGAAGAAGGAGCCATCTAACTGTGACTTTTGCTGATGACTTCTTGGAAAGGAGGTGTGCAGACTCTCAGTAGTCCTTCAAATTCCCAGTAGCAGAACCGGCAGTGCTTCTGCAGTCTCTGGACATCTGGCAACTAAACAGAATTCATTTCTTTAGGAGAAGGGAAAAGAAATCTCTCTGCTCTCTGGCTCATGGCTAGAACCCATCTGATCTTCTTATCACCACAGTATTCATTCTTGGAGAGAGGCTGCACAACCTTCTAGTGGACGAAGGAATCCCAGTTGGTGGCAAAGGTCAGAATGTCCTTCAACTCACTTCTGCAGGTCCTGGACATCTGGCCATTAGAACAGATTTCATTTTGACAGGGAAGCAAGCATCCTCTGGCTGCTCTCTAGCTGGCGTCAGGCTGGTCTTCCCCATGAGACATGTGTTCTTACTGGGATGGAGGGCATGTGACCTCTAAAGTTAACTAGATCATGCAAGCAGGGGGTTCTTGGAGTTCAACATTCTGTCCCTAATCTCCAAAGAACTGTTTGCTCAGGAAATTTTTCTCTTTGTCAGTCACCAAGGAGTTTGCATCTGGGCAAATTTTGCTTTATAAAGCCATGAGCACAGTCTCAAATGGAGTCACCGCTTTATTTACAAAAAAACCCATGTGTGCTGTTCTAATAGAATGACTGAATTTATTAAGTCAAATGCTAGCAAGTCTAATAATACCTTAAATATTTCAACCAGATCATTATGATTAAATGATTTATCTATTCAGTTTGAGATGGGGGGAGGGAGTGCAGCATTGTCATAAAACCCTCCCCAGTTTATAGGACTGCTGGGAAACATCAATCTCTTAAAACTCTTTCAAAGTAAAGTTTTAATCTTTTTAATATCTTTACAAAGGCTTATCCATATTCTGCTCCTGCTGCACTTGAACCTTTGAGGGCTGGTGCAGCAAACCTGGATTCAAAGGAGCATGAGCCACACACAACACACGGATTTGTGTGCTATTAGCAGAAATGTAGCCCTGGGCAGGAATGGTCCCATCTTTCAAACAGGGCCAACCTTAGACTGTCTGGTACCCTAGGCAAGGATAACTTCTGGTGCCCCCCTCTGCACTGATAATGTCACCAAGTTACATGGGAAGCACCCGATTTGGCACCCCCAGAAGACCAGCACCCTAGGCAATTGCCTAGTTTGCCTAGTGGCAGGGCCAGCCCTGCTTTCAAAGGCCAGAGGATGTGCACTCTGGCAAATGTGAGGAGGGGCCTCTCAGCATGCAAGGGAGCTGGAACTCAGTGTCATGTTTAGAGAGGACTTGGATTATATTTGCTCCTTAAACAGGTCTGATAAATCTCAGTTTAAATTCCAAAAAGTAGTGATAGAAGCAAAATAAGAATCTTTGAGACTTGTGTACAAGACTGGGGGAGGACTGGCAGCATCCAACAGCTAAAGGCCCACTGCTGCTTGTAGAAGGTGGAGCCAGTGAGGGCTTTGGCTCAGGGGGCCTTCCCTGGAAACAGTCCCTCTTTCTTTTAATGACTTTGCCAACTATAAATCTTCTTTTTTAAAAAGATGCAATATCAAGGATCGGCCCCTTCCCAGCCAAGCCGGCACGCTGGCGTTTAGGTTGAAGGCCATGATTGCCACCCGGAAGGAGGAGGTGGCTGGCCGATGTCCCGGGCATCCGGGTCTTCATTCTGGGCGCGACATCGGGGCTATATAAGGCCCCGGCCCCGCCCAGAAGCACGCAGTAAGAAGACATACTTGTTTATACTGGCCAGCAGATGTCAGACAATCCATTTGAAGTTATACTGAAAGCTTTAAAAATGGGAAATGAAATCATGTTCTACCTTTACCCCCTAGGGTTGCCAATTCCAGGTGGTGAAATTCCTGGAGATTTGGGGGGGGGGAGTCTGGGAAGGCCAGTGTTTCTGGAGGGGAGGTACCTCAGTTAGGTATAATGCCATAGAGTCCACCATCCAAAGCAGCCATTTTTCTTGGGGAACTGATGTCTGTAGATCAGTTTTAATACCAGGAGATCTCTAAACACTAATCTTATCCCCCAAATGAAGATGATAAATGCACAATTTGTGCTAAATTGATCTGCATACTAATGAGCTCCCACACCTCTTTAGTGCAGGTTACTCAGTTAGTAGGCCCAGTGAGAGTCAAGGTTATGGACAATCTCATCCTTTTGAAAGCTCTCATTTGCAAAGGTAGCATCACCTTGCTCTCTCTTGTCTGCATATCAAATGTTATGCCAGGAGGAAAGGAGCCAATACTGTTTACATTAGGCTCATCAGTGGAGGTTAGACATCAAAGGGGTCTTCTGCCCAACCACCTTGGATTTTGTCATGTTTGAAAAACTGGCTTGAGAAACATCCCCATCATTAGAGGTCTCAAGGTATTTTCCAAGCTGCCTCACCTTAAGCTAGTAGCTTGCACCTATTCCTGCTACAACCAAGTTAGGAGCTTGCCAGTCTAATGACCAAACCTGTTCAATTAATTCGCTCCAAAAACAGGTAATGCAAAGTTGTTATGGTTTTCCTACATTTGCCAGCAGAGGTCAGACAACCCACTTAGAGTAGATGGAAAGCTTTTTAAAAAGGGGAAGGGAAAAACTTGAGCTACTAATATGTCTTTTGATTCAGCTGAGTAGTCATGTTGGTCTGAAGCAGCAGAGCAAAGTTTGAGTCTGTGGCACCTTTAAGACCAACAAAGTTTTATTCCAGGTATAAACTTCCATGTGTATATGCCTTGAATAAAACATTGTTAGTCTTAAAGGTGTCACTGGACTCAAACTTTGTTCTACTTATATGTCCGTTTTTCCTGCTTCTTTTGTAATGTGTGAAGTGAGGACTTGTAACTTTCACCTCCTCAAAACTCTACGAGATCCAGAACTCATTCTGAGTTCTCAGATACGTGGTATCAACAAATTACACTATATCCATTAAAAAAGAAAAGAAAAGGGAGACTCTTGGTTCTCAGTTGTGGACTGATTTCCCACTTACCTCGCTCTCACTCTCCTCTTCTCAGTGAGGTTTCTGTTGGATGTCACACAAGCTGCCCCGAGGCTGCAACTTGCTCCACCTCTTTCATGCAGCAAACAAGATCCTCTAAAAATGAGTTTCTGTTTGATGTGTGAAAAAGGTGAAGCTAGTTGCAACCCTGGGGCAGATAGTGTGAAATCCAACAGAAGCCCCACGGAGAAGAGGAGCATAAGAGCCTCATAAGGCTAGTGGGAAATTGGTCTAGTGGGAAATTGGTCTAGTGGGAAATTGCAAGACTACCCTCTTCCAATTGGCCTTCACTGATTAAGAGGGAAACTGTTAAAGAACTCGCCATCTTAAACGTAATCATAGCACTAGTATATTTTATTAATTTTAGAATTTTAATTAAACTGTCAATGTAGTTTTATTTAATATTTGTATGACCAATGTATGAAATTATGCTGTTAGCCGCCCTGAGCCTGCTGCGGCGGGGAGGGCGGGATACAATAAAAATTGTTGTTGTTGTTGTTGTTGGTCTTGGTGTATTCTACCAATAGTCTTCTGTGACACCTTGGCATCATTTGACTGTGTTTATTTTTTTTAAAGTTATGATTAATGCTATTTAAAGCCCTGAGGCTTGGCTGTATTATTAAACCCAAACTCACACCTCATAGCAAAACCCCTAATCAAGAAACATCAGAATATGCACACAACTGTTCGTCTCATAACCAGCAACTGTCCCTCTGAAATGAATCAACCTCTCTGGGAAAGTGAATTACATATCGTAGTGAAGTTTGATAAGGCCTCCTGAAGTAATTCTCCAGAGTCCCCAGATTAAAATGTCTGCTCATAAAATATCAGGGAACGGCAATGACTATTTATCTTCGCATGTGATGAAAAGTTTAATATATGAAACAGAAAGAGGCTGAACCAATGACTTGCCGGCAAGCTTTTGATGGCAGCTTTGCAATTTAAATGAACTCTTGAATGGTGATGAATGGCGGGGGGCGTGGCATCGGAGCCTTCTAAGATGGCCACCTAGTGTACTTGCTCTGCTTCCCCCTTTTACTTCAACTCATCTAACTCACACAAACCATTATATCACCTCTAATAAACATGAGTAAAACATCAACTGGAAAGTCCACAACAACCCCTGCAAATAATATGGGGATCAAGGACTTCTTTACAATAAAAACTCCAGCGACAACTCAGAACACAGACCTGAGGAGCGAAGACGAAATGGCGGCTGAGGGGACAACTGCTTTCTTGCCCACCCCCATTCCTAATGAGACAACCCTAGAAATGATGTTTAGCAGTTTTGAAAAGAAAATAACAGATAACATGTCAGCAATAATCAAACCTCTGACAGATTAGTTTGCCTCATTTCAAATTGCACTTGAAAATGTAAGTAAAGCTGTGGGTAGTGCATGGGAAATTGGGCTGGCTTTACAGGAAGATGTAAAAACATTGAAGGCTGAAAATATTACTCTTAAAGAGAAAGTACTTTCACTAGAATCCTCTTCGCACTATTCCAATTTGAAATTTAGTGGTTTTAAAGAGGACTTAAATAATAATCAAGATCTCCCAAGCTTTATTGCAGAATGGCTAGGAAATGTATTAGATCTTCAGTTTTTCCTAGCACTATTGTCTTTTCCAGTGACTTTTGTTTTCTCGTTAACTAAGTACGATAATCTAAGTTCAATCATTTTAGTTTTTAGGGAGAAATTTAGGCTTGACTTGATCGGAAATCATCCTTAAATTTGCAAAATCAAGGCCAATTTGAGAAAGTGATTTAACAGGAATAGGAACAAGAAAATAGGAACTGACACTCATAAAGAGGGATAGTTGAGGCATAGTTGAATAGAAGAATTGAACAGAAGGGTTTTTTAAATCTAAGCTTCTTGGCAAAGGGCAGACAAAAAGAGCATGTGCTAAGTGGGTGTAAAAAAACGCCTGAAGACAGTTTCAGATCAACAGACTGCCAAATAGAATAACCTCTAATTTATACACAAATCTGTGATCGAACATGAGAAGTTAATGTTAAACAGCTGTAAAAATATAAAAGTGGGGAAAATCTAATTAACAACAAATCAGCCTGTATTCATAAGGCTTTTAGCTTTCCATTTTCAATGCAGCATACAGTGTAGCAAAAGCAAATGCACAACAGGACAATAATTGATTAAATTGCTGATGTGGGGGCAGCACTTGCAAACACGTGATAGAGTGCAAGGGAAATGGCAAATCCACCCACCGAAATGTTAGTTGAGATAATCAATTAACAGTGATGAGATATGCAGAGTTGCTGGCTTTCGAAAATGGATTACTGATGTATGGCTACATAATTTCAAACAGAATGTGGATGCATTTGAAAGGTTTAAATGGAATGCTGGCATAGCAGCACAGTGTTATTAATAACAATTGGGAACAAAACAACAAGTTGGCAAAATTTTAAATTGTGCCATTATTTAAAAATTATATTTTATTTTGGTTTGATGATCATTTGAAGAGCATGGAGAACTGGGACCATGAGGAGAGAATGGGCTGCACAAAAATGATTTTTCATTGCTGTGTGTGTGAGAGAGAGAGAGGGAGAGAAAGAGAGAGATGCTTTGATTGATTTAGCAGTCAGGAAATTAACATGGCAAGAATATTATGTAAGTCATAGAATCATAGAATCATAGAGTTGGAAGGGACCTCTAGGATCATCTAGTCCAACCCCCTGAGCAATGCAGGAAACTCACAAACACCTCCCCCTAAATTCACAGGATCTTCATTGCTGTCAGATGGCCATCCAGTCTCTGTTTAAAAACCTCCAAGGAAGGAGAGCCCACCACCTCCCGAGAAAGACTGTTCCACTGAGGAATTGCTCTAACGGTCAGGAAGTTCTTCCTAATGTTGAGCCGGAAACTCTTTTGATTTAATTTCAATCCCATTGGTTCTTGTCCTACCTTCTGGGGCCACAGAAAACAATTCCACACCATCCTCTATATGACAGCCCTTCGAGTACTTGAAGATGGTGATCATATCACCTCTCAGCCACTTCCTCTCCAGGCTAAACATCCCCAGCTCCTTCAACCTTTCTCCAGACCCCTCACCATCTTTGTCGCCCTCCTCTGGACCCATTGCAGCTTGTCTATATTCTTCTTAAAATGTGGTGCCCAAAACTGAACACAATACTCCAGATGAGGTCTTACCAGAGCAGAGTAAAGCGATACCATCACATCATGTGATCTGGACACTATATTTCTGTTGATACAGCCCAAAATTGCATTTGCCTTTTTAGCCACCACATCACACTGTTGACTCATGTTCAGCGTATGATCCACTAAGACCCCTAGATCCTTTTCGCACATACTACTGCTAAGACAAGTTTTCCCCATTCTGTAACCATGAAACAGACAATACTTTTCAATACCTGTATGGATCTTCCTTTGTCCTGAATTATAATTATTGACCTGAAAACAGGATTGAAGTCAACACAAGGAAGGACCATAAGGATAAGGCATCTTTGAGTAGGTAACGCCATTACCAAGGTTTAGCTGTAATGGAAGGATTTCAAATGTCAGATATACTTCTTAAATATGATACTTATAGGTTTTTACACTTCAGCATCAATTACTTTGAACTGAAAGCTTCCATAACACCAGTTGCAAACCCGAGAATCCAACTAAGCAATGAAATTGGCTCAAAAGTTTCAGTATGCTATAATCCCATAACCTGTGTTTCATTCCTTGACTCTTTTCTTAGCAAGGATGTGACACGCTTACCTATATAAAGCTGCAGCTAAAGTTCCTGCTAAGAACACATAGGCAAGAACAGTAAAACTTAGACAACAACCATATTATCACATTCCTTCATTACAAACTGTGCTTTCTCCATTATAAACATTCATATAGAAATAGTACTTTTCCCATCTCAAGTATTCAAATATGCATGAAACTTTTCCCTCCTTACATTCACATAGTAACTGCACTTTTCCCTTTCTTAGTATTCTCCCTTTTTGCACTGACACAAATATCATTTTCTCCATTTTCAGAATTTGCATATGGAGGCAAGTGCATGCAAGCTGCACAAACTCTCACTTTTGACTTAGGCCCTTTCTGCATTCTGTTTTTACTCCATAGTTTTCCAGCAGTCAAGTCGTTCTGCCTTTGATTTGGAACATTTGCTTTCGTTCTGCATATGCTGGATTGCCTTGGTACTTCATGCCTGGAGCATCACTTGTGTGGATTATGCTTTCTGTATTTCCACCCCATGGGGGAGGGGGGATCTGCAGCTGCTACTTGTAGAACAATTAAAAAAAAGAAGAACCACCTGAAGACTGACTGCTTCTTTTCAAATGGTTCTTGCACTGGTTCACTTATGCCTGCATTCCACAAACTATTGATAAAACTATTTCCAATCTAGCTAATTTGGAGAGATTCTTTTGGAGTTCTTTGAAGCCCACCATCCTGGATAATTTGGCATCTTCTACAAAACTGACTCCTTCACTGTGCATCCTTGATTACAGATTATTTATGAGCCATTAAATAGCACTGGTTCCACACATATTCCTGAGGAATTCCACAGGCTATTTTCTTCCTTCATAGGAATGTCATTTTTTATTTAAAAAAAAATCAGAAAACTTGTTCCAGGTATATTGAATGTGTGTGAGGTGCCATCAAGTCACAGCCAGTTTTTGGTAACCTCCATATGTTTTTCAGGGCAAGAGGGTAACAGAGGTGATTTATTATTGCCTTCCTCTTCATAGAGATCTTAGAACTGCTTGGTGGTCTCCCATCTAAACACTAACCAGGGCTGACACTGCTTAGCTTCAAGTATCTGATGAGATCAGGCTACCCTGACCCATCCATCAAAGCACCAGGCATATTAGGGGTACAACAAATAAATACAAAATTATTATAGAACAGAGAAGAACAGTCTTTACTGAAGAAAAATCACATACCTTAGACCCTTTGAATTATAAAAATGGCTAGTATTTGAACCTGTTTTAGGACAATTATGTTTTTATCTATCTATCTGTCTGTCTGTCTATCTATCTCTATTGTGATTTTTACTCCACCCTGCCCCCAAGCAGGTTCAGGGCAGATTATATCAAGCAATATACAATATGTTTCACTCAAAGGGAAAACACTCCTCTGGCTTTTAAATTGGTGGAAGACAGGCAATTACAGAGGAAATCCAGCCTACAGAAAGCAGAATACTGCTTTTCAGTAATATGTAACGAGGATGGGAGTGGGAAATCAGTGATCCTTAATATGAGAATTGAGATATTACAAATTTGTTCCTATTTTTGTCTGTGAAATATTGGAGAGCATTTGATTTGACCCCGCTCTATAGAATCCCTAGCAAAATGTTTCTGAATGCCCTTCAAAAGAGGGCTTAGATTTCTATAACAGGCCAGTAACTTATTGGCCTCTTTCAAATTCTTTTGGAGCAGGTAATTGCTTACAAGGTAAATGGCAAAACTGTTAAGAGATGGGAAAATATTTCTACAGGTACCTGCTGGACAAATTTGATTGAAGCTCTTGAACATTTTGTGGCCAGCATCTCAAAGCAGTTGGTGGTGATTGCCTCAGAAAATAGAGTGGAGGAAAAACAGAGTAGGAATTGACCAGACATTTTTATTTCCTCTCAAAGACCAAGGGTACTTGCTTTAAACTGAGAGTCATAAAAAAGCACAGAGAAAACAACATCCTCATATCTAATTACAATAGGCACGGTCTCTCAGGTCTAGGAGCCCAGTCACCCCCTTGGTTTACTAAGGAGCTACAGACCATAAAAAGACAGGGGAGATGGCCAGAGCAACAATGGAGAAAGACACAGCACAAATCCAACAAGGTACATGCTAAAGCACATTTTAAAGCCTACTCCAAGGTGCTGATAGTGGGAAGAACAGTATTTCTCTACCCCCACTGCATCCACATAGTGCAGACCTGCAGATCATTTTGCTAAGCACTTTGTAGATAAAATCTCTCACATCCTTTCCAACTTGGACTCTGCATTAGTAATAACAGAATCAGATGGTCCCAAGGTACCAATTTAACCAATTGTTTGAGATACATTTTAGCTTGTGCAATCTGAGAATGTGGACAGGATTATTAGAAGTGTGTGGCAACCTGCTTATACCTCATTTGCCCCTCCTGGCTAGTTAAAATAGTGGGGGGTGGGGGGTGGATGGACAGACTGGATCCAGGAGACAGTCATTGCCACCCTGATGGGGGAGGGGTCACTCCTGCCCTGCAGTAGGCAGTGATGCATCCACTCTTAAAGAAACCTACTCTGGACTCAGGTGAGTTGAAGACCTATCACCCCATCTCAAACGTATCATTCTTGTGCCAGGTGACTGAACTAGCAAAGGCTGACCAACATCAAGGATTCCTGGAGGAAGCAAATTGTTTGGATCCATTCTATTATGGATGCAGGCCTGGTTATGGGACTGAAACGGACTCGGATGGCATGTTCTAGGACATGGACAGGGGAAGTATGACCCTGTTAATTCTCCTGGACCTCTCAGTGGCTTGGGACTGGAATACACTGTTATGCAGTAGTTTTACTTCAAGGCTGGATTTCAGAGTGTGATGCTGGGGAATGCTGCTCTGCCCCTTGGCCTACAGGGTGCCCCAAGGTTCCATTTTGTCTGCCATGCTTTCCAATATCTAGGTAAAACTGCTGACAGAGTTCATCAGAGATTTGGGCTGAGTTACCAATATACAAATGACACTCAGCTCTGTATCATGCTCCCAGTAGATCCCAGGGAAGCTGCGGAAACTGTGAACAGATGCTTGCAGGCAGCTTTGGAATGCATGAGGATGAGAGCTAACAAACTGCAACTTAATCCCAACAAAATAGAGTTGATACTGGTGGCAGGAAATAGATTATCCCCTGTTCTGGATGGCATTGCACTCTTCCTAAAGGAGAAGGTTCACAGCTTGGAGGTGGTCCTCCTGGACCTGGGCCTCCTGTTGGTTAAGCACTGGTCAGGGGTACCTTCCACCAGCTTCAGCTAATGAGCCAGCTATGGCCTTTCCTTGAGCAAAAAATGTATTGCCACCATGATATATGTCTTAATAACATCTGGATTAGATAACTGTAATACATTCTATGTGGGGCTGCCCTTGAAGACTGTCTGGAAGCTGTAGTAGTACAGAACGCTGCGTCTTGACTGGAGTGGATCATATGGTATTGTTCCATCTACAGTGGCTTCCAATTTGCTTCTGGGTTCAATTCAAAGAGCTAGTATTGATTTTTAAAGCCCTGTATGGTTGGAAGCCACTGCTCCACCTCTGGGTGTTTCCCCAGGCCTCAGAAAGGGTTAAGGACTGGACTGCAGCCACTTTCCCATGATATTGCAGTGGTGATCGAATAAGTGCTTGGTCCACTTCTCTTCTCCAGCATCCCAGTTGCTTCTTCCTCCATATTTTAAGGTGCTACTGTCCATTTTACTAGCTCAGGAAAAGTCTACCAACTTAGTCTGCTGCATGTGTAGGCCAGGCCTGAAGCAAAATTTAAACATGACACTGGGAATGCATGTGACTTTACACTCACATAGTTTCCCATTTAAATTGGGCTGCTACCTGTCCAAAGGATCTCCGTGCTCAATTAGTATACCAGTGCAACACACACACACCCAGGCTACCAGTATGCTACCTAAGCACTATAGCTGTTTTGCATGGGTAGCAGTCCAGTTTTTGATCCAAACCCTGTGTGAATGCAGAGTTGCCTGGGGACACACTTTTTCTTTACCAGCATCACATTTAAATCATGCCTGAGTGAGAGGTCCCAATTGCACAGCTCTGAATTCTGGACATACTGCTCTAAAGATTGTAGGCTGAGAAGGGAAATTTCAGTGTGCCCAGATGGAGTAATTAATGTCAACCTGGATGGTAGCAACATACACATAATGCAATCATGGGGAAGGATTCCATTACATGAGCTATCAAAGAAATTCTGAAGGCCGTGTGTAGGGTTTCAAATTGAAATAGGCTGTAAGCCAGTGCCAGACCCTGAAGTCCGTTACTGAGTTTGGGCCTTGCTTTGAAGAAAGACAGGCAAATGTCAAAAAAGCCCTTCCCCGAAGCTTTTTCACACTCGGCTTCCATGCAGATGAAGGAAGTGTCATGACTGAGTTTAATGTATAACAGAATTTGACATTGCCTTTCCAGGGCTATAACTTGGACTAAGGCTTTATACATATGTGCATACAAAAGCTTTTCCCTGCTGTGGTGTCTGAGACTTTTGAAAAAAAGCCAATAACCTTTTCAGTAAATCTGAAATGAAACCATTTTGACAGGACTATTAAATCCTTTCATTATTATGTTTGGCATTTTTGAAGGGTAAGTGCCGGATAAGTGAAAATGCGAGTTCTTTGCTGTTAAACACATAGCATTCAGAAAAAGCAGCATTCTTTGGTTCTCTTGGCTATCTTTGCACTTATGTATAAAAAGTTAGGGTTGACAGATCTGGAAAAAGCTGTTGTGCCTCGGAATGGTGCCACAGAAGACAGCTTGTCAATGTTCTAGTTAATGTCAGTTGGGGTGCTGACTGGGAGGGGAATCTGCATATTCAGGGGCACTAAATCGCTGGATCCCAGAGACAGAAGACAACATGAGGGGAAGGTCTTGGCCTCTGCACCCTGTTGATGGCCCTTAGAAGAATTGGTTGGCCACAGTGTGAGACAGGGTGTTGGACTAGAAAATCACTGGTCTGATCTAGAAGAACTCTTCTTATATTCTTATGACTCTCTTTGTACTAAACAGCACCAGTGAACCCTAATTGCTGTATTGCAAGGTGGAGTGGGAAGAGGATTAGCACTTCTTAATAGACTAGAATAAACAAGACATTAATAGACTAGGATAAACAAGACATAGTAGCAGTGCTAACTGAGTTTGGAGCCGGGGTGGGTTTGGACAAGTGCTAATAGCTATCAGTGGCTACCTATCAAAAGGCAAGCCAACTAAAAGGAAAGTTAAGTGTTTATTATCTTGAGTATGATTTATTAATAAAACCTAGTTTAATCCAGAGTTGAAATCTTGTGTCTTTGGGGGGACGGGAATGGATGGTTCATTGGTTAAAAAATGGAAATAAAAAAACAGTGTTGTTATCCAAACATTTAGAGCATCTGCCTTGCATGTTAAGATAACACATAGGGTTGTCATTTCCAGGCTAGGAAATCCGTGGAAATTTGGGAGTAGAGCCAGGGGAGGGACCTCAGTGAGGTATAATATCATAGAGTTTGCCCCCCAATCCCACCATATTCCATTTGTCTGAAAAATTCAAGTTTGTAGAAGCAGTATTGTGTCATTTAGGAAGCACCCTATTTTAAGGAGAGGCAAGCAATGGCAAACCACCTCTGAAGATCTCTTGCCTTGAAAACTCTATGGTACCCCCATAAATTGGCTGCAACTTGGTAGCACTTTCCATCACCACCACTATTTTAAGGGGAGAAACTTGTTTCTGTTATTATGCAGCATCGTGGTCTGTGTCTCATCAAGTATTCCAATTCCATTTACTGACCATCCATTTTAAGCTGACTTCTGTGTATAATGTGTATCCTTCTAATACTTTCTCGCACATGTCTTTCCAGCTGAATTTCAATTGGCACTTTTTGTAAGTGTTGATCCATAAGGGAAGAAGACTCAGCAGCTTTTGAACTTTAATGACTGACCTCTTGAACTGCAATGGTGGAGTGCGAGGCACTTGACAATTTATGGGCATAATGAACATCTGTCAGCTCCAGTAGCTGCCAGAGGTAGAGACTTGCTACATATCACATGCTGTGGTTATAGGTGAGCCATTGAGGAGAATAAGGCCACAGCTCTCTTGACAGCTGGACATCCTTATTACGGGCATGGAATGAAAGAGAGCTCCTGTCCTTGATACTGAATGGGATGGATTTCAGCTCTGGCACTCCTATGGCCAGAGAAAAGATAAGAAGTCTGCACATGTCACTTCTTCTTCCACAGCATATGGCAGGGAAATAGAGGGACATTCTCTGAAGCATGCTAATATGGAAAGGCAGATCTGCCCAATATTTCTCTGCTATGAAACTCTCATAAGAATGTTATTTATGTAGTATATATTAGTCACTTTTCTCCATAGAAGGATTTGAATCGGCTTACTGTTACCCAAAGAGGCAGTCTCCTAATTAGAGGGGGTAACTGGAAGTTTTCCCTTAAAAGAACTATCAAAACAAACCAGGCAGATGTTCAATTGGAAAGGTTTTTATTAAAAGAGAGGAAATAAAAATCAAACTTCATACACAATAACACTCACAGAGAAAGCTAGCAAAAAAAAAGGCAGGGTGGAAAGGGAAAAGCAATATTGGTCTCAGAAGGAAGAGGTCTGTAGAGGCAGCAGCAAAATCACCAGTGTTTCATGGAAAGGAGAGAAGACCCAATGGATTAGGGTTGTGGGTATGGATCCAAGGACACACATTGCACTGGTGGCTAGGTGCTCTTGAAGAAGGGCAAAATGGGCCCTTGGGGGCAAGCTGACATGATGCCCCAAAACAATAACTTGATAGTTTTTCCTAATTTATTAAAGGTGAGAAAAGAGTTTGATGACCTGGATGGAAATCCTGGATGGGAAGCTAATGAGTTTGGTGAATAGAACTAAGAGATGATTAACTGTCACTTAATTAGAGTAAGTGAGTGCAGAGGAAGTAAGGTTGGATTTAACAGACTTAGTCCAAGGATGACTCAATAGGTTTTGGGAGACCCATTGTCCTATAGTCCTCCTCTCAACACTTGTTAGAATGAAGTGTGCCACAGGGCATGAAGGGGACATTAGCTAGTCAGTCGCTCTGATTCACTGTCCAAAATATTTTCCCAGGTTCTTCCCTGGCTGGCATTCATTTTGTTCCATTTTAGGCCAGAGAGTGCCTTGTACGATTATTTTTGAGATATTTTAAGAAGGGTGTTTCTGCCTCTCTAAGCTATAAACTTCCCTTCTGCAAGAGGAGGAATCCGACTTAACAATACCACAAATGAAAACATAGAAAGAAAACAAATTCTGTTTAAATATAGAAGGGGAGGAACTGTACCTTGAAACCAGTCCAGAATTCAGTGGGCGAGTTATCCAAGGCCACAAGGCTCCCCAATCTGCCTCCCCCTCCCAAGCCTCCTGACTAACTCCAAAATATGTAATTTATTTATTTTATTTTTTATTTTATCAGATTTATATCCTGCTCTCCCCTGATGGGCTTAGGGTGGCTAATTGCAATCAAAAACAAACATAAAGACAGGAAGAGCAAATAAAAGCACAACTGAGAAGTTGTAAGTAGCAGCTGTGTTCCTCCCCATCTTTCCTTTATGTTCAGGGAAGGAATCTTCTCTATTTTGAGAGCTCATTACAAATTTCCTTGGAATTTTGTATTAAGGAATTTAGTGTTTTGATGGACTCTGAATGAGGAAGAAATTCAGCAAATGAAGGAGTTTTCATGTTTGGGTGTCCTTTTCTCATCTCCTCTTAACACTTGTTAGAATGAAATGCGCCACAGGGGGTGATCCTCTCACAAATGTTGTTCAACTTCTATATGCATCCCCTTGCCCAACTAGTCCAGGTGGTAGGACTGGGTTGTCACCAGTATGCTGATGACACCTAGCTGTATCTGCTGATGGATGGAAAGACAGGCACCCCCCCCCCCCCCCAGAAATTCTGGACAGGGCTTTGGGAGGCATGGCTGGGTGGCTAAAACAAAGTTGGCTAAGGTTAAATCCATCAAAGATGGAGGTCCTTTATCTGAGACATGGTGGGGGATAGGGAATCAGGCTCCCAACTCTTGGTGGGACACTTGTTACCAGCACCAAGGTTAAAGAGCCTGGGGGTGGTCCTGAATGCCTCACTTTCCATGGAGGCCCAAATCACCACTGCTGCCAAATCAGCCTGTTACCACTTCTGGTTGGTTAGGCAGCTAGTTCCCTTATCTCTCCTTCCAGACTGGATTACTGTAATGTGCTCTATGCAGGGCTGCCCTTGGGCCAGGGCCAGAAACTCCAGCTAGTGCAAAATGTGGTGACACATCTGCTGACTGTGACTAGGGTTGCCAATCCCCAGGTGGGGGCAGGGTATTTCCCGGTTTGGAGGCCCTCCCCCCTCTTCAGGGTCATCAGAAAGCGGGGGGGGGGGATGTTTGTTGAGCAATCCATTATTCCCTATGGAAAGTGATTCCCATAGGGCAGGAGTGGCCAAACTGTGGCTCAGGAGCCAGATGTGGCTCTTTCACACATACTGTGTGGCTCTCAAAACCCCTATCCACCCCATCAGCCAACTTGGAGAAGGTATTTCTCTCTTTAAATCATGTAGCCAAGCCAAGCCAGCTGGCATCTTGAAGAATGCATGTAAAGTTAAAGTTGCTTTCTTTCTACCTCTCCCTCCCCATCTTCCTTGTTTTTTGTTTTATAATTTTTTATTGATTTAAACTACAAAATATAGAACAAGTTCCTCCCTCCTGGACCAAGGGAGGCCAAACTGAAAACAACACGAGAGCAGGCCTTCTCAATAATGGCTCCCCATTGGTGGAATCAACTACCAGCGGAGGTTCGAGCCCTGCGGGACTATAATCAGTTCCGCAGGGCCTGTAAAACTGTCCTTTTTCAAATGGCCTACAAGATGGAATCCTGAAGTGACACCTAGCCATCTGATATATACTGTGTTGTACTATAGCACCTTTAACTGTTGTGGTTTTAATTAATTTATTTGAATGTATTTTATTGTATTTTATTGAATAATATATTTATCGTAATCCAGCCCCTTCCCGCTCGCGCCGACGTTTCGGCGGCATAGGGCGGGGGCCACGTTTGCCTCCCAGGATGGAGCTGAGGCAAACGGGCCTAGTCATCCTGGGAGGTGTGTGGGCGTGGTCTGGGCTTTATGAGCCCGGCCACGCCTGGAGCAACGCACTTCGTTTTTCAGTTTTTGGCCCACCCTCCCACCCTGCAATAGTACAGGCTCCTCTGGTCGCCGTGTTTACGGGGCCAGGTAGGAATTTTTTCATCTCAACAGATTGGCTATGGCTGGGATGTGTTTTGCCTACCTTGTACTGTTTGCCTTGAGGCTGGGTTTAGTTTTTGGTAACTTTATTTGGCTGGAGTTTAATTAGGTATTTCGGTATCTGGTGAGCACTCTCGGCTTTTCCGTTTCAAAGGAAGTAGCGGGATGGGACGACAGCTGGGCTGCATGGCTCTCTGCTGTGTTGCCCACTACAGGGTTCCCTCCTTTGGCGGGCCATTCCTGGGTGGGCGGCTTTGCCACTGGGGGGTATACCCAGCCTTTGCCGGCCTGGTGGCAGGCGGTTTAAACTGGCTGCTGCTGGGGGCTGGGTGGCTTGCCCTATCCGGACGAGGAAGGGTCTGGTGTGTTTTCCTTTGCCTGTCCGGGAGTTTACTTTGCCCCAGGCTGTTTTGTTCAATAAAGTTGCCCTGTTTTATTACCCATTATACCGTGTTGTCTCGTTTCTTCCAACTGGGGGGCAATCATGGCACGTGCCATGTCTGTGACCCGCCCTGAGCCTGCCTTGGCGGGGAGGGCGGGATATAAATAAAAGTTGTTGTTGTATTATTATTATTATTATTATTATTATAAAAGAGAAAAGCAATGCAGAGAATACATAAAAAGGGAGAAAGGGTCATTGACAGAATGGAGAAAACAGTAACAGAAAGCAGTACAAATATATCAATTATAATTCTACTTCCCAATAAAATACTCAAATCATTCGGCCTGCAAGTATAAAGATCTCCATATATTTTACCTTCCTTTCTTTCATTACCCAATTTTTTTAATAAACTAGTAGTAGCAATATGAATCTAAACAATTCTTCTTAAACACAAATAAGTATTGAAAGTTAAAAAAAAAAATTCAAACTATCTCAACGCCAATTTTGTCTAATTTAACTTAACCCTATTATAGGAACAAATTAGATTGTTGGTTTAACAAAATCCTTATTAAAACAAGCACGTAAAAATCATATCTTTATCCTTAACAAATTACATAAGATAATAATAATAACTTTTTTTTATTTCTACAACTTAATAGTTTGTCTATCTCAGTCTAAACAGTTTCTCCAAAGGAGCATGTTAGAAACAAATCTACCAAGTTACAAAACAATTATGCTATCTGCCTTTTCAATCGTTAATCCAGCTCTTACATCAGTATGAGCAATTTCACTAAATAAGCATATTGTAGATACATCTACTATATAAAGAAATATGTTATCTGCACTCTTTAGCATTAATCCAAATTGACTATATGTTTAATTACAATTTTACCAACTCTCTTACTTCTTTAGAATCTCCCTTATTATTTTAAAATTGGATATCTGTTCATTATTAATAGTTGCATGTTTGTTTACCCACAACCCCCCCCCCCCAATTCAGGAATCCTTCCCAAAGATTAAACACTTTTAAATTCCTTTAATTTCTGCATCCATATTACATCAGAGACAGCCCATTTAATCACAGTTTGCCTTTTAAAATCGCATACCACTTCTTAATCAGGGTTCCATATCCAACAATCCACAAAAATGGAAAAAAATCAAGATCCTTCTTTTGGAAAACTTTCCACATCTTAATTTGTTGATCAGAGTGTACCTTTTCTTTTCTCAATGTGGCCTGCCCCCCTCAATAGTGGGAGGAAGAATTCAACGCCATTTTTCCCTCTCAGCATGACTTCACTGGATCTTAATTTCCGGTTTTGTTTTAATACTGCGACATAAAAGACCATTTTGATTTTCCTTTGTTTGTTTTGGAGCATATCACTTTCCCATTCCGGTTCCACAGATGTCAGCAGACTCTCTTTAGCACTCAGCTCCTGTAGGTTTGCAGTTCCGTTAGCTTTCAGCATAAAACAACTCATTTGGTCTTTAATAAGCTGCATAAATGAGCCAAGATCCTGTTTCAGAGATATGATATTTTAAAAGATATCTTTTTAATAAGACATTTCGTTAGACAGTGCCATTTTTCTCTGACAGCAAACTCAGACTCTTAGTTCAAATTGTAAAGTAGTTTCGAGCTCCTTCTAATCCACATTCCATGACAGCTCCAGCTGAGATTTCAAATGTCATTCCTTCAAATTCAGTCAGGTGATAGAGACAGATCTCTCTAGAATATATCTCCTTTATGTTCAGATCATATTGCAACCTAATAATAATCTCTTTAGTATATGTCCAATTATAATCCGGGTTGTTTTTAGTAGTTGTATTCAATCCAATTTAAATAGTTAAAACTGCTCGTAACTTTCCGAGGCCTCATTTCTCTTCTTTTGAGCTAGTCTCTCATTGTTATGTAAAGCCTAAGGACATACAGGAAGCACAGGGGTAGCCACCGCTGAACCCCTCTCTCCCCGTAAAAGTCCCATGCTGAAGAAAAAGCCCCTTCAGGGCTTTTCTATGGGGGCATCACTTCTGTGACATCCCTCCAACAGCCAGACTCAGAGGTGCCACAGGAGGATGATCTGCAGACACCTCTGAAGCCAAGATGATGGAGCCCGGAAGTCCCTCCCTCCCTCCCTCCCTTCCTTCCTTCCTTCCTTGCCTCCCTCCCTCAAACATCTGACATTCCTGTCTTGTGACTCTCAAACATCTGACAACCATATGTGGCTCTTACATTAAGCAAGTTTGGCTATCCCTGCCATAGGGTATAATGGAGAATTGATCTGGGGCTCTGAGGGCCTATTTTTAAGGTAGAGACACCAAATTTGCAGCATAGCATCCAGTGCCTCTCCTCAAAGAACCCCTCCAAGTTTCAAAAATATTGGACCAGGGGGTTCAATTCTATAAGCCCCCAAAAAAGGTGCCCCAATCCTTCATTATTTACAATGGAGGGAAGGCATTTAAAAGGTGTGTGGTTCCTTTTAAATGTGATGGCCAGAACTCCCTTTGGAGTTCAATTATGCTTGTCACAACCTTGCTCCTGGCTCTACCCCAATGCCTGAAAATGGCTTCTTGTTAAAGGTCAGCAACCTTGCTGCTGTTTTGCTCCTCAATGGAAAGTAGCCAATGAGGGTACTTTTCAAACAGCCTTCATAGGTGGCACCCTCTCTGAGGCCATAAAAGTCAACTGACCTGGATGTGACCAAAGTATGAGTAATTGTAGCTACCAACAACCAGAAGTCTGACCTGTGCTCTACACAATATATTCTTATACTTCATTGTGTGGGGACCCAGAATTAATTAAAGTTCACTAAAGCACCATGTTTGCTGTGTTTTTTAAAATATATATAGTGATATTGTTAGAAAATAAAATACTGTAAAACCCCAGCATTAAAAACCAAACAAAACTGGGAACCTAGTGCCAAGGGTTAGGCAGTTATTTTCATTCCAGGAAATGTAATGCTATGCAAATTAATAGACATAATAAGGTAAATGAATCCAATTGTCAAATCCCATTTAAGAGTCCAAATTAGCACCTAGTTGAAGTTCAGTTAAAGAAATTCAAATCAGTTAACCTTAAATTAAGCACGTTTTATTATTCAATTAGCTAGCATTGTGCAGCAACAACAAAGATTAGTGCAATAAAGGGCAATGGCATGTGACAAACAAGGTGAAAATTTCTTTCCCTTCTAAATTGCTTGATTCTAAGACAGCTTTGTTAAGAAGATGAATTTAGGGCCACTGGAATTGGCTTTCTGAAAGACCCCAAAGGACTATCCATTTTGACATTATTTCCCAAAAGTGACTGCTTTGGATTGTTTCTGAAACAAGGGTCTAAACTCCTGAAATAACAACAGAACAGGGCAATAGATCTGTTTTTCAAGAAAGGAAACATTACATTGTAGGGATGCTGTTCTCGTCATATATGCACCAATCACAGAGACAGGGAGGAAATAGCCTGAATAGTGCCCTTCCAAACAATAGGCCACATCCTACATGACTTTTTGTATATGCAGGTCCCCTGATTCTCAGCATAAGTCTTTTGCTGGTCAGAGGATGCCCCTTTTATTTCACCATCAGAAAATCTGGTTGGATCTAAGGGTTTTTTTTTTTTAATCAGGAACACCCAGGAACACAGTTCCAGCTGGCTTGGTGTCAGGGGCTGTGGCTAAAATGCAAATGAGTTCCTGCTGGGCCTTTTCTACAAAAAAGCATTGCACAAAACTATGGTAACACCAGGGGTGTGGTCTAATATGCAAATGAGTTCCTGCTGGGCTTTTTTCTACAAAAAAAGCCCTGGTTGGATCTAACCCTTATCATGCAATGCTATGCAGAATTACCCCTTTCTTAGCTCCTTGACTTCATCTGGCACCATAGTTTCAGCATAGCATCTGATGACTCTCCTCAAAATGCTCTCCAAGTTTCAAAAAGATTAGACCAGGGGGTCCAGTTCTATGAGCCCCCAAAGAAGGTGCCCCTATCCTTCATTATTTTTAATGTAGGGAAGGTATTCAAAAGGTGTGCAGTTCCTTTAAATGTGATGGCTAGAACTCCCTTTGGAGTTGAATTGTGCACTTAACATCTACACTGAAACGGTTCACAAAATAACCCCACAAAATAGTTTTGCAAACAGGTTAATAAATTTTCTCATTTCCAAATATTTTGTGGCTTTCCCCCCTCTTTAATTAGGTGAAGGAAATATTCATAAATGTGCCATTTAAAAACAAACAAGAAAAACAGAGTATCTGCCTGAAATATGAGGGGTGGGACACGATTTTCAGCAAAATCAGCACTTGATTTGTTGATATGTATGCAAATAGAAAATTCCAGATTCACATGCTGGGTGAAGAATCTGCCACAATTGCTTTTCAAAAATATGATGTCTGACTTAACACAAACACACTCCTCCAAAAGTGACAGAGATGCAACCTGACTCACACTATATTCATGCACAAGTCACACATTATTAGTAAAGTGTCAAGAGAGGGAGTTCAGTCTCCCATAAAGTTATTTAAAATAGAAGTAAAATCACTAGAACAGGTTCATCTTCTTCAACAATAGACCATGGAATCCAAGAGCCAGAGGTTAATCTACCAGACTTGAAGTGTCTGGGGACCAGCAATTAATGCTTCTGTGTCAATGGTTATACCGGGCAGAGCAGATTGCCAGGGTAGGGTTCCTTCTCCTAGGTGTGTGAGAGCAATTATCTTTGCCCTTGGGCCACTGCTTTGGGATTGCAGATATCCTGCAACATAGATTAATAAATGCGAGAAGGTATCATTTTGCCTCAGGTCCTAGATGTTCAACCATCCATCATCCTATCCAAGACAAGCACTATATTACTCTAGAGTGCGTTTCTGCAGCTGAACACTTTTTTAAAAAGTGCTTACCCACAGCTTAGCAACAATCTGTCTCTTCTTGCCATTTTGTCCTAACAAGGTTCTCATTGAGGTTTGACAGGTGACTTGACAGTTAGTGGTCTTGGGATCTAGCTATAAAGACTTGGGAGGATGGAACATCCATGGCTTTCCATTTTCCAATACACCCAAGGACATATTCCAGATTCCCACTGTCTGCTCAGAAGATCTCAACCTCTTCTCAACTTCTTCCCAGCTTCCACTTTTTGTTCAGAGACAGACATGCAGGTTAGAAACAAAAGCCCAAAAGAAACATTAAAACAGATACTGAACAATATTGAGAAAATCCTTGCGGCCTAAGCATTCCTGCTAGTTCTAGGCTCTTTGGATAGGCCACAAGGTCCATCCTCTGACTGAGACAAATTCTATAATGAGGTGAAATGAGTCATGGCCTCAGGTGCTGGATTTGGGGAGGGGGGGGGGCGCCTCTGCCTTCTCCATTACTGCCACTGCTCTATGTGTCTTCCTACCCCTTGACACCTTATCCTTTCTCTCACACTCAACCAGTAGTTGAGCAACTAGTAGTCTCCTCCTTCCATACTTCACAGATATCTAGAAACACTTCACAGGCCCCTATGCATGCCCAACAGGGCTTCCTGAATGCAATCATTTGGAAATCCCTATTGGGCACACAATTCTTGCCACACCATGTCTCAAGAAGTTTTGGTAATGAGGAGAAAAACAATATTAGATATTCCAGATAGAGGGCAGGGGGGGGACTAACTGAAAGAGAGAGGCAGGTTGCAGCAAATGGGGGAGCAGCTGGGGAGATCTCAATGAGCCACCACTTCATATGACGCAACGTGTGATAACATATATGATTAGGCATGAGTTCTGGCTCAGCCCCAGAACTGTCCCATGTAGTAGGCATTCCACTTACCTACAGCAAAAGGTGAGGTGAGACAATGAGGCCCCTCCATTGGGCTACCTACAACCACTGCTGTTTCGCTGCTCCTTCCCCAGAACTGACTCCTGTAAGTCATTCAACAGAAAGGTAAACATCTATGTGAGGAAATGGAAGAAGATGCATATGTTGACATCAACCACTGTTCCCCATGCTACAAAACTGAAAGACTTTAGTGCATTCCAGTATTTAATTGAAGAACAGAATAGAAGTCTGTATAATTGGTTAGTGCTTTTTGACATGATGAAATGAAGAGTGTTGGGGGAAAGTGCAGTTGAGCCCATTTTAGGCAAGATTTCAAATTTCTCCTTCTTGCTGTTTCTAATGGAGAACCCCCATTTCATTGTTGCGTCTCTCTTATGCAAAAGGAACCAATGTATTGGACCCAAACACCAGTTCTACTCAGGGGCAGCACTGGGGGTTTTGCCACCCCAGGCTGCCCCGACGCCTGCGACCCTACCCCCCAGCAGCATCCTCCACATCCGCATCACAAGCACATGGAGCTGAGGGAGGGGTGGGTGGGACCAGAGTCGGCTGGGTGAGGGTAGGGGCAGTGATGTAACGGGCAGGACCGGGATGATGATGATGATGCTTAGCCCACCTCAAACAGAGCTCCCCGCGGAACTGGTGACCGCCGCCTGATGTTCCATCTACTTCAGAAGCAAATTCAATGAAGGGAGGGACTCTCACCATGCCCTCCCCCCGCCAGTGTGACTCATCTTTCCTCCCTCCCCCACTCTGAGCCCCATTTTTACCAAGGAAAAAAGGAAGCCGAAGTGCCACCATAGCCTCCTCCTCCCCTCTTGCTGACATCTGCCTCAGGCAGCAGCAGGAAGAGCAGCTGCAAGAGGACTTTTATTACAGGGCCTACTGTAAGCTCCAGGAGGATTGGCTATATCAGGGGTGTGTGGCCTATATGCAAAGGAGTTCCTCCTACAAAAAAAGTCCTTCAGAAATCTAATAGCTGATTACTGTTTGGGAGGCTTTTTTCATGCCAGCAATGCATAACAGAAAGCAGACCACAGAGTAACAGCTGCCTTTTTTTTTTTTTTTTTTGCTACTAACCATATCAAAGACAAGAAGTCTGGACTTTATATTTAATAGGGTTAACTATAATGACTCTGGCTTACCTGCTGGAAATCATTCTACCAAGGAAGACCTTGAGCTGAAAGCACGTTACTGAAAATGCACAGCGATTTTGCTGGAATAGAATTAAAGGTACAAGGTGCTGGTTATTACCTTTAAAGCCCTATATGGCCTGGGACCTGCCTACCTGAAGGACCGTCTTTCCCCACATGTTCCCCAGAGAGCACTGAGGTCAGGAACACAAAATCTCCTCACTATCCCCGGGCCAAAAGAACCCCGTCTGAAAGCCACCAGAGAAAGGGCTTTCTCCGTTATGGCCCCCGTATGGTGGAATCAGCTGCCGGAAGAGGTGAGGGCCCTGCGGGACTTGGCGCAGTTCCGCAGGGCCTGTAAGACGACCCTCTTCCGGCTAGCCTACACCTAGCTATGATGACAACTGATGTAACTGGCCAGCCATCTGTTTACAGGAAATTGAAATATGCTGTTTTAAAGTTTTAACTGTTTAAATATTTAATTGTTTTATACTTAATATTGTTTAAATTTTATGTTTGATTAAATTGTTGGAAGCCGCCCTGAGCCATTTGTGGGAAGGGCGGGATATAAATCTCAAATAAATAAATAAATAAATAAATAAATCCTTCAGGTGGGGATAGGAATCAGCTCACCAAAGAAGAATCCTGCATTCTGACACCTACCCAAGTCATAGTAATACTTTTCAATTGTAGAAAATGGCAAGAGCCTGAGTCTCCTTGGCCCCAAACAAGGGGTATCTGGTTTATGAATTTCCTAGAAAGCCCTGGGTCAATTCATTTTCTCTTAGCCTCTGTTTCCCATCTAATGGCCAACTACCTCACAGAATCACCACAGAAGAGAATGAAATATGGAACATCAAGCATTGTATATGCCGTCACTCCTTGGAGAATTCATTTCAGTCCTCCTCTCTTTAACATGCTCAATTAAATACCCTCCAAGTTCCAGTTGATCCATTAACACCTTCTATTAACATTATGCAGTGACTTCAGTCCATCATGATGTGTTAGAGGAAAAATGATCAAGCTTTATAGCGAACCACACTCTTGTCATTCTTTTTTTTTGGGGGGGGAGCAAATAAATAACAACTCCTCATCATTTCAGTTAAGAATATGCAAGCAAATATGTCCATCAGAAAATCCATTTAGATGAGGAAGAGCACTTATATTGAAGGAAAGGCAATCCAGAAAACTTTGTCATTGATAATCTGTATCTGTTTTACACCCCCCTCCCAAATGCTCCATTGAAGCAAAAAAGCTTTTTCCCATTTGTTTGCATTGTGCTGACACACTAAGTTCTTTGTGTTTCCCACCCCTTCTCTCTATATCTTTCGAGAATATTTACACACAACACAATGTTCACAATTTCCCAAGTCACAACATGGTAGAGATTTTTAAAGTCCATTGTCCTTGCTCCAGAAAGGAAGCTTGTGAAAAGATCCTTCTATCTCATGCCATTTTTTTAGATTTTCAAACTCCACTACTGTGGATTCATACATGAGACATTTGAAATGAAATCCTCATTTCCCCCACACCTACCGTGTTGTGTCATTTTGTTTGCTACTTAGGCAGATCAAATATTGATAGATTTTCCAAGCCAGGGGTGGCCAAACTGGCTTGTGAGCCACATGTGGTTCTTTCACACATATTGTGTAGTTCTCAAAGCCCCCACCACCTTGTCAGCCAGCTTGGAGAAGCCATTTGTCTCTTTAAATCACTTCTCCAAGCCAAGCCAGCCAACAGCTTGGAGAATGCATTCAAAAGTTTAAGTTGCTTTCTTTCCATGTCCCCCTCCCTCCCCCATCTATTTTCCTTCCTTCCTTCTTTCCTGGCTCTTACATTAAGCAAGTTTGGCCACACATGTTCCAAGCTAAACTAGATACCAGAGGTGACTGTCATTCAAATATTTCCTTCTTAATGCTCTTCCCACATTCTGCATTCCAGCCCTAATCTGAACTTCAAAGCCATCTCTCCCTGGTGGCACAGCAAGCCTGAACACTGACACTCCCTTCTAGGGAACTGCAAATCCTATTTTGCTTGGTCATTTGTTTCAAGTCACCATGCAGCAGAAAGCTTTCCCACTACATTCAGCCTGTTGAATAGTTATACAATAGATAACGCAAGTAGGCCTGCCTAGAAGTCTTTAAAAGAAGCCATTTAGCTGACAACTCTAAGATTTCAACCCTCCATTCTGAGGATGAGTTCCAGAACTGGAGTCTCAGGACCAACGAAAGAGAACTTGGAACTCTTAAGAAGGCTTCAGATTCAATCCCTGGCATCTTTAGTTAGATACTAGAAATGGTAAAGTTCCTTCTGCAAGCTATAGGGAGTTTGTCAGACAGAACTGATACTGAGTTAGATGGACCAATAGTCTTGTTCAGTATATCAATATGTTTAAGGAAATTAAATTAAGGACCTATGTCTTCCATTTATTTACTTTTTATATCTGTATCTTTCTCTTCCATGGAAAGCTCAGAACAGTTCATGGGGATCCCTCCCAGTAGGCTGTCCAGGTACTGTTCAGGCACAAATCTGCTTAATTTCAATAATGATACAACATTGGCCCTTCCAGATCTTTTGCTGGGCACATAGAACTCTTTCTTAACAAAATAAAACAGGAGTCTAGTGGCACCTTAAAGGCTAACAACATTTGTTCCAGGGTAAGCTTATATAATGTAGAGCTCACTTCATCAGATACATAGGATAGGAGTCTGCTTTCATAGTATAGACATACTATCATTCTGCAGTTGTCATTGTTATGGGGAGGGGGGTTTCTTTTTCTAAAATTCACTTTTTCAGATGTAGCCATTGATTTATTTTATTCTTTAAAAAAAACCCCAGGAATGTCTCTTTCATTTCTCTTTGATTTCACTTTTAAGATAAATCAATGCACTCTTGTATTTTAATAAGAAAAAAAACCCATTGTGTTCTCTTTTAAACCTACAGTTCTCTTTTATTTCACTTTGAAGAGAAATCAATGCATCCTTCTGTAACTTCAGCCCTTACAGTTGTTTTATGTTACAGACCACCAGATGGTACTGTAGCAGGAGGATAGGAAGGCCTGGGAAGATATTGCCTGCCTCTGAGCATCTGCAAAGTGAAATTCTGACATTTTGCAGTACTTCTCTTCCTGCCCCTTCTCTCTTTAGATTTCTGTTTGATCAAATCAGAAGAGATTAGAAACAGACTCCAAATTCATACAATGTGGCAACAAAATGGTTTGCTGGATTTCAAGGAGAAATTGAGTAAAAAAAGAACACAAAGAATTTCTCTTAACATTGCTGTTCTGCAGGCAGAGAGATTGCAAGGAACATTCACATCTGTAATGTCTTCTGCACACTTTCTCTACAGGATGAATTGTTGCAATCCGGAAATAGCTTCACTGCTTCCATGCTTTCCAACACAACCACCCATTTCAGCCTATGTGTTAATGTCATCCTGTAACAAGCTGATAGGAGATCAGGCCTGGAACTTGAAAAGATTGGGGGGGGGGGGAGTAAGAAGCACATGTAGCTAAAACAGCCTTTGCACACATCAACAGTTATCTTTTGAAAGGCCACCTGAACCACACTGACAGATAGGTGACAAAAATAAATAAATCTAGGCAACTCATCACACCTATTATGTTGCTGATTTTCCCAAGCACAAAGGATAAGAGAAAGTTAAGTTGTTGCTATCTGTTTTACAGTGGCACATAATACCTCCCAAGTATGTTGCTCACTGGCTCCCCTTTTTTTAATATATATAAAACATTGTGCCAGAAGAGCCGTTTTGGTTTATAGCAGGAACACTAGCAATGCCAGTGCCCTGTTTTTGAAGATTGATAAACTACTAAGGGCCCCATTACTCACAGGCTAACTGCATGAGCAGGTCTATTGGAAAATACAAGCCAGTCTTTGACATCTTAGGTGTCCTTGGCACAGAGTGTACAATACAACGAGAGGGAGAAGAATTGCTGTAGGGAATCTCACACAATGGTTTTTGGAAAGATTTAGATGTTGCTATATTTTTGGAACTATAAAAATCTACCATATCCCTTGGCTTTTTTTTAAGACAGGAGAAGAGAGGAATGAAAAAAACTGCTACCTCAACAACTTCTGAGTTCTGTGATGTAGAAAATTAAACCTCACTGAAAAAAACATGGGAACAACATTGGCTGTGGTAGCGTCTCTGGACAGCCACTTCCTTGGGCTTCTGAGAATTGTTTCATGCACCACTAAGTCACTCTGCATCTGTGGAAGCAGATGGAGAAGTTTAGGGAGAGGCGGAGGGAGAAAAACAATTCTGGATCCTGTATTGTTACCATTTAATTTAAAAAAGAAACTCAGACCTAATAAAAACATAGCTGAAGTCATCAAAATGTTTGCTTTTGTCCAAAAATATAAGAAACAGGGGTAGAAGCCAGGGGTAGTTTTCAATTTCTCAGCCATGATGCTTCAATCCAAAATGTTATGCTTTGCATTTCTGCAAATCAAGCCTGTGGTTCTTTATGTTTGTATATATATATTTATTTCCTTTTACTGAATTATTCCAATAATATCATGTGACTTTCATTGGGCCTGATTTAAATATAGGCATACTCCTGAGAAGGAATCTGGCTAGCACCCCTATGGAGGATCATTGATCTTATAGCAAGAGCTGTGTCCTTACAGTGTGTTTACTTCTTTGGGGGTAACTTACACACATAAATAATATTAGAGAATCTTTACCTCCATTTTATCCTATAGAACTTATTTGCCTCTTTCCCAATGACTAACTGAAAATATGATAATGCTACTCATTAATTCCATACAGATAATTACAGAAAAGCAACTACATGAGTTCATAAAATATTTTAACACTCCCAAAACACACACAGGGAAAAAAAAAACGTGATCATAGATAAGGAGACTCCTCCAACAAGTTTTCAGAATCATCTGTAATATAAACTAACTAGGAATAAGACCCGTTGAAGAGAAAAATACAATGAGCTCTAGAAAGAGGCTCTGGGCAACTGTTCCCCACCCTTGCTGTCTTCCTACCAACCCAAGTGAAGATATTCACTTCCTCCCACACACCTCAAGCGGAGCAGATCTCTGCCATCTGGAGAACAGTTGTAATTCTGAGTGATCTCCAGACCTCACCTGGCAATTGACAACAGTGGTTCCCCAGGAGGAAATCATCCAGTCAGCTTCCACAGCAAGAACCTGAGTCTGGCATACCCCACTCCTATGACCTTGTCAAACTCTACCACAGAATCTCAAAGAATTTCCCACCAACCTGGAACTAGCAGCCCTACTCAGGACTAGGGATGTGCATTCGGCTCGGCCGAGTCGATAATACAGCCGAATCAACACTGATTCGGCTGTATTCGGCATTGCCCGCAGCCGAATGCCCTTGCTGCCAAAAATGCGGCTCCCGAATGCGGCTCGCCGTATTCTTCCGAACTGCTATTCGGGAGAATACGGTACAGCTGTCAAAAGGCTGCTGTCAATTGTCAAATTCCATAGAAAAGGCGGGAAGCGGATTCTGCAGCCTCAATGGAGCTGCTTGCTTAGCTTCCCGCCTTAAGTGCCCTCTTCCCGCCTCTCCTATAGCCTCCCTGGGGTCAGGGAGGGGGGGGAGGGGGAAGAGGAGCCCCAGCAGCCAATCCAAAGCATGCATTTGCAAAATGCATTGCAAATGCATGCTTTGCACTGGGCTGTTGTTGTGTACTGTGTAGCTGATGGCCCAGCCATCAGCTACATTGTTATTTTGATCTTTTGCTTACTTGGGTATCCAAGTAAGCAATGTTCTCTGGCCAATCAGAGAGAGCAGTGCTATTTTTTGAAATTGCTCTCTGTAGGGCCAGAGAACCTTTTTAAGGAGTCTTCCTGCTGGACTCCTCCATTGCTGTGTGTATGTGGCTGGGTTGGTGTGAGAGAGATTGTGCTGCTGCTGGTGGCTGGCCCTTGGCTTCAGCTCCTGCCTGCTGCTCTCTCACTGCCTTACCAGAGACCTCCCTGGACTCAGAGAAGACAAGGTAAGACAGTTCTGGGGTTTTTGTTTTAGTTTTTGTTGGTAAAAGGACTAGAGTCCCTTTACTTGTTCAGATTTGGGTGGGTGAGTACTGGGTGGGTAGGGTAGCCTATTTGGGGTTGGGGTTAGGTTCTGCTGGGGGTGGGGGCCTGGGGTGGGGGGGTTTTGCTAATTTGCCCATATCTTAATTTAGTGAGAGGACTTTTTAAAGTGCAGTGTCCTTTTACTTCTCCTGATTTGGGTGGCTTGGATTTCTTGGGGTAAGGGTGAAGGGGTTTTTTTTTTGGGGGGGGGGAGTTCCTGTATTATTAAAAGTTGAGTTTTTTACTGTTTCATTGTTTGATTTGTTGCTGCTGTGTTGTGTTGCTGCTGTGTTACTTTTATCTTCAGGTTATTGGGGGGGTGCTGTTTGGCCTAATTTTCATTGTTTTGTCCCCCTTTTCTGGTTCTGGTTTTAGGGGTGGGGGTGTTGTTGTTGACTGATTTGGCCTGAGTTTTCTTATTGGTGAAAGGCCACTTTTTAAAATCTTGAGTTGCTTTGCTTGGCTTCTTGTGATTCTCTGGTTTTGTTTTGTTTTTTTAAAATCTTGAGTTGGTTTGCTTGGCCTCTTGTGATTCTCTGGTTTTGTTTTGGTTTTTTAAAATCTGTTGTTTTAAAATGTGTTGTTTGGGGCAGGGAAGCTGGCACCTGGGTGAGAGAACCAGAGGCAGCAGGCTTTTTGTGGTTGGCCAGCTCTCCCCATGTTGTTTGGGGCAGGGCTGGAGAGCTGGCACCTGTAGATTGTGTTGTTTGGGGCAGGGAAGCTGGCACCTGGGTGAGAGACCCGGAACCAGCAGGCTTTTTGTGGTTTGCCAGCTCTCCCCGTGTTGTTTGGGGCAGAGCTGGAGAGCTGGCACCTGTAGATTGTGTTGTTTGGGGCAGGGAAGCTGGCACCTGGGTGAGAGACCCAGAGGCAGCAGGCTTTTTGTGGTTTGCCAGCTCTCCCCGTGTTGTTTGGGGCAGGGCTGGAGAGCTGGCATCTGGGTTTGCTGCAGCCAGGTCTGCAGAGCAGACCTTGAGCAGATTGTGTTATGTACTGCCACGACGTTGGCAACTGGGTTTTTATTGGTGCCAGGCCTGCAGGGTTCATAGATTAGATAGAGGGATGTAGTGCATTTGGGGCCTATAGAGATTCTCTGGTGTGAAGTTAGGTTTGGCTTTGGGTGCCCCTGGAATGGGACCCCCTGGCCCAATCTTTTTGGGACTTGGGGGGGTTGTAGGGGAGAGTCCCCTGCAGGCCCCCTGCAAATTTGGGGGCTCTCCCTCAAACCACCTCCCCTCCAGGCATCTTCAATTATACCCTATTTGCCATTGATTTCAATGGCCCTTAGGGTATAATGATGGAATAGGGGCACCCTCTTTGGGTGCCCCTGGAATGGGATCCCCTGGCCCAATCTTTTTGGGACTTGGGGGGTTTGGAGGGGAGAGTCCCTGCAGGTCCCCTGCAAATTTGTGGGCTCTCCCTCAACCCCCCCCCTCCAGGCGGCTTCAAATATACCCTATTTGCCATTGATTTCAATGGCCCATAGGGTATAATAGGGCCGTATATTCGGAAATAGTTGCGCATTACCATATATGCGGCTATTCCGAATACGGCATTCAGCAGTACAAGGGGAATCCGAATTTTTTTCCCCATGTACTTCCGAATCCGTGTGCTTCCGAATTTTTTTTTTTTTTTTGCACATCCCTACTCAGGACTGGCCCCAATGAGTTCTCCTTCAGAGGACTTTAGTGACACCTTTCAGAGCAACACACATTCCCTGATAACATTGTTGGTCTTAAGCACAGGACTACCATCTCTCTGTGTCTTGTTTTCCCTCCATCTCTCTCTCTCTGGTCTGCTACCACAGAATGTCTGGAAAGGCCCAGCTTCAAATTCCATCTCATCAAGAGGCCAGAAAAGCCTATACTTGTGGCGTGATGACCTTGGAAAGCCTACTCTTCTGTAAGGAAAAGCCCCCTACTTTTCATACACATGGACATCGTGATCACCAGTATGGTTGCCAGGGTGCCTGGAGTTTTGACTCGCACACATCTGCTCTAAGAAGTGGACTTTGCCCATGGTTTCTAAGGCTTATGTGGATACTATAAGCCACAGCTTTGCAGCAGCATTCTACATCTCTTAATGGGTGTTAGCCAGAACTACAGACAAACTTCCAGCTGTTCCTTGTGTGCCCAGTCTTGGCCGCTGCAGTGGAAGAAGCCACACCACCATGAACTGTACAGGCAAACAGTTTCCAGCCTGTTTCCATGAACCAAAGGCTAACACCACCAGAATCCATCTTGTTTTCCTGACTCCATATCCAACAGCTGCTTCAACTTCTGCATAAGGAAATCAAGCATATCTTAAGCATGGATCCTGCCAGACCACTCAAGCCTTTGTCCAACAGAACTCAGGACAAAGACTGGTGCCAGGAAGAAGACTAAACAAGAGGAAGACCATCTTCAGCCAGAGCCAAGTTCCTTTGTACAAACTGGGTGTTACCTAGGCCACAATTTGACTCTCTATTGTCACCCTTTCAGATAAGTTCCCTAATCTTGAGTGTTCCCCACCCAGTAGTCACTTCTATTATTCTTTCCAACTGTCACTTTGGAGCCTCCCCTGGTCCGATTCAATCTGAAAGTTCTCTCAGATATCCAGGATCCAGGCAAGTCCATTGGTCAAGAGCAAGTGCCCAATTAGGTGTCACCAATGCACTTTCTATTGGCTACTGCAGTAGTCCAGCCCTTATGGTCACTGCAGAGCCTCCCCTGTACCTCCCATCCCCTGAGGGTCCAAGGTAGTCTATTTAACCTCTGACCCAGCTCCCCACACGTGTGCTTCTATCAGTATCCCAACTTCCGCTGCATAGATCCATCCCCAATTCTAAGGCCAAGTTTCGGGTCCCTTCTCCCATTTCCTCGCTTGTCACCATTGGAGCCTTCCTTGAAGACTACGATAGGTAAACACCACCCTGTTTGTCTACCCATGTGTACCCCTCTATCTATCTCTCTATCTATGTTTCCTAGGACTGAATGTGTGTTTTGATGAGTATTTTATCTTGTATGGAAGCCTATATTTTTCCTAATAAATTATAATTGATTTTACTAAATTAGAGTCCCTATTATTTTAAGCATTACTTCCTGGACGTGCATCTTGTATACATTGGTAAAAGATCCTTAGTGAGCCAGGTGCCCACCTGACTAATTCCCCAACCTCGTTTTGAGGGCATTTTGGCTTACACTTCCTTAATTCCAAATCCACTAGAGGAATTTCTAAAATCAATTCTAGAATTTGCTACACCTTCAGCTCTTTCTCCACACACATTACAGACATTTTTTAAAAATGCAAAAAAGCAAGTTTGCTATAAATGTACGTACAAGATTTTTTTTTTTTTGTCCAGTGTTCTACTGATTTGCACACATCTTTGGTAAATTGTTTGACAAAGATGAAATTTTGATACAACTGAATGTAGTGTCACATTGTGATTACTGTTTCAGAGTGTTTGAGCATTATCAGTACAGCCAGAGGAAATGCAAACGAATGGAAGCACTCTGTGCTAAATATGGAAATACTCAAATGGAACATTGGAGGACTCCCAATGCATCATCTCCAAGGAGAAATTCTGGTGCAGAGAATTTGGGCATCATCCTTACTGAAGACACTCTACATGCTGAGCATGTGCTCTGCTGCTGATCTACAGCCTATTATCCTAGCATATGCACCACTCAGCCTATTCCACATAGCACAGCAGTGCATGCCAAATAAACAAGCACAGAGATTCTATGTAATACAGGAAACTATGAACTCATTATTTACTCCCACATATAACAAAGTGAAGTAATCCAACAACAATATGTTAAGCTAAGATATATTAATTTTTAATTAAAACTTACCTCCTATCAGTTCAGGATCTTTAAGAAGCCCCGTTACGAGTTAACCAGTGTTTGGCAGAACCAGCTAAGCTCAAAGCTTGGACAAGTATTTGCTTATCCCTGCCTGTGCATGAAGAATGTGCCAACAAATGTTGTTCATCAACACTGTTCCTTTCTGCTTGTCAATGTGAAGGTTTAGAAGATGATATTCAACAATGAGAGAGATCCTTCTTCAGGCCCTTGGGCTGATCAACTCAAAGAGTCTGATTTGGTTTGCTCATCCCATCCACAGATGCCTCAGGGTGCTTCCCGATCTAATTATTGTACAGCAAATCATGCTTACCCCTTAGTGCTAATGCCTAACTAGTTTAACAATGAAACCTATTGATCCCAACAAGTAGTGTGAAGTGGCTGAACATCTCCCAGATGCTTTTTGAAGCTCCTCAAAAATTCTTGCTCAACTTGAAAGTGATCAGCTATTCCCACATGGCTTTCTGAAGGAAGGAACAGAGAATATGAGTCAACCATTTGGTCATTGAAGTTCAATGTTCCTTCTAAGGTGTGGAGTCTTGGGAGCAAAAATTCTACTTTGTGAGCTATTGGCATTAAAGCTGTGAGCTAATGCATAAATTAGTTTGCTCTGGGGCCATTTTTCCTGAGCTAAGACAAGAATGTGTGAGTTGGAGGTTAAAAAAACTGTGAACTAACTCACACTAACTCAGCTTAGAGGGAACACTGTTGAAGTCTATCTAGTCCTGCTCCAGCTGGCCCAGCAAACAGGGCTAGCCAATCTCTGGCATCTCCCTTGGGTGTGAGGGGGAGAAGTACCAGCAACTGACAGATCCCAGCTGGAGAGCAGGAACCATATACCTTGCCATAGTCCAATACCATAAACAAAAACATATCCATATTTTCTTTATGCAAACATATATTTGCACATAGTTAAATAGATAAGCATATAGAAAACAATCAATTACCCTTTCCCCACTCCAGTAACTCTACATTAGAAGATAATCTAATTGCTTTTCTTAAATTGTTTTGAGGCTGCTTTTTTTTTTTTTTGCATTAGTATTTGGAACAGTGATTTTTTTTTTTTTTTGGTTGTTGTTAAACTGCACTTTTAGAAACATTTTGTTAATTACGCACAGCATGGTTCTATTGACTTTATAATCCCTGGTGCTTATTGGTCTCAAGATTGCAACTTACAAGAATATTCTTGTAAGGCCATATAACGACACCCCTACTTAGACTGAGTGGCATTTTTCTTGACAAGTAATTAGAGTGGCATGCAAGCTGCTGCTACACTTTCTTAAGAGGTTATGTCAATTTTATTTTTCCCCCCTAAAGCTTTATATTTCCTTTTGAGATAAATCAGTGAGACTCAGCAGTAGGATTTTGACCTTATGGTCAGTACATAAGAGTTAGCTCTCGCAACCATTTCAAAATTGTGAAACGGGTGTGAATGAATGGTCAGTCCTTTTATAAGAGCTGAGAGGTATGGGTCTCAAACCGGGCTGCAAACCATATTTTTTGATTGAACTGAATTCAGATGCATAGAGGCTGGTTCTGAATGTATCATATCACTTCTAAGTGTTGCACTGAAAGTATTTTCTTTCTGAGCCCATTTCCTGGAAATCTTAAGGGCCTGGTTTTTAATAGTACATCAGTAGTCATGATATACCAGCTCAAACTCAATCTAGACCTGGACCAGTGATCGACATCAGCAATTGTCAAGGTTGTACACTCAAAGCTCAACATGCTTGAATGGTCAACTCCCAGACTCAGTGCAGTCCCTAATACATCCTTCCCAGTGTTATCACAGAGCAGAGAGGTTAATGTAGCACAGAGGTTAGCAAGCAGCATACTAGCAGGCAAGGAGAAATGTTTTCCTTTGGAGCAACATGAAATGTGAATATCTTCCTTAAAGAAAGATAAAGCCAATCCATTGGTGACATCAACAGAGCACTGCATAGGAACAGCATCCATGATAATCAAGACCTTTGACTTAGCTGACTTCTATGTAACAGAATCCAGAATATTGCTGCATCCTTCCCTTCTTGCAGTTGCATGAGCAGACAGAAGTTCCAGGGCAGTGCTACCTGGTATAACACTGCACACTTACTGTATGCGTGTAAATTGCTGTAAAGTTACAGCCAATTTTTGTTGACTCCATAGGGTTTGCAGTGCAAGAGACTAACAGAGGTAGTACCATTGCCTTCCTCTGCATAAAGACTTTGGGCTTCTTTGGAAGACTCCCATCCAAATATTAACCGAGGCCAACCCTACTTAGCTTCTACGATCTCATGAGAACAGGCTAACCTAGGCTGTCCAGGTCAGGGTGAATATTTACCAGGGATGAACAAGTGTCTTTGGTTTGCTTTCTTTGTTACCTGTTTCCATTTTAACCAGTGTTTTGAGTTCTCCAATTTTCGCAGTAGGTTTTGTAGATTTCAGTTGCTGCTGTATTATATATGCATTTCCTATGCTTTGCACAAATCTTTTACATGGTACTTTTATTTTATATGTACATATATACATCATTTATATGGATCATGCTGATTTGGTGGTGCACGAATAAAGTTGAAAAACATTGGAAAGTGATGAGAGTGAACAGAAAGGGGTGCAAACATAAAAAATTGTTGGTTTGAATCACACAGAAGAGATACAAAATCAAAACATGTATTTTGGGGTCAAAAGAGCAGGGATGAAAAGTTTTGAAATCATCCTTAAAATTTCCATTGTCTTATTACCACAAGATGGCAAGAGTATTACAGAAGTTCCCAGAGGACACTGCATGTATGCCCAGGTGGAACAGTTGATTGGGGGATCAGTACTAAAAAGCAACATTAAGGTGGAATAGAAGGGACAGGTAGAGCAGGGGTGGCAAATATAACTGGACACCTGCCACCACACCTAAAGGCCTGGCAGAACAACTCCCTCTTGCAGGCTCTACAGAACTATCATATGTCCTGAGGGGCCCTGATCTCAGTTGGTAAGGAGTTCCACCAGGCTGGGGGCCAGAGCTGAAAAGGCCCTGCCCATGACTGAGGTTAAGCAGGTATCGTTGGGGCCAGGGGGCACCAGAAGATGCTGTTCAGAGGAGCGCAAGGCTCACTAGGGAGTGTATGGAGAGAGTTAGTCCTGCAGATATATTCCCAGACTCAGGGGTCATTTTGTAGAAAAATAGGTGGTGGAGCTCATCCAGGGATTGTTATGCAGCTGCACATACTATTCAATGGACAAGAAGGTGGAACTCTCAGAAAGGTTCAGGAGCTGTGCTCCTGTCAGCTCCCACTGAATCAGAGGTCTGCCCAGACTTCATAGGGATTTGAAGGTTAATACCATAACTTTGATCCCAACCCTGCATGGCTCAAACACAGGACCTCCATCTTTGATGTATTCAGTTTCAGTTGACGCTGACACAACCAGCTAGCCACAGCCTCCAATGCCCTGGAGTGAGTCTGGGGTAGAGTCTGGCCAAGTGTCTATCAATAGATACCACTGAGTGTTATCAGCATACTGGTGACAGCCCAGCCCAAACCCTTGGACCAACTGGGTAAGGGGGCACATGTAGATGTTAATTAGCACTGGGGAGAGGATTGCCCCCTGTGGGATGCTGCTTACCAACAGGTAATATGGCAAAGCCATCTCCCCAAGCACCACCCTCAACCATGGAGAAAGGAGATGAGCTACTGTAAAGCAGACCCTCTTATCTCTGTATTGGCGAGGCAGTGAGTTATAAGGTCATAGTCAACCATGTCAAATGCTGCTGTCAGATTAAGTAGCAACAGCAGTGCTGACCCCCCACCAGGTGTCTCCAGAGGTCATCTGTGAAGGAAACCAGTGTGATCTCTATCCCATAGTCAAGGTTTAAATCAGATTGGAATGAGTTCAAGGCTTAGGAGTCATCCAGGAAAGTCTGGAGCTGCTCCACTACCACTCTCTCAACTACCTTATCCAGGAATGGGAGGTTCAACACAGGGCAGTAGTTGACTGGATCCATAGGATCTAAAGATGGCTTTTTCAAGAGCAATCTCACCAATGCCTTCTTCTGAATCTCTGGGAAAGTCCCTGAGCTCTGGGACAAGTTGATAATATCTCCTGGGGGGACTCATATTCCAACACTACCAGCTTTCACCAGCCATGAGGGAAATGAGTTAAGAAGGCAAGTGGCAGGTTTCACAGCTGCCAGAGTCCTGCCAACTTCATCCTGGGAGAGTTGTCTGAATTGGCCCAATATTGGGCCAGAAGACAGCCAAGGGGCCTCCAGTTCATGTACTGTGTTGTGTCACTAGTGGCTGGCAAATCTTGTCAGAGCAACAAGATTTTATTCACAAAATAGCTCGCAAAGGCCTTGCAGCTAATTGCTAATTTACTATCCTTTTGTTTTCCCTGTGGAAGGGAAGTTAATGACCAAATTATCCTAAATAATTTAGCTGGGCACACTCTTGCAGATGCAATGGAAGATGCATAGAATCCCTTCTTAGTGGCTTTCACTGCCATCTCATAGGCTGATTATAGACCAACACTTTGGGTCGACTCAGAGACGCCTCTGAAGTCGACCAAAAAAATCTGTGCAGACGGCAATATCTGCCACCCGTCCTCCTCCCATCCTCACTCCGTCTTCCAGGCTCTTGCAACCGGCTTAAACAGCTACCACTTCCAAAGTGGCAGCAATTATTTGAGCCGGCCGTCAGTTGCCTCCCCGTGGTCTGGATGGGGAAGGATGCAAACGAGGCGACTTGGCGGCTGGAGCTGCCAAGCCGCCACAAGCTGTTCCTGGGGGGTTTTTTTTAAGGAATTCAATCAGAATGCTGCTGTGCTTGTGCGCACAAGTGCTTGCCCCACAAGGGGAAAAAAGGGAATCTGGCTTCTAGGGCACCTTCCCATGTGGAGGCACCCAGCCACCTCACGGATGGGATGGGGTTGTGTTGCTGGGGACCATCTGGAGGCTCCAGGACAGATCTTTTTGAGCCATCCCAATTCAGGACACCTCCCAGCCACCCCAGAATGCCTGTCTGGTATCAGCCATAGTTTCTCATAAACACCCTATAAGATGCTCTTGCATTACAGCTTTGTCAGAAGTACACCTCCACACTTGCTCTAGCCATCTATTGAGATCAGCACTGTCTACACTAACTTGCAGTGGCTCTCCAGAGTCTCATGTGGAAATCTTTCACATTGCCTACTACTTGAGCCTTTTAACAGAAAACCAGGGGTTGAACTTGAGACCTTCTGCATGCAAAGCAGATGTTCTACCCATGAGCCATATTCCCCATCTCAGCAATATTGCCTTATAGCATTTTCTAAATATGTTAGAAGGGTGACCCCCTCTTCATCTCTTCTAGGAACCTGTCATGGAAGAAAAACAAATGGCCTTCACCATGGGACAGAAAAGAGGGAGTGACCCAAGGATCACCACTAGTACATGTGAATATTTATGCGGATATAATCCTTCAGATATGAGGGTTCTGTATTTAGTACTTTAAAAGGGCTTTAGAAGTAATAACCTAAACTGAACTTTGAAACAAATGTGTTTGCACCAGCTAAACTGCTTTGTTTACAAATACAGAAAACCATGTGAAGGCAAAGCAAACACTCCTATGAGCACCTCATCTCATCTACCCCACATCATATGTCCTGAGAGAGACTTTACACCCCAGGGAGCTTCATCTTTTAGCTGGTTTACAAGCCAGTCACTCTCTGACTCTTTAAAACTAAACAATTACTATTTCTCACATAAAAGCACTCAGACTACACCCCTGCAGGTGAATTGCCCATTCAAGAGGCTGTCCACAGCCATTTAGAACCATTCACTTTCTTTTGTCAAATCCCCAGCTCTAATCAGCCATCGCTTTAGGCAAAACCATAGTTAGACCTACTCAAAATAACCAGACAGCAGACTCACAACAATATGTGACACAATCATGCCATTATTCTTAAAAAGGCAAGATAACCTATTAGGCTGCAATGTTGCCACTATCGACTCATTTCAGTCAGAAATTTCCAACTTTCCCCCTTGAATCTGAGAAATTATTCCTCTTTCCACATGCCTTTATTACCCATGGTATTGTATGTGCTCAGAGATGCTTTAATCACCATGTGGTGCTCTAATTGTCATTAGCATTTAGATGATATGGTAATCTTATAGTAAAAAGTCAATATTAATTTACTGTCTTTGCTGCTGAAGAGCAGCTATGTAGGGAAGGGGAGCTGAAATGTATTTTAGAGTTCCAGTTCCATTTTATGTTCTAATTACTTTGCAGTATTATAGAGTGACTGTAACATTGTAGCATATATTCTTGTCATACCAGAGGCAGCTTTTATGGTAACATAACAAAAAGTATATGGAACTCATTACACGGAAGCATAATTGAAATTATTGGGGGGGGGGGGATTGCCAGCTGATAATAAAGCAATATTATTCCTTCATTGTACTTATCAGTCCACTGGTGTTCTTTTAAAAATTTCATCCTGATGGCAATAGGCAAAAGTTTTATAGGCATGTACAGATATATTTCTGGCTTCTCCCCTCTTTCAATGTTCAGATGTTGTAATTGGATGAACCGTTCTTTGCAGAGTTTGGGGGGGTGGGCATTGGAAGCCACCAGTTGAGCATCTGGCCAAAGTAATAGATTCCCACTGTACTTATCTTTTTTTGCTAGAAGCACAACTGCAGTCAAACGCAATGGAGCATAAACTAACCAGGCAAGGCTCAGATGTTTCGATAGCACAGCAATCATGTTAGCCATTACTCTGCCTTAATGCTTCTGCTCCAGTAGTTTATACGAGACTCATGCTGGGAAATTTAAGAAACTCATTCTTTTTCATCCTCCACCCAATGCAACTTGTATATTTCCATGTATAATGTAGGAGGGTAATGATCCAGCTTTTAGAAGGTGATAGCTCCATCCCCGTACAGTCGGTGCAGACGATGCTGTGGTACAGAAAAGACATCTATAGGAAGATAACCATGATTAATACATGAGTCATTGGTTACCCCCCATGTTCCCAGAGCAAAAGCAGGTTTTTCAGATCACACTAACTCTGTCTTCTTTCCTGTGAACTTCCATATATTATGGCTGAAATGCTTGTGATAGACTCTGCCTAGAAAGAATTGAGGTGGAATAAACAGTAGACTTCCTGACATCGTTCCAGTCCAAAAATATTACATTACAGTGAACATAGGCCATGGCCTTCTATTTATTATTTATTTACTTCACTTGTACCTAATTTTTCTTTCCAACAGGAACTCACAGGGGCTTACAACATTCTCTTCTCCACTGAATCCTCACAAGAACCCTGGAGGATAGTTTAGGTTGAGAGAGTGACTGCCTAAATGAAAGTTTCCATAGCAGAATAAGCATTTGAACCTGGGTCTCCTAGATCCTACTCTAACACTCTAATCACCACAACATACTGGCTTTTGCAACATTTAGAAATATGCATGGTTCGCATTGGATCTGGTCAGTAAATTTCTCACTTCAGATCCTGAATAATTAGCAGGATTTGGTCATTTCTGAAACAATAGCAGGGACATAATTTTATTAGTATTGCTACTATTATTGCTATTAGCATTATCATGACTACTATTTATTTAATTCATTTGTACCCTGACTTTCTTTTCAATGGGGATTGAAAGTGACGTCCACCATTCTCTTGACCTCCATTTCTTCTCACAACAACCCTGTGAGGTAAATTAGGCTGAGAAAGTGTGACTGACCCAAGGTCACCCAGCTAGCTTCCATGTTATGAAGAAGAAAAGCTGTTCTTTTATATTTTGCTTTTCTTTGACCTAAGGATTCTCACAATTGCTTTCCCTTCCTCTCCCCACCTTGTGATGTGAGATAGACGGGGTTGTTCTGAGAGAACTGTGACTTCAGTTAGATACTAGAAAGTTCCTTCTTCCTCTCCAAGCTATAGGGTAAAGATAGAGGGGGTTGAGAATATTCTGAGAACTGTGACTGGCCTAAGCCCACCCAGAATGTTTCATGTGGAAGAGTAAAGATACAAATCCAGGTGTTGTGTTCAAGACAAAGCCTGGTGCTATTGTTCTACCTTGAGTTTCAAGGATACACAAATACAATGATAATAAGTAAAGCAAGATACAGGAACAAGGTCCAAGGTCCACAAACCCATCCAAAGTCAGAGATCCAAAGGTCCAGCCCAGAGGTCAGGGGAAAAATGGTCCAGGGCTTGGGAAGATCTGGGTCACAAGCTGTAGGATCAAACAAAGGTTAACAGAGACAGAGTACAAGGCAGCAAGTTAGGATAGTCTGGTGTTTGCTAAGCAGGTCAGCACACAGAAGGGTGTGGCAAGCAAGGTTGCTTCCACACTGAACCTTGCTCAGTGTGCTCTTTCATATGTCTTCTTTTGCTGACTCATCCCCCTGAGGCCCAGGTGTCACTTCTTACCACTGTCTTCTCCCAGGTGCAGGTCTTTCCTGCTTCCTTAACAGCCTGTAAATCCTGATCCTGTAAGGTCTCTCCTCCTCCTACACTCTGCTGACTCAGAAGAAACTGTAGGAGACTGAGGCCCTGACCTCTGTGTCATCTCTTTTTTCTCCTGTCAGAATGAGCAGCCTTGGCCACAACTGGAAAATATTCCTGCTTCCCAATGCTCCCCCCATTAGTCTCCTTCTCAAATCAGCTGTTCAGGTGGGTATTCCAGTGGTGTGAGGCCCAATCATTCTGATTTCTCCTCCATCAAGGAGGTAGCAGCTGGCTGGCCCATGACACTATTATGCTTCCAACTTCTTAATCAAGGAAGCCTCTGCAATAATGTTGGATGCTGTGATTGCTATTCTTATTTATTCATTGCTTTAATCCCCATTATTCTGCTTGCTCTCCTTACACTTCTATGACACTGAGAGCAGTATCCCTAAGGCCACAAAAGAGAGCTATTGGACCCAGGTCTCTAACTTCTAAATCTTTCTTTTCTTTCCCCTAGCCCACATTAATTTTGAAAAATGTTATATTAGGGTTTCTTGGCTTTCCCTTCCAAAAGTAATGACCTTTTAAAATTTGTCAATTTATCTAGCCTACCTTTGAAAATGTCAGATGGTTAGACGATTCACAGTTTGCTTCAAATTAGTCAAAATTAACTGATTACCAGCACCATTACATTTGAACGGTCCCCCACACATACATTCTCCCCAGTTCTCTAATGTACAGCATCTCCTGAATCTGAAGTTCATCTGAAGTTCATCTACTCAAACCCACAGTAATGCAAGATTGCATTATGTGAAGAAGAGTTGGTTTTTATACCCCACTTTTCACTACCTGAAGGAGTCTCAGAGTGGCTTACAATTGCCCTCCTTTCCTTTTCACACAGCAGACACCCTGTGAGGTAGGATGAGAGAGCTCTGAGGGAACTGTGACCAACCCCAGGTGACCCAGCTGGCTTCATATCAAGGAGTGGGGAATCAAACCCAGTTCTCCAGATTATAGTCTGCTACTCATAAAAGCTACACTAGAGGCAGTGGCAAGGTTGGGAAATACTGTTAGCATCTCCCTTTAGGGATGGGGATGAATCAGCTCATGAACTACAGTTTGTGATGAATTTTGGCTGGTTCATGGTTGGTGAACAGAAGTTCATGATAGGTCAACTGGCATGAACTTTCCAGCAGTTTGTGGAAGTCTGTGCCAGTTTGTGAATGGATAAATTTCCAGACAGACTGTTTCCATCCAAACAAAATGTTTATCGAACTTCAAAGAAAGGGGGGGGGGGATTCTCTCGCATTGAAAACACATTTGTCAGTTTCAAAGTAGTATTCTCTGTGTCAAGAGGGCTCCCCCCCCCCTTTCCATTTTTTTCCCCACAGAGCTTGCAAAACAAAAACAAAAACCTTGCTTGGATCATGAATACCCAGAATTTCATGATGACATAATGAGGTGTGCCAAAATCGTGGATTTCAGTTTTAATAAAACAAGCTTTTTGGACAAAGGACCTCAATGGGGTACAATCCACCCTTCAAAGCATCCATATTCTCCAAAGGAACTGCTCTCTGTAGTCTGGAGATGGGCTGTGATTCTGAGGGATCTTCACTTGGAAACAGGGAATCCACAAAATGCCCAGCTATTTGAGCTGGAATCTGAGCTGAGCTGGCTGGGAGGGGTTGCTCATCTCTACCAATGTGTACTATTACTTCAGACTTATATTATGCAGTGTTTACAGATACAGATTTAAACACTGTTGGTGTGGAAGTAGATACAAATGAAGCAAAGAATCTGAAAGAAGCTGTGTCTGTTCCACTTTTCAGATTAATTATAGCAATCCTGCTAGGTCAACCAGAAATCAGGAGCAGGGAGATTCAAGGCAGAACAAATCCACCTGAAAGGAGTGGAGTGGAATGTGGGAAATTCTTGTCCCCATTCTCAATTCAGACAGGCATCTGAATGAATTGCTGTCCAGTGAGGTGTACTTAAAAGAGTGACTGATAAGAAAACACAGGAGGAGGAATTAGGGAGGGGGGGTGTATTTTAGGGATGCCAGTCTCCAAGTGAAGATCCTTCAGAATCACAGCTCATCTCCAGACTACAGAAAGCAGTTCCTTTGGAGAATATGGATGCTTTGGATTGTACCCCATTGAGGTCCCTGTCCACTCCAGACTCCATCCCCAGATCTCCAGGAGTTTCCCAATCTGCATTTGGCAACCCTTTCCTCTCCCCTCCACCAGTGGCCAGGGGAGACCTAGCAACCCTAGGACATCTACATATTTTTCAGGGGGAAATGATGCCCTACATCCTAAAGAGGTCCATTCTACAAAAGCACTAGATTGCCACCATATTCATTGTGAGTATGTCCCTCTCTATTTAAAATTGAACTCAATTAGCATAGTAGATTTTCTGCAACTTCGATGACAGGCATTAGTAATGTTATTTTCTAAAGATTTAAGCAGCATCCATCCCACTTATAGTGGTACTCTTCCGTTTCAAGCAAATGTGGAGAATTGTCTTTGGTATTTCACACTGGTTGTGACAATTAGAAATCAGTATGAAATGTAAACCTTGTAAAACTCATTGATGAGAAGAAGGGAAAGATTTTACATCCTTTCTGTCCAAGTGGAAAGGCTCCAGCTATTTATTCTTCTGTAGAAGCTTCCACTGTTTGATTAATAAATGGGGGGGAGGGGAGTTGCATTTTTTAAAGTATCTTCTCCATTCACAAAAAATAAGTTTCAAGAAGCTGAAGTCCAAGTTATCTACAAGAAAGCCAGGCTTATAAATGGTTTAAATAAAAGAAATAAATAAGTAGCTTTTCTTAGGAGGTATGGTGGGTTTACAGATACGTATAACTGTAGTTATGTAGTGGTTGAATGGTACTGATAAAGCTACAGGAGCCTCTTTTGTCTGACATGTAGAGTATCTCTTCTGTGTCTGTCCAGTATAATGCCATCACAAAATGTGATTTTATAAAGGTTATTATACATGTTTTTATTTGGTTTTTAAATTATTATATAGGGTGGATTCAACCAGCTTTTTGGCTAGTCAAAAAGACTGGAGGGGTTCTCTTTGACCACAAAAAAAGGCTATGCTGGGAATCATGGGACCTGCATGAAGGGCTGGCCCAAGGATTTTGGGCACCCTAAACTGCAGTGGATGGAGGGAAGCCACCATCAGGCCCCATCTTGCACTCCTCTCCTCACACCATGGGGAAAGTTAGAAGGAAGAGGGCCCTTTGGGTTGCATCCCAGAGCTCCTGCCTATCACAGCAGACCCTGATCCTGAGGATATGCAAAGTGGTGACATGGCCCATTGGCATCCCTTCACATTTAGTTCCCTATGTGATCACTTAGGCATGACTAGTGGATGGGTTCTTGGACTGGCTGACTCTGTCCCCATCTTTGATGCCCGAGGATTCTTTTCTGTCTAAAGAGAAGAGCTTGCTGTCAAGTTGCAACAGACTCATGGCAACTCTCTCCACAGGGCGTTCCAGGCAAGACATCAGCAGAAGTGGTTTACCATTGCTTTTCTCAGCATAGCAACCCCAGTCTTCCTTAGTGGCCTTGCACCCAAGCACTAACCACAGGGAACTCTTATCTGATGATCTGAGGTTAAACTGGTCTATTCAGGTTGCTCAATCTAAGCAACTAGCTAACCTCAGTGTAATATGGGGGTGATGGGACAGTTTTGGCAAGGAAAGTCTGACTGGGATGAGTGGATACATTCCACTCTTTTTCTATAAATCATCTATTTTGAGCATCTGTTCCAGTCTTTCTGTCTCTCTATAGGGTTGGATCCAGTGCAAAATTTCCACTTGTGATAAAGTGGAAACACAAGGAAAAGACTGAAGTAGACCTTTGCATTAAGTCAAACTTATGGTAACTCCCACTTGCATGTCCACTTATGCACGATGTTGTGTAACCAATTTCTGAGCACTGTAACATATAAGTAGGAAAGGGATCAGTATGGCACAAGATTTCTCATAAGCAGAACTGTATTAGGCCCATTTATGTTTCTGCTTGCACATCACTTGAATCTGTCCATACCATATACCATGGAATCTATACATTTTCCAAGATGGCATCACCTACCATCTGAACTAACTATAAAACTGATATCTACAATTCAGTGATCTTGCAAAAGCAGTCTTCTTATTGCAGTCTTTTTTCAAACTAGCATTCTGACTACTTTGTTTGGCTAATCTTACACAAGGAATCATGTAGCTGTCCATTTGCAGTCTCCTTGGGGGTGCACATTGCTCTTGATTACATGAGTATTATCCAGTGAATAGATGATCCTGGCTTTACAACGGAGGGTTGGGCTAACATTTCTCTTTGTTCCCTCTTTCCACCACTGTGCTTATTTCTTCCGTAATTGCTTGCAGATGAATTGGAGAGGGAGAACATATAGTGCCTCAAGAGAAAATAAAACGGGGCAAAACAATGGGAATAAAAACACACTTGAATGAAAAGATGAGATATTTTCATGGAAGGGAACAGGAGAAAGGATGGAAGGGAAACAAGTGGATGGAAGGGAAACAAGTGGAATAGTCTGACATGGTCACATGATGCTGCCAAGCAAGATAATTCTAGCACAGAGTCTTGGTCAAAAGTGGATGTTGTTCTTTTCTATAGAAAAATCAGAAGAGAGATAGATGATTATTTCTTTATATACCACTTCGCAGCGTGCAGGGAATAGACACTTCAGAACAAGCCTATGTAATGAGAGGAGTCTTGGCACTTGAAGAATGACTTCATTCTGATGTTTTCTGAATCCTTCTTCATAATTCATATAAAGAGGATCGACTTAAGGCCCATGCATTAAAAGAGAGCTGCATAGTGCCTTAGTAAAGAGCCGAGATTCATCCAACACAATATTTTTAAGCAGCAGTCAAAAAGCGTAGATTGCACTATGAAAAATCTCTATTACAGTGGCATTAATACTCTAGCCAGAGAAAAAGACAACTCAAAGTTAAGGCTGTAACTCCATCCTGTGGTATCTCGATATCACAGCACACATTTAACTTATGATCAAGCAGGCAGCGCTCACAGATGTGCACTGGTGCCTAGCCACATTGGCGGGGGGGTTTCAGCTGCTTGAAATATATTTATTTACAGCAAATTCACTTAGGATAGGATTACAGAGATCAGCTTCTTTTCATTTCTGCCCGTGATTTTTTTTTTTCCTAGGACATGCTGTGATAAGTAGGGATGCTCAGGCACATGCTGGTTGAGCTCACATTCTGCTCCCTGGTTGTGAGCAGAGAGACAATTTTTCATCAGGCAGTTGGGCAGGTTACCTTCTGCATATTCAGTGCAATCCAATGGGCACATTCTCATATAGCTCAGTGGGTGTCTTAGTTTCCCCCATGCAAAAATATATATGATCTCAGTGTATCATTCTGCAACAAAACATTTAAATAAACTAGGAGCAAGCCAGACAGCCAGCCAGTGGTTATAAACAAGCTCTGTGTTACTTAATCTTTGGGTTATGTTATCAATGCCATATGCAGCCTTCTGGGAGTTGTAGTGCCCCCCCATTAATTTAATTACCTGACCTGGCCATTCATGACCCTGGGAGAAAATCAATTTCACCCAATGCACAGATGCAAAAATGACTATAAGGCAGAAGGAGAGCGAACTTCACCACCACATCTACTGCACAGCTACAAAGCTGTTTGACAGCTGCTCAGGCTGACTGGTGGCAAGACAAGGAGATCTGAGGCTCAGCTCATGTGTTATTGTGACTATGTGTTTTTACCTGCAGAATACGTTCTCTACAAAGTTCTCACCATCCCTGTTGACCAATTAGGTATATACCTTCCCAGGTAAAACACAGAAGCCTGGGGGGGGGGGATGATTGATCTGCAGCACACAAATGGTAGGTGACCCACTGGTGTAAATAAGGGCTTAAAGGAACAGGCAAGCAAATTGGTGCCTGTGTAACTGAAGGGTCTAAAATCTTGAAGATGGGCTTGTTACAAGACCTTGCCTTCTGAATTGATCACTCATGAATGAAACAGCCAAAAAGCATTTTGAAAAAGTGTCAAGTGTCTGGATAGTTCGATCTATTTGTGTATTGTTTCCCCTTTGAAAGCAAATTTTGGACTGTATCAACAGAAGTATAGTGCTCAGATCACGTGATGTGATGGTATCACTTTACTCTGCTCTGGTAAGACCTCACTTGGAGTATTGTGTTCAATTTTGGGCACCACATTTTAAGAAGGATATAGACAAGCTGGAACGGGTCCAGAGGAGGGCGACAAAGATAGTGAGGGGTCTGGAGACCAAGTCCTATGAGGAAAGGTTGAAGGAGCTGGGGATGTTTAGCCTGGAGAGGAGGCGGCTGAGAGGTGATATGATCACCATCTTCAAGTACTTGAAGGGCTGTCATATAGAGGATGGTGTGGCATTGTTTTCTGTGGCCCTGGAAGATAGGACCAGAACCAATGGGTTGAAATTAAATCTAAAGAGTTTCCAGCTCAACATTAGGAAGAACATCCTGACAGTTAGAGTGATTCCTCAGTGGAACAGGCTTCGCTGGGAGGTGGTGGGCTCTCCTTCCTTGGAGGTTTTTAAACAGAGGCTAGATGGCCATCTGACAGCAATGAAGATCCTGTGAATTTCAGATAGGTATTTTTGGGTTTCCTGCATCATGCAGGGGGTTGGACTAGATGACCCTGGAGGTCCCTTCCAACTCTATGATTCTATGAAATTAATATAAAACATTGAACTTTGATATTATCTGAACTTCATACTGTTGAGTTGGCAGAATTAACAGTTAAATCAACTTTTCTAATGTAACAAATGGCTGCATCTTGGCTTTAACGTCAGGGGCTAAATCAAAGGAGTTCTAACTTCATTTTCTCCTATGTGACAATAGACATACTTTTCCTAGGAAGAGGACAATGGTTTTCAGAGCTTCACACTGATATTAGACAGAGATGTAGTCTGTCTAATGTCAGTGTGAAGCTCTGAAAACCATGGGTACTGCACCAGGGTTTGTCTTGTGGTTCCAATAAGATTCAACTGATGATGAAAAGGAGTCCAAAGTGTAGGGCCAGATCCTGGAAGTCAAGACTGAATTATTAACTTCTAGAAAAGTCTCCTTAACCCCTCTTCTCATGTTTGACTAGGGTAGGCCATGTTTAACCATGTATAAATAGCCATGCAAACCATAAAACCACACAAGTTTTCCCCAAAGAATACTGCATCACAGGTTGCGAAAGAAACCAAAATACTGAGAAACCAATCAGAAAACCAAAACTTTTTTTAAAAATCTACTTAGAGGCCTCTGGGCAAAGGAAGAAAACCAGAAGAGCAGGGGTGGCCAACAGTAGCTCTCCAGATGTTTTTTGCTTACAACACCCATCAGCTCCAGCCAGCATGGCCAATGCTGGAGCTGATGGGAGTTGCAGGCAAAAAAGCATCTGGAGAGGTACCATTGACAACCCCTGCAGTAGAGAATTTAAAAATCCACTTTTCCAACACATAGTCCAAACTAAGTGATGGGCTATAAACTAAAAGTGATAGAATTTAGCTCCTTACTCTTTTATGGATATAAAAGAACCAGGAACTAAACATGGAATTTTCATCTGCTTTCCTCTCCCCCTTTTTTGTCTCACTGTCTCTCTACAACTAAAGCAAGTTTGATGTAGTGGTTAAGTGTGCTGACTCTTGTCTGGGAGAACCAGGTTTGATTCCCCACTCCTCCACTTGCACCTGCTGGAATGGCCTTGGGTACTAACTCTCTTGCAGGAGTTGTTCTTGAAAGGGCAGCTTCTGTGAGAGCTCTCTCAGCCCCACCCAGCTCTCAGGGTATTTGTTGTGGGGGAGGAAGGTAAAGGAGATTGTGAGCCACTCTGAGATTCGGAGTGGAGGGCGGGCTATAAATCCAATATCATCATCATGTTCTTCTTCTTCTTCTAACAGGAATTCTTTTAATTGCTACTCTGCCTCAGTGTTTTAGTGTATGTTTTCCCAGCAAGGTGCTTTCTCTTTCCAGGACCCATGAACATATTCCAGCAGTTTTTGCCCATAGTTGGATTTCGCTCTGTACTTAAATCTATTCATTTGAATTTCACATGAAACCTCTAAGCATCAAAGAAATGCCAAGAAATTCTGTGAATTTTACTTAGGTAGGGTAAAGTGACTGCATCAAGGTCAGGACTGTGAACAGCAGCTAGATGAAACCAGCAATATGGCCAAAGAGTGGTCCAAAGGTCACAAGTAAAGAGCAACCCAGATCATCAGTTCTTTTCATTGTGCCTTCTCTGTGAGGTTCTTCATCAAATGTACAGGTTCTGGAAGTGATATACTTGCTGATCTCCTCACTAGTTCAGATTTTAGATAGGTGTTCTCCTGAAGATTGACTTCACCACTTCTTTCTTCTCTTTTAAGCCAATCCCTCAGGCATTTGCTGGAGAAGAAAGGGGGATTTTATTATAAAAGGCAAAGCAGTTTTGTCAATAAAAACACAGGTGTGCTCAAGTTAAAATATTGATCACATCCTTTTGCCTGGAGATCCTCTTGAGATATTGAGTTCTTCTGGGTATCTCTAACCTGTTGCTTCTCCAGTGTTGGAAAATGTATTTTGTGCATCGATTTTCCAGTCACACAATGTCCACCAGGCTGCAAATTTGCTCTCTCCTTTCTCATAAAGAAAGCTTTCTCCTTTGCCAGTCATTGTTATCATTGTATCCTCATTCTTACATTGAGGCCAGCTTCCTGAGCTGGCTGTAGACCATATGGCACCCCAGCTAAGAAGTAATTTTAAGTAGGGAACCTGATCCAACTCAAATATACTTATTTTGGTTTTGCTTCTCCCTTGCATGAAATGAATCCATCTTCCTACCATTTTCTGTTTCATTGTGCCTGATTTTTTCGCCTTTAAAATAAACACATTTTTTCAACATTATTTGTGCATCAATTAGTGTTGTGCATTATGCATAGCAATGAAATACCTGGTGAAGAAATAAAATAACCAATAATGTGAGGGAAAAATGTACAATATGCCTTGAAGAAGTGAATAAACTTTAGCAGGCAAACTGAAGCCATTCACAATATACAGAAACAAAAATACATTAAAGGGATATATCCTATTGCGTTCTCCCTTGTATTTATCCAAAATTTGACCCCAATACATTTTCATCAGATTTTTAGCCTATTTTCATTGCATTAATGCATGCGTCAAGTTGAATCCTGTGATCTTCAAGCTCTATCTGGAGATTTTCTTCCTTCAGACTTCTTTAACAGAGCAAAGTGTTAGATAATTTGGGCATTAACTGTGACTTACTTGTAACTTATTTTGCAGATAAAGTCTCTATGCACCATTCTGACCTGGCTGCCAAGTTTGTTGTCAGTAGCATACCAGTGGCTCCATCTCTACCATCTGATCCATTTTGGGACTCTTTCAGTCCACTTACCCCTGCAGACATCTAAAGAGAAGTGGTATAAAAATTAAATAATAAATAAATAAATTGGATCCGACCTGTGTGAAAGCCAACATGGTTTATGTTCCAAGGAGATATCGTGTTCCAATTCCCTACTATTAATCATGTTGGGTCTTTCAACAGAGCCTTGTCTATAGTAGAATCTCAGCTATCACTCCTGAGACATGGCTGTGCAAGTCCCATTTTTAGTCAGCATGATAAGGCCTTTCTGTTTAGAAGAATTGGTTTTTATACCCCGCTTTTTTATTTCCTATGGAGTCTTAAAGCAGCTTGCAATCACCTTCCTTTCCTGTCCCTGCAACAAGGCATCTTGTGAGGTAGATGGAGCTGAGAAAGTTCTGAGAGAATGGTAACTAGCCCAAGGTCTTCTTTCACGCTCTGTTCTTAGACTAAAGTCTAAACTTAAGTAAAACCCTTATCTAAAAACATCTCCCTTCAACATTTCTCTGCAGCCTCTAGAAATCAAGCAACAAAATAAGTATGTCGGGAATCAGAATCCAGCCCAAGGTCACCCATCAGGCTTCATGTAGAAGAGTGAGGAATTAAATCCGGTTATCCTGAGTCTGCCCCTCTTAACCACTGCAACATACTATTTTGCCTGATGAATGAATTATAACAGCTACTCCATGTTTAAGGCACCTTGGTTTGCAATTTCAGCACCTAAGGGAGGTGGAGGAAGTGAAGGCAAAGGTTCCCTCCTGTGTCAGCCCCTCAATAACACAATCACTCTCAATCTTTTGGAATAAAATTACCACAATTTTATTGGTTACAGCTGTAAGAAGTCTTGGCACAGCATGGGACAGCTGGATCCTGGCACTGACTGACCCACCTGCCTGCCAGACAATGTTCTCTGGCCTACCTCAGCCTGCCTGCTAGGGTCAGGAGAACCATAGAATGGCAGGATGTTAGATTCCATTAGGACAATCACCACAAAGTCAACTCCCCCACCACTTGAGCATGAGGGTAACCCACTGATGGCCCCTAAGCTAGGCATGCCCTTTGAAAAGTCCTCACCCCAAGATTCCTTAAGGGGATCCCCAAACACAGTGAAAATGGGCACACTGGCGGGTTTTACTTCAATGGATCTGGCCCATGCTGATGCCACCCAAGGTTGTGACAGATAAATGAAGTGAAATCTACCTAAAAAGGAATCTAACCCATATGTCCCCCATCATAGTACCACTCCCCTAGTGATAACAACCCACAACCCCCTTCATGCATTCTTTCCCTAAAGAATCAGGGAGGGATGGCTGGACAAGCAATCTCACACAGCCAAGTAAGCTGGCCAAGTGGCACAGCACTTTTACCAGCTGGTGGCTTCTCTCCCTCCCCATGACCTAAACCAGGCCCTACCATAGGCCATCCTGGGAGGGGGCAGGCCAAGTTTTCATGCCCTTGCAGATGCCCTCCCCCGCAGCCACCCACATGGCCCCATCCCTCCTTCCTGGATGAGACCACTGCTGTCATTCCTGGCTCCCTCAGCCCACATGGGACCACAAACAGGACCCATGGGTAATTCAGGGCCCTAGCTTTTACTACTCTATGTGTATTTTATATATTTGATTTTTTTTAAAAAAAATGACAATTGATAAATTTGCTAAATTTAAAAATAGGTAAAATAATATTTTATGTAGACTGTATTTTATCATTGAGTCTGCTCAGAATAATCCTTGTTAGAAAAATCCTTGCCCTGAGCAGAGAGTTACCCTTTACTATGAGCCTCTTATCACCTAGGGCAGAGGTGGCCAACAGTAGTGCTCCAGATGTTTTTTGCCTACAACTCCCATCAGCTCCAGCCAGCATGGCCAATGGCTGGGGCTGATGGGAGTTATAGGCAAAAAAATCTGAAGAGCTACCATTGGCCACCCCTGACCTAGGGCAAAGATGCCATATGGGAAAATACAAAACATAACCTTATTAGAATGTGTTGGCTTTACAGTCGTGCTAGTTGTGTGATTGCATTCCAAAACCTATATTTTAATTTTTATCTTTCTAATTAGACTGGATATGGATAAATCCATGGTGTGCAGTCTTATCATTCTCTTGGCTGTGAAAGAGGATCAGGTATATTGAAAGATGAAACTTGTGCATCTGTTTATCCCCCGATACCATGGAAATGGTATTGAAGAGACTGTTTTGCTCTTCAAACAATATGGCAGACTGTTTGTTTTGTTGATGTATGTGTAAAGTGCCATCAAGTCACTGCTGACTTATGGCAATTCCATGGGTTTTCAAGGCAGATGGTTTTCCTTTGCCTGCCTCTATGTAGAGACCCCTGGGCTTCCTTGACGGTCACCCAACCAAGTACTAACATGGGCCCACCCTGATCTAGTAGAATCAGGCTAGCTTGGGCCATCCTGGCCAGAGCATTTTGTTGATAGTTACAGCTAAATATGAAATAAGTAGAGAATGTCTGGATCATGGTAGAAGAAATAAGACTGCCTGTGTCCCCCAAGCTTTACTGAGATGTATATCTTTGCATACCAGAAGCATAACAATTGTCTAAAATAAAATGCACACTTTAGCATGTGCTAAAGTACTTGTGGCCAAGTGCACAGTAATGCACATTGGGGCCAAGAATCCCAGCTACAAATACAAGTTGATGGGGTGTGAACTGGCAGAGACTGACCAAGAGAGAGATCTTGGGGACGTGGTAGATAACTCACTGAAAATGTCAAGACAGTGTGCAATTGCCATAAAAAAAAGGCCAACGCCATGCTGGGAATTATTAGGAAGGGAATTGAAAACAAATCAGCCAGTATCATAATGCCCCTGTATAAATCGATGGTGCGGTCTCGTTTGGAATATTGCGTACAATTCTGGTCACCGCACCTAAAAAGGATATTATAGCATTGGAAAAAGTCCAGAAAAGGGCAACTAGAATGATTAAAGGGTTGGAACACTTTCCCTATGGAGAAAGGTTGAAACGCTTGGGGCTCTTTAGCTTGGAGAAACGTCAACTGCGGGGTGACATGATAGAGGTTTACAAGATTATGCATGGGATGGAGAAAGTAGAGAAAGAAGTCCTTTTCTCCCTTTCTCACAATACAAGAACTCGTGGGCATTTGATGAAATTGCTGAGCAGTCGGGTTAAAACGGATAAAAGGAAGTACTTCTTCACCCAAAGGGTGATTAACATGTGAAATTCACTGCCACTGGAGGTGGTGGAAGCTACAAGCATAGCCAGCTTCAAGAGGGGGTTAGATAAAAATATGGAGCAGAGGTTCATCAGTGGCTATTAGTCATAGTGTGTGTGTGTGTGTATATAAATAATTTTTTGGCCACTGTGTGACACAGAGTGTTGGACTGGATGGGCCATTGGCCTGATCCAACATGGCTTCTTTTATGTTCTTATGTTCTCTCGTTGCACTATTTCTTTTCATTTTCCATCTAAGGAGTAAAGAGAAGACACAAGGCATATTCCAAGGGGGAGGTCTACTGGGAAACCATGACAATTTTGTCTTAGAAAAATATCCTTCTGGATTCCTGCAAAAATGTGGGATACCTATTTAGGATTGCAGGCTTGGAAAACACCTAAAGATTTAGGGAACTAGAATGGATGGGGTTTGGAAGGGAAGGGACTTCATTAGGGTCTAATGACATAGAGTCCACCCTTCAAAGCAGCTATTTTCTCTGATCTCTGTAGTCTGAAAATCATTTTCAATTCCAGGAGCTTTCCATCCCTGATCTGGAAGTTTGTAACAATACTTGATTTGACTTCTAGGTCATGCTCTGCCATTGCAAGGCCAGGAATTTTTCCTCAGAGTTATATAGGAAATGATGTCACATGTGGCTATGTTGATCCCAGATCCTTCCATAATTACTTGATTGAGTTAGTGGGGGGCAGCCCTCACACACACAACTGAATAATTCTAGAAACTGGTAAATATATCTTGCTGCATATTACAGGAGAGGGTAGCAAATCTTCCTTTTAAATTAGTTCATCTCCCCAGCTGTTTTGCATGCTACTATACACATACTTGTTTCTAATCTTAATGGCTTAAGCAGCAAACTGAGCTGCCTTTGAGGAGATGTACATATAATCCTACTTCTACATAAGGCTTTCATTTGTTCTTTTATGTAAGGACATGGCCATAGCACTGATCTTTCAATTCAACAGTGCTGCATATTAAAATTAGTTTATCACAAAAATTTCAGCATCTATGATTTTGGAGGCTGACTATTCTGTTGTTGGTCCACCGTTCTGATGTATGTCAAAATATTCACAAGATTCATCCAGAGACCTGGAGAAGGTGTTGAACTACTACAATTACCAGGGGTGTACACAGTCATGTTGGTGTCTTGGCATTGTTTTTTCTGAAATCAGTTTTGAAGTTTTCCAGAATGCTTAAAGCTATATGACCAAGGAAAACCCTAAAAATGTGGTCACTTCTGACACAACAGACCAGTGCATAATTGTTCCTACCTTGCCTTTTCTTCAGCAGTTCTGCTGCTGGAGGTTGAGGGTTGAAAGACTAAGCAATCTAGGGAAGAGAAGGGAAGAGGAGGAACTGACTAGAAGCACTCCCATTTCATTCTTGTGTCAATGACTCTTCTTCCACCAATGGAAATACTGCTGGGAGGAAGATAGGAGGGGAGTATTTTTCCAGTTTCTCTTTTCAATGAACCACACAACTTTTTGTTCTCATGGCTCCTATGACCTCCAGAAACATAATTTAAAGTTTTCAAGAGGTTTCTGTGGAAAGGAATAGGGTATTAAAAATCAGCATCCATGAGTAACATTCTGCTCACGCTTCATCGGACTCCAACCCTTTGAATGTTTTTAGCTGATGCATGTACTAATCACTTGAATATTCTCTTGAATATGTTATTTAATTGCTACCTAGCAGTTTAGGTAAATATATAGTAATTTTTTTCATAATGTGATTTTGTTATTACACTTGTACTGTTATTGGTTGTGTAATTTTATGAATTAAAAAAGTGTATTAAAATACAACATACATAATCAGAACCAGTATACAAATCAAACAACACATCTAACTCACAAGTAAAAAAGACAAAGATAGATATGTATACAGCTTTTTTTTTCTCTTCTCCATTCATTCCTAACAGTTTAAGGATAATTTCATGAAGACTTTTGTGTACCGCCCTGAGCACTTTGTGTAAGGGCCTTTTTGTAAATATTAAGAGGGCTGCACACAACCCCATGTACAGCTCTGCCTATATAGCCTCTCATCAGTCTGGGGTATTCACCATCCTGTGCCTTTCACAACTTGTACATTTTTCTGCCTGTAGATTTACTACCCACAATATCCAGTGTTTTTTTTTAATGTCTACAAAGATCCATGAGCATCAGTAAGAGAGAAAAATCCTTCCAAATCTGTTCTTTTTCTTTTTGCAAATTGTCAGATGATACAATCTGGACTGCTGTTCTCAGTCAGGGACCAATTTTTCCCCTATGTGGGTATTCATTTTCAAAGGCAAAAAAGTGAACTGTCAATAGAGAAATGTTTGTGTTGCAAAGCACATATTCACCATATGGATAGATAATCCATTCGGGTGATCATGGCCCATGAGTAGGAGAATTAAATTCAGTTCCCTACCTACTAATGATGGAATTGAGACTATACAAATTAAAATGGTGGGAACCTTCAAAAGGTTTGGATTCCATTCTTCAATTCTTTATTATTATGGTCATTTGACCAATATATAATTAATTTTACAGTTTACAGTTTTAATTCCATTCTTGCCTATACCATAGAGCACGATTAGGCTGTTGTATTTATCCAAATTCAGGTTATGTTTTAGATTCTCCTAACAGAAAGAATATGATCACGACCAAAGGAGAACTGGCATCTCACCCCTGACTAGGATTCTCAGCACTGACCCCACAAAAGATAACAATGAAGAATATTGATCTGTTTAAAAATAATTATGAGAGGTTATGGCGTAAAATGGATGAAGACATGCTAAAATGGAACGCTTAATTTGTCATTGTTGGGTAGAATAGCTGCAATTAAAATGAATATCTTACCAAGAATAATGTATTTGTTTCAAACTATTCCTATTGTGAAGGATAGTAAACAATTTGATAAATGGCGAAGAAAAATCTCGGAATTTGTGTGGGCTGGGAAGAAACCAAGGATTAAAATGAAAATTTTGACAGATGCAAAAGAGAGAGGAGGATTCCAATTACCAGATTTAAAACTATATCATGAAGCAGTTTGTTTAGTGTAGATAAAAGAATGGAGAACGCTGCTAAACAAAAAACGTTTAGTGCTGGAAGGTCATGGAAATAAATTTGGCTGGCACGCGTATTTGTATTATGGGAAAAAGAAGAGGGACGTTTTTTTCTTTCACCATTACATAAGAAATAATTTGTTAAGTATGTGGATGAAATATAAGAAATATGGAGATGAGAGAAGACCGTTATGGATAGTGCCAGCTGAAGTAATAAAAATAACATCTGAGATAGGTGAAGAAAAGTGGTTGTCATATAATCAACTATTAAAAATACAAAGTGGCAAAATAGAAATGAAAACTGCTGAAGAGTTGAATAATAAATATGATTGCTTTCAAATGCAACAAATAAAGAGCTTGGTGGAGAATGATATTAAAACTGAAGGAATAAGAAAAGAGCAAACAGAAATGGAAAAAGTTCTGCTTGGAGACAATGATAAATTAATTTCAAAAGTATATAAATTACTTCTACAATGGTCTATAGAAGATGAAGTAGTGAAATCTCAAATGATCAAATGGGCAATTAATGTAAATAAAGAAATACAGATGGAACCATGGGAATATTTGTGGAAGAACTCTATGAAACTTTCAACATGTCAGAGTATAAAAAAAAACTGTTTTAAGATGATGTATAGATGGTATATGACTCCTAAAAAGTTGTCAAAGATGAATAATAAGATGCCGGACAGGTGTTGGAAATGCAAAAAGCATGAAGGTTCTTTCTACCATATGTGGTGGACTTGTGAAAGAGCTAAAATGTTTTGGCAGATGATTCAGCAAGAGATTTCTAAGATCTTGGGATATGAATTTAACAAAGTTGCAGAGACTTTTCTGTTGGGATTACAGATGGAAAAATTTCCAAAAGAAGATAGAACTTTAATCTGGTACTTGCTCTCAGCTGCTAGGACATTGTATGCGCAGTTGTGGAAGCAAGAAAAAATACCAGAGAAATGGGATTGGATTGTAAAAGTTATGACATGGAGTGAAATGGATGAGTTAAGAAGAACTTTAAGACTATGATTTAGAAGTATTTAAGATGGAGTGGAAGAAGTTCATAAGATATGTAGAAAAAGAGTGGAAAATAAAAGGACATTGGACAATTTTTGATACTGATTAAGTATAAGTGGGAGTAGGATATGAATTTTGGTTCTCATTAATTAGGGGTGCCTTTTATAATGATGTTTTGAATATAGTACACCGGTGGGGGTCAAGTAATGGGGGGAGGGGTAGGTAGAAAGTAATATATGGGATAAATAAAGAAAGTAGTTATTAATGATATAAGAAATTGAATATATTGCCATATGTTACTAATAAAAAATTGTTTGAAAAAAAACAAAAAAACACTGCCTCCACAAATACCTGGATATTTGGGAGAACATGCCTAGGAAGGATGGAGCTTTGGAAGAATTTGATGTCCCAGTTTCTGGATGATGCTCTAGGCTGTCTCCCCTGGTCTCTATGATAGGAGAAATTCCTACAGTGTCACTATGTAGAGGCCATTTTTCCCATTCCTCAGGGTTGGGAAGTTAGATATGATGACCTACTCCTGACCCATTGCTTATGAAGCAAAAATGTCACAACTTGCCTGGGTCATGGGCCATGGTCTCTCCTGCTGTGAGAGCCCTCTCAGCCCCACCCACCTACAGGGTGTCTGTTGTGGGGGGAGAAGATATAGGAGATTGTAAGCCACTCTGAGTCTCTTATTCAGAGAGAAGGGCAGGGTATAAATCTGCAATTCTTCTTCTTTTTCTCCCAATTGATTGTGGGTCAGCAATCCCATGAATATCCCCAGAGGCCGATGGTGCCATCCTAAGCAGAATTACACTCTTCTAACTCAAATGGACTTAGGCAGTTGTAAATAGGATTTTTCTGCAAGCCTCTCATTTCATCTGCAGCCAACAAACAGCCCCAGAAGCCTCACTTAAATTAAGCCCATCAAACTATAGCTTCCTCCTCCAAAGGCTTCCATACCCAGCTGCCACCCTTTGTTATCTTGGCTTGGTCCTTTTTGAAGGAGCCTTGGAAGCATGGTTCTGTCTTCTTGCTGTCAAGATGGCTTGTATCAGTGTACTTTAGTTCTGCTGCCCATGCTACTTCAGAGTATGTCATGATATTGAAAAAGCACTAACTTAAAGTTTGTCCAGAAGGCTGTTGTTGGGACAAGGAAGCTTCCTTGAAGTATCATCAAGTATTTGAACTGTGTAAATTTTTATATCAAATCTAAACTTTGATAATATCATTGAGGCCTCTATTCTTTGAGACAGCCTAGCTTCTCTAGCAGAATTTAAAGTGTGCAAAGACAAGGGATGCTCCTAAAAAAAGAACCTCTAGGAAGAGCAAGCAACTAGATAAGCACTCTAGTGAATATGAGACAACATGGCATCATCTACTAGAGGCAATTAACCTACAATTCAGACCTGACCTAAGTCCATAGCTAGTGTTGGTCTAAAGGGATTTATAAAGCTGCAAACAAACCATACACTTATGCTGTTGTATCCTCCTTCACAAATACATCTTGACATTTCTACTTGATGGAAAATAGACCACATTATGTAGCAGAAGATGTGAAGCCAATTTGGAAAGTGACTGTTAAGAGCACTGCTGTAGAGAGTCCTTGAAGCTCCATCTGTATTGTCATACCTCTGGAATAGAATATGGAGGTGCTAGCCATTGACAACAGAGACAAAAAAGGTCAAGAAATAGTTATTGTCAAAAAAAAATCAGTGCAACCTGCTTGTTTATTTCTGCTTTCAAGGTGGATTCCATGCTTCATGCTGGTGTCCTTGCTGTCTTATACCACATGTCCATATATTGCAGTTAGAATAATGAATGCAAGACATGAAAATGTATGACCCCAATACTAAACATGCATAATAGCTAAACCTCAAATAACAGTGATGTTCGTAACTAGTTTCTGTTTGAATGATTATTGCAGAGAGTGGCCACCCACAGGCAGGGTAGGGTTTTCCAGGGGTTCAAGATATATCGATATATAGCAAAAACATGACTGTGTGAATTGATAAGCAGGGAAAAGAAACCCTTAAAATAGTTAGATGGTGACTAACAGTGCAAAAATTAGCACTAACCTGCTTCTAACTTCATTAATATCAATGGACTTGGGGGTAACTCTGCTTAGGATTGCACCATAAGTATTATCCACAGGGGTAAAACCTGTAAAGAAATTTAATATCAGTTAAAGGAGGTGAGGTTGGAGATCAGGTTATTCTGATAAGGTTAGGATTGCCAGGGGGATGGAGGTGTTGGGTTGCCATATCCAGGTTGGGCAACTTCTAAAGATCTGAGGACGAAGCCTGGGGAGAACAGAGACCTCAGTGGGAGACAATGCCAGAGGGTCCACCCTCCAAAGCATCAATTTTCTCCAGGGAAACTGATCTCTAATGTGGAGATGAGCTGTAATTCCAGGGGATCCCCAGGTCCCACTTGGATGCTGGCATCCCTAGACAGTTACAGAATCATGGAGAGGAATTTTTTCAAAGGGTTGGATGGGACTTTCCAATTTGGTTATTCCTGACCATGGAATTCCCTACTTGCCCCTATCCCACCTCTTTGTCTAATAACAAAGCGTTTGTTGGTCCCTGTTGATGAAAACAGCCAATCTGTATGCTCCACACACAAGGTAACTATTTTTATGTTTGTGAAGTATGCACAAAAATATTGATTTGTCAATTAACCAAAAGGAAAAAGGGACCCTCCCCTTTCCCTCAATGGCTTCCCTCAATGGCTGCCTTGAATGGCATCCAGGAACATGAATTCTGAAAGCAATTGAAAATAAATTAAAAGAAAAATAGGAAATCAGTTTGCTCAAACCCTTGAGAACTTAAGGTGAGGCAGAAATTCCAGGTTATTGCCTATTATTTTTATTCCTTATGGACACCAGCTTGTGCTTCTCTCCCAGTGTGTGGCTGGTTCTATGCAGTTAGCTAGAAAATGTTTAGCCCTTAGCAGTGCACCTTTACACGCCTATATGTAAAAACAGTGGTGAAGCTAAAAACAGCTCCCATTAAAAAAAAAAAAAGTTTTCAAAACTAAAATTAGGCAAGCCAAGCACCCCAACCCCTCTCTCTTCCAAACATTCCAGGTACTAGCACTAGGGCTGCCAAGCCCCCAGACCAGGCGGGGGTTCTTCCGCCCTGGAGGCTCCCGATCCACATTGGCCAGCAGGGGGAACCTCCCTCAACATCACCGGCATGATGACATCACCTGGGAGTGATGTCATCATGCCAGCAACATCACTCAGTGGCTGCTCTAGGCATTTCCAGGAAAACTCTATGGTTTTCCTGGGTGCTTTAGCAGTTTGAGAGGGAAAACTTTATGGTACAATGGGTACCATAGAGTTTTCCCCTCCCAAATTGCTAGAACATCTGGGAAAACCATAGAGTTTTCACAGAAACATCTAAAGCAGATGGCGAGCAACATCACCAGCATGATGATGTCACTTCTGGGTGACATCATGGCGTCGCACGTGCATTGCGTGCGTGGAAAAAGTCCCCTGCCGGAGGCTGCAGGAGACTTGGCAACCCTAACTAGCACTGTAGAGCTGCCAAGCTCCTGTGGGCAGAGGTTCTCCCAGTCTGGTGGCCCCCAACCTACCAGCACAGACTGGCCACCAGGGAATCCCCACCCCCAAAGAGCTCCATTGTCATGTGACATGACCAGCACAATGACGTCACTAGGATGTCATTGTATGGGGGGGTGCTCTAGCATTTGGGTAAAAATTCTATGGAAGAATCCCCTGCCAAAGCCAAGGTAGAACTTGGCAGCCCTATAGCACTGCATGAGAAAATGTAATATGTTAACTAGAGCTACACCCCGGATCACATTTTGTATCCACCACATCCATAACATGATATAATAATATGAGGTTTCTTTGTCCACAGTACATCCAGTCCCTAAATGAACAATAGTGTTTGCAAACTATGCAGTGCATTTGTATCCCTCACAAACTGGTGTTGAAATAATTCCAGCACACTTGGTACCAAAACACAATAGAATTTTATTAGAACACAAGCAAGGCCTGGTCTAGGGTTGCCAAGTCCAATTCAAGAAATATCTGGGGACTTTGGGGGTGGAGCCAGGAGACTTTGGGGGTGGAGCCAGGAGACATCGGGGTGGAGCCAGGAACAAGGGTGTGACAAGCATAATTGAACTCCAAGGGAGTTCTGGCCATCACATTTAAAGGAACCGCACACCTTTTTAAATGTCTTCCTTCCATAGGAAATAATGAAGGATAGGGGCACCTTCTTTTGGGGCTCATAGAATGGGACCCCCGGTCCAATCATTTTGAAACTTGGGAGATACTTTGGGGAGAGTCACTAGATACTATACTGAAAATTTGGTGCCTCTACCTCAAAAAACAGCTCCCCCAGAGCCCCCGAAACCTCCAGATCAATTCCCCATTATACCCTATGAGAATCAATCTCCACATAGAGAATAATGCTCAGCAGACGTGAGAGGCTGCAAGGACTACAAGTCCCAGCATGCACCTCATGAAGGGAGGCCAGACTGGAGCGAATAGCAGGCCGGCCATGGGCGGGTCTTTGTAACTCGGAGGAAGGGAGAATCCTGAAGCCAGGCAAGGAAAGAGACATGACGCCGTTCCACCCCCCCCCCCACCGCCACTATCAGATTTTTAGGGAGCGGGGGATTAGGCTGCTAATCCAGGGGTCCCCCGGCAGGGCGGGAGGGTTGTGAAGCCTAGTAGGGTTGCCAAGTCCAATTCAAGAAATATCTGAGGACTTTGGAGGTGGAGCCAGAAGACTTTGGGGGTGGAGCCAGGAGACATTAGGGGTGGAGCCAAGATCAAGGCTGTGACAAGCATAATTGAACTCCAAAGGGAGTTCTGGCCATCACATTTAAAGGGACGGCACACCTTTTCAATTTCTTCCTTCCATAGGAAATAATGAAGGATAGGGGCACCTTCTTTTGAGGCTCATAGAATTGGACCCCATGGTCCAATCCTTTTGACACTTGGGGAGTATTTTGGGGAGAGACACTAGATGCTATACTGAAAATTTGGTGTCTCTACCCCAAAAAACAGCCCCCCCCAGAGCCCCAGATACGCTTGGATCAATTCTCCATGATTTTCTATGGGAATAAATCTCCATAGGGGATAATAGAGTTCCAAGCAGACATTTCCCTCCCCTCCCTGCACTTTCTGATGACCCTGAAGCAGGGGGAGGGCCTCCAAACCGGGGGATCCCCTGCCCCCACCTGGGGATTGGCAACTTTAGGCCTGGGCCTTCCTCTTTCTACTGTTAAGTTCTCCCACCAGCCAGCTGATTGGCAACTGGGGGCCGGGTCTGGTGGCGGGGGCCCCCCACCCCCATCAAGGGTTTGGCAAACCTAAGCATCAATGAACTATTCAGGAGGAAAAGGTGAAATTTCACCCTTCCCACACTCTCTTTCCTATTAAACAATCAATACAACAGGAGCTTAATCATAAAATGTGTGCATGGCCTGACTGCTGTGTGCACAGTCGGAATATACAAACATGATTTCAGGGACTGAGGTGGGGTCATTCTGTTTATTTTGCTTGCATATTTTCTTGGACAACCTTCCCTATCCTGCATATTTTCTTTGGCAAATGTCTTGTTTTGATTTGTTTTTTAATTCCACTTTATGTCATTTCCCTGTCATTTTTACTGTATTTTTATGTAGTTGACAGTCAAGCAGCTGTCAATACTAATGGAAATATTTCTATTGAATTTTCTTAATATGGTGTGACGGTAATGAAGGGGTTAACAAGAAAACTAAGGACGTATAGAGCCTGCGTCAGATGACCTGAGGGTGGGGGCCAGAGTGCTCGGAACTCTCAGAGGTGATTGACAGCTAACGGCTGAGGACAGTTAGTGTCAGACAGAGTCTGAGGGAGACTGCTGAAGAGAGCAGTTGGGCTGAGAAGGAGCTGAGACAGGAGCTGAGGAGAGTCTTCAAGAGAAGCAAAGCTCACTGTTCACTCTATAAAGACAGCCACGGGGCTGTGTATGACTAGAGAAGAGTCACAGTAAAAGACCTGAGAGGTCACAGACACAGATACACGTCTCTTAAGAGCTAAAGAGGTGGTTGAGGGAAAGATGTGGGTCTAGAAGTCTGAAGGGCTGGGAGAAGAGACACCAGTCGACTTAAGGGACTTGGCACATTATACCCAAGAGGCCAACCCAGAATAGTGTTGGAGAGTGAAAGCTGTATGATCTGTGAAACCTGAGACCTAAGGGAACTTGATATTATAAAGCCTGAACTACGAAGAAACTGTTAACTGCTTGAGATACAATATAGCCCATGTATATATTTCCCATTCCCCAGTTGAAGATGGTGTGTGTACGTTAATAAATTTCTGTGGTTTACTTTAAAGTTCTCTGGTGCCAGTGTATTGGGAAAACTATCAAAGCTGCTGTGGTCCCCTACAAACTGAGTTTATATCCATCTGAAAGCAAAACAAAAAACCCTGAAGAGACTAGTATTGAGAAATCCATATTACACCCACCCCTTGAGTTCCATAGCCGTGAGGTAAAATTCAAGAGGAAGAACTGAGGCGGAAGAGGGGCTGGGGTAGCCATAAGCCGCATATAGAAGCGATCCAGTGAGACCGTGAGGCACGCTGTTATATATGGTTTTCCAGAAAAGGATAAACCTGAGTTAGTGAGATATTTGGGGGCATCTCAACATGCAGCTTGGTTTGATCAGGGTCAAACTATGTTGCTACTCATGGAGTAAAAGCAGGCTATAGAGAGTTCATTCTGAAATACATTTTTTCCAGTGTCTACTGTGTAGCAGCTTTAATTTTATTGATGGTGGAATAAATCAGGCAAAAGAGGCTATTTCATGTTATAATGAATATTTCTGCTTTTAAAAAACCCTTCAAACATTTCTAAACATTTAAAGATCAATTTGCTCTGGTTGTTTTTAGGTTGGTCTCTGATCGGTCAAAGCAACAATTATACTTTCATCTGTATTTAATACCCAAATTTTCTCTTTCACCCCACTGTAGAGTGACCTCAATTATTCTCACAAATTAGATTACCCTTGTTGACTTCAGTAATTACCACAAATGAAGAAATGGCTGCACTCAAATAAATTGTTCTCAACATCTCAGTAATCACCAAATGTATTATATTTTGGCATGAACAGGATTTTTCTCAGTCTGAACTTTAAGTTACCTGAGGCTGAACAAAGCTTGACAGATTTTTAAGTACTCCTCAAGAAACCTAAGACTTGTTTTGGATTCCACATCTTCAGCTGGACTGACAGTGCTGTCTTAAACAGTATAACAGACTTAGAAGGGTGTCAGTACTTCATGGCTACTACCCCTCTGTCTATGACACCTAATCCAGTCAAGCCTTCTATTATCATTTACCAGCTTTTGTCATTTGGTATCTGAAATCACTCCATTCTCTAAGATATAGAGACAAATGGACTCATGTTCTAGCTGTAGAAGAAGAAGAAGAAGAAGAAGAAGAAGAAGAAGAAGAAGAAGAATTGCAGATTTATACCCCGCCCTTCTCTCTGAATCAGAGACTCAGAGCACCTTACAATCTCCTATATCTTCTCCCCCCACAACAGACACCTTGTGAGGTTGGTGGGGCTGAGAGGGCTCTCACAGCAGCTGCCCTTTCAAGGACAACTTCTGCCAGAGCTATGGCTGACCCAAGGCCATGCCAGCAGGTGCAAGTGGAGGAGTGGGGAATCAAATCCAGTTCTACCAGATAAGAGTCCGCACACTTAACCACTACACCAAACTGGCTTTGAAGAAGTGAGCAGTGACCCACAAAAGCTTATGTTCTGCCACAAATTTCATTAGTCTTTAAGGTGCTACTGGACTCTTGCTCTTTTCTACTGCTACAGACAAACTAACATGGTGATCTATCTTGAAGTATACTTTGAGTCTCATTTTATTCAGTGGGGTATGCTTCAATGAAAGTGCCCCGTAAGACATATTGAATAACACTAGGCTTACTTTTGAGTAGACCTACTTAGGATGGCTTCCAATGTCATCTCAGATTTGATCTGGATTCTTCACACAAAAGAAGTAATTCCAAGACGTTGTCAAAAAGTAGAGATGAGTAAATATTTTGTTTCTTTTTCTATTCATTTATGATTCTGTCAAATTTACCTGGAGAGTGGTAAAGCTGCAGTACTGCAGTCGGAGCCCTCTGCTCACAACCTGATTTCGATCCCAGCAGAAGCTGGTTCAGGTAGCCGGCTCCAGGTTGACTCAGCCTTCCATCCTTCCGAGATCAGCAAAATGAGTACCCAGCTTGCTGGGGGGAAAGTGTAGATGACTGAGGAAGGCAATGGCAAGTCACCCCGTAAAAAGTTTGCCATGAAAACTGACACACACTGCTGTATGTGGGTCCACATAAGTGAAACTTTGTATCTGTATGTCTCCCCAATAAAGACATGAGACACCAATGTCTTGTTTAAACTCAGGATAATCTACATGATTCATTTGAAAAAAATCATCACCTACTTTATGTGTGGATTGGTGTTAACAGGCAGCTTTTAAAGGATAGCAACAAATGTGCAAATTCAAAGCCTCATTCCAAACTTGGACAGCATTGCCACCATCTTTATTTATCCCAGCCAGTACATTCAAGGAGTTCCAAGAGGTGTTAATCCTAATCTCTCATTTCTCATGTGCTTCTCAAGTAACACATGGTCTTCTATAACAGACCAAACAGTTCTATCCCTGGGCCATTTCTGTTTGGGGTAACAGCACTGGAGAAGAAGGCTGAATATTCTACATATGTGGCATAATCCAATCTACAGGAAGAACAGCATGCACATATGGTTGCCAGGTCCAGTGCAAGAAATATTTGGAGACTTTCCCATTACAATTAAATAAATAAAAATACAGCAGTGGAGTTCCCCTGAATACAGTCTACATTTTCTCGTCTTCTTTTTTGCCTTCAAAGGTTCCCCAGCAGTTATACTTCCACTAAATGAAAGTGAACACACATACACAAAGTGGCCAAAATAAATATTTTGCAAGCCCACACTTTTGTAATTTCACTGGGGCAATTTACTCATGGGAGTTGCTGGATGTAGTAATCTGCTGTATTTCAACTAACTTCTTCAGACTAACACAGGAAAATGAAAATACTGAGTAGCAGTCTAGAGGGGTGGAATTTTTCTCCATCCCATAATCAGGTTCTAGTTAACTCTTTACTATCCCTTTTACTATGCAAACAACTTCTGAAAGGAATGCAAAACAAACAAAGGGACTGTACTGTTTTTCTCTCACATGCTCACCAAGCCTCACATGGCTCTGCCTGCTCACCACCATCCCCAGCCTTAGTCTCACTGAGATTTAAAGGCATACACACACACCTTCCAAAACACAAGCAGTTTACAAGTTTCTAGCCTTGCCAAGATGGAAAGGCACATCATGACAGTTGGGGTGGGGCTTCCCCCACCAGCCAGCTGTCTGGCAGCACGGAGGAGCCCGCAAAACTAGGGGATCTTCCACCGGGACTTGGGGTCTGGTAAGCCTACATGCACAGGAAGAGAGGAGAATATACAGATCACACATGATGGTAATCTCTTCCCCACCTTGTGAACTCATGTCATGCAACTCAAACCAAAAACTCAGGTTTAAATAACAAGAAAAAATGAATTGGACAAATTAAGTAAATAGAACAGCAGCAAGAATTGCATACAGTGAAGTTTCCAAACTGTAATATAAGCTTCCAGCATGACCAATAGAAGATCTATGAGAGCTTATTCTGTCATCCAAAACAAGTTTCTAGGCTTGCCAAGATGGAAAGGCACATCATTACTTAGGGCTAAGTGGCTTGCCTATGGCCACTCAAAGGGTTTGTAGCAGAGGCAAGATCTGACTGAGGGAACTCCATAGAATAGATCATAGTCTCTCAGCCACTATGTTACATCGGCTTTGTTATCAGAGCACGAGCCCCTCGACATCTTGAGCCCAAATGTAATAATAAGGAAAAGACATTACTGAGATAGTGAAATCTCCTTCAGTGATGGTTTCTTGGAGGAAAGCCTCCAAATGTCTCTCTCTCTCTCTTTCCCCTCTCCCTCCCCCCTCCCACATTTGTAATCATGGGAATAAAGCATGGGGAGATACATGTCAGGAAATGGAAAAGATAGGTTTGAAGGCTATTCTTACTACTCACATCTTAAATTGGGCACAGAAGCAATTTGTACCTCTTTGTCTAGCAGGGTTACTTACAAGCTCTTACAAGTTTATTGTCAAACCCCCGAAGAAATGAGGACCTCAAAAAGTAGAATGAAGAGCAAAGTACACCAATATGTCAAGCTCTTCTTTTACAGCAGCATAAAATGGTCATCTCGTGCAGTGCTATCATAAAATTAAATCATTCTTGCCTGTCGTTTTGTATGGCCTATGCCGACAGATTAAAAACTACACAGCAAAATGTAATTTTCTAAACTGAGGGTGTAAGAAGAATTTGAAGTATCTTCCTTTGCAGAGGCAACTTGGTTTTAATTCGTTGTGGTACTGTCTGAAGCAAAAGCCACAGTGGGGGGATCATTTAACAGTGCTGTCTGCTTTGTGAATACAAGCTATGCTTGAAGAGCCATGGGAAAGACTGGGAAGTGACAGTTATATTAACAAACCAAGGTTATTCCTTCTACTCCTTGTTAGAGAACTCATGCAATTGCAGAAGCCTTCTTATTTTAAAGTCAGGATTCCTACTGAGGGGTATTAGTCACACTGTGAACATGTTCTATGACCCATATGTCACCTTTTTCTCTCATTCCTGTTAGGAGGGGCTTGGGCTCAGTGGTACAGTATCTGTTTGGTCTGCAGAAGGTCCCAGGTTCAACCCCCAGCACCTCCAAAGTAAAGGATCAGATAGGAGGTGATACGAAAGACCTCTGCCAAAGACACTGGAGAGCTACTGCCAGTCTGAGCAGACAATACTGACCTTGATGGACCAATGGTCAGATTCAGAATAAGGCAGTATCATGTGTGTTCATGAACAAAATGGGCTGGTTCTTAATGCTTCTAGAGGTCACACAGCAATTATCATTCCACTCAAACCTGACCTGATTTTTTTTTTTTTTGAAAAAAAATCATATGTCACAGAATACACATACACAAGATCCCAGAACCAGGGTTGAGGAAGCACTTACATATGGTGTCTACATGTTTACTGGGTAACAGGACTAAGCATAGAGTTTGGCTTTCTTGGAAGAGGATTGATGCTCTTTTGGTTTTTGATTTCTTCATTTTATGCAGCCAGCAAGTGTTAATCCTTCCCAGTATTGTCTTCTGGAAATCATGGAGGTGGAAAAAAGAAATAAAAGAATAAAGTCAGAGAGGAAAGACAGTGCTCATCAATATTTGCACTGACAGATTGCTGTTTTTCAAAAATTCTACTGGGATCACTGTTCTGGTGGGGAGCAGAGCGATAACAGATGTGCACACAGCTGCAGTAGCCCAGTGGAACAGTCAAAGCAGCCACATTTGGCAAGGTGGAAACAACTTAAGGGACTCATTTAGAATGTCTCTGTTTATATTGTCTTTATATTAATCTCCCAAGATAAGAAAACAGATGCCCCCTCCTTATGATTACAGACCATGAAAGAAGTGGCAGGAAAGAGTTAATGTTTTTGTCAAGTTAATGTTTTTGTCTCATGCATATCTAAGCTTGCTGGCCTACTCTTTTAACTCTAGAACTGACAGTGGGGAAGTCCTAAAAATAGTAAAGATATTTCACAATTCAATTATTCAGTGTCATTTATTGGGCTCAATTTTTGAGCAAAAAGGGAAACATTCCCTCCCACCTCCAGGTGTCCCCACAATCAATCATGTTTGGAAGCAGCTGAAGTCACTAAAAATGTGAAGCTGCAATGCACTGTCCAGGGATATACAGCAGGCACTGCCTCCATGCCACCCCAAAGGCTTGGCAAAGAAAAAGGTTATTGAGAGAAGTTTTGCATATGCCAGTTTATCAAAACATTTGGGAATCTCTACTGCTCTTACTGTGCTTGTGAGGGAGGCAGATTTTAATATGCACATATCAGTATTTTAAAATAAATTGAAAGTCATGCAGCAAGTCATCTATGCAATGACATTTAAAAGTCACATGATTCTGCCTTTACACCTTGCCCAGAAGACTCGTTAGAAGCAAAAACTATTAGACCATGATGACTGTGCTCTATTGCTCTCCTTCCCACCCCATCCCTCTGTCCAAAATGTACTTCATTCCACTGATCCTCAGTGGGATGCCCACCAATGGCCACTTCCTCCAAGGTGGTCTTCTTCAAAGCAAAGAACAAATTCAGGTAGGGTTGCCAAGTCTGACTTTGTTTAGTTCTTCTTAGTTGCAGTAATCGTAATGTTAGACCTTGTATACTGGTCTAACCTAAATGACGTTCATTGAGATGTCAAGTTTGAAAGTTTAGTGCTGAGTATGCCATCCAACCCAGTTTCTACACTCTGGCCTTCAACTGCTCCTCTCTCTCAGTGCCAGTATCTATTTCTGCAGCTTTTGCACTGCTATGTGCTACCACTATTTTGTGGCTTGAACTTAATGCCAGCACTCATCAGATGATGGCTTAGCTGTCCAAAAGATTTGTTTAACCCTTTGAAAACACACTCAGCACAATGTTTGTTAAATTTGTCTTTTCATGCATGGTCCTGGTTACTCTTACTATATCTCTCTTAATTTATGACCTTTCTTCTTGATTATTATATAAACAATAATTAAAAACTAGGGGTAGGAATCAAAAAAGCTTGCAGCAATAACAAAAGGGAAGCCATCCACCACAGAAAATAATCGGCCCCCTTCCCAGCAGGACTGGCAATGCCAGTTATAGGCTGGGGGCCGCTCTTTGCCCTCCCAGAAGGAGGGAGGCTGGCTTCGGCTTCCCGGCCATCCGGAAGGCTGAGGATGGGCATGGTGTTGGGGCTATAAAGCCCCAGCCCCACCTGTGTGGCGCAGTTCTTTCGGGCTCTCGGCCCACCCACTCATCCTATGCAATACAGGTTTTTACCGGTCGCCTTATTAGGGGCTAGGTAGGAATTTTTTCATTTTCACAGAATTGGCTTATGTGAATTTGTTTTTTGCCTACCTTGTACTGCTTGATAATGCAGGACGTTTGGGGAGAAGTTTGGTAGATTTGGTCACTTGGCAGGATGAGGTATTGGCTACAGTCTTTTCAGGGGAGCACCTATGGCTCTGCACCAGTGGGTGTAGGTGGTCTGTATGAATGGTAGATGGGCTTTACAGCTCAATGCTGGGAGTGCAGATCACGACAAAGCCTCGCCGGGGCGTGTCTTTCCTGAGTGATGGATGCCGGCTGAGGTGGAGGTGGAGTTTGGGCCTGGCTGCTCAGCACCAGCCAGATGATATTGGGCTCGTGCTGGGGGCAGGGTGGCTCGCCCTTCTAGGACAAGGCGAGGTCCTGTGTTTTGACCCCAGGGCTTGTCCTGTTAGGCCTATACCTCTTGCCATTCTAGTTCGTTCAAGTTATTTTTCAATAAATCGGCCTGGTTTTTATCCAACACACTGTGTCAGCCTCTTCATTCCGACTGGGGGGGGGGGGCAAATAGTTTTCACTTGTAGCTTGAAAGAAAATAATGACTGTGCCAACAATCCTCCCTGGAAATGGCTTTTCAGAGACAGGATATAATGACACACATGTGTGTCTTGAAGAACACAAGAGGACAGATATATGGGATTTGATATGCTGTCAATAATAGTTCTCTTCATAGAGAAACAGAACTGATAGGAGCCAGTGCCAGTTAAGAACCAAGCCATTTGTTGTGTCTGTCAAGCAATGCACTGCAGTAAGTTATGAAAAGTACCAGTTCTGACATTCAATGTTCTCTCTAAGCTGTGGAGTCATGTGAGCAAAAATTCTACTTTGAGAGCTACTGGCATTATGGTTGTGAGCTACTGCATAAATTAGTGTGATCTAGGACCATTTTTCCTGAGCTGAGACAAAAATGTATGAGCTGGAGGCTAAAAAATTGTGAGCTAGCTCACACCAACTCAGTTTATAGGGAACATTGCTGACATTCATCTTGTAGGATTTCCCTGTCTGGAATATGGGATTGTATCCTTTGGATGTGTTCTGCTAATGGATTTTCCTTCCATGGAACTAGTCTTCCCCTGATGCAATATACTTGGAAGGACAGGTTCCTTCTACCAGAGGACACATCCACTAGCAGAATGGAACCATAGGATCTAGCCACACCTAAGCATTTTTCAAAATTTCAAATTTTTTTTTTTTTACCATAGTGGGTTTGTTTTTTAAGATTAAGAGAGACTTTTTTAAAAGAAATATTGGCTACTATGATTATTAAGCATGGCTGCCTGATCAAAGAGGATGGATAACAAAGAACTAATGATAACCATCCTCGGGCTGGGAGCAGAATCGTTTCCAACCATGGCATCATTGGCTGCTAAGGGACTGGGCACATTTGGGGATATTGTGACACCAACCTGGTAAGGAAGTCTGGCTATCACCCTGACAGCTTTGGGGATAACTCCTAGAAGTTCAAATATGTGAATCCACCAACTATGCAACATGATTAAAGATCAGTCTTCTGATATGATCCAGAGAAAGACAGCATGTTTTGTACTGGAACCTGGAGTTGCTGCAGTTCAGACAATTATGTTGGTCGTGGGGGAGGGACGGTGACTCAGTGGTAGAACATCTGCTTGGTAAGCAGAAGGTCACAGGTTCAATCCCCAGCATCTCCAACTAAAAAGGGTCTAGGCAAATAGGCATGAAGAACCTCAGCTTGAGACCCTGGAAAGCCGCTGCCAGACAATACTGACTTTGATGGACCGAGGGTCTGATTCAGTATAAGGCAGCTTCATATGTTCATATGCATATATATTCCTCAAAACTCTGATCTTATGCACCTATGCAGACACAGAGGTTCTGATGCACATACTAAGTGTTGTGTGAACAGACTTCCCCATAAAAACAAATGAACTCTACTGGGACATGCCAGGGGTCCATCTAGTTCAACATCCTGTTTCATATAGTGCATGACCAGTTGCCCTGGAGAACCAACAACAAAGGCATAGAGACCAAGACCTGGGTTTCAGAAGCTTATTGGTTATGGATATGGAGGTTTCCTTTATGACTAGTAACCATTGATGGACCTATCCTCCATTCTGTTAAGTGTTGGATTGTTCTGCACATGTGACACATGAAGTCTTCTTTGGATTGAAGTTAACTAATTTATCTGTGAAGGCCCTAGTGTATCAGAGCCCCACAGAATTTTAGCAGTGTATCCCAAGGCAGATAATTCCTTTGAACTTTGTCATTCATTTCACATCTTGGATAGAGGAGGGACAGAAGAACGTCTTTTTTATTCCTGCAATAATCTATGTCACATAAAGAGAAATTAGCATGACATATTCTTGGAATACAAAAGTATGTCTTAGCAGCTTAATATAATTTGAGAACCCTTGCCAGATCATGAAGCAGGAGACACACCAGCATTTTAGAAATTCCAGCTTACTCTAATCACTTTGACATTTCTAGTCATTAAAGTGTGTTGTACTTGACTAATGTGAAATCCATTTAAAAAAAATGGAAGAAGAGCTTTGTGCATCCCACTGAGGAGTAAAAGAAAACTGCTATCTTTCTCCCTTTGTGTGACGTTTGTGGCAAAATGCCACATCTTATGCAATTTGTCATTCCCTGTTAAACTGAGCCACTTACCTGCAGAGATGAATGGAGAGCAAAAGAACTTGCTGGGTTCTTTTGCAAAAATGCTAGCAATGGCTGTGTTAATATTTCACTTTCGCAGAATCCATCTACGTCCCAAGCACTTAGAAACTAGATATGCTGAAAACTTCACAGCATGCACTCTCTAGGCAAATGCAGGTTGTTAGAATGCCACAGCCTATTCAAGAGTTGAACCTTGATTCAGGTTGTCCTTGTGTTGCTTTTTTACCCTCTGACTCAAATGTTGAGCTGAGCACCTTTGCAGCTGCGCAGCAGCTTTGATAGAAAAAATTTCATGTCCAGTTTACGTCCTGCAGCAAGAAGCTGCTTTTCTGCCAGTGCAGCAGGGACATCAGTCTTTCTCAGAATCATAATCAGGTCATTGCTCCTGTATAGTAGGAAACATTTTTTTCAGTGACCTGCAGCAAATACAGCAGTGGCCTCCTTTTGGTACCTGTACATGTGGCAGCATGTATTTGATCACAAGAAATGATTACAAATGTCTTCATCTTGGGCCTTTAAAAAAAAAATGGAAGAAGAGCTTTGTGCATCCCACTGAGGAGGAAAAGAAAACTGCTGTCTTTCTTGGCTCCACTGCTAATGTCTCCTGCTATCTTCCTTGGCTCCACCCCTAATGTCTCCTGGCTCCACCCCCAAAGTCCCCAGATATTTCTTAAATTGGATTTGGCAACACTATTCGTGAACCATGAACTGTCAGAGGTAGAGACCAGCAGGTCAGTTCCCAGCTCTATTTTCATTTTGAACCATACTATTTATTCCCTGCATTAGCATAATGTTTTACTGGTCAAACCACTAGAACAATAGCTAGCTAACCCTTGAAAAGTGTCATATTTAACAACTCAGTTTAGATTCCATGTTATGAAAAGCTGCACACACAGTTCTGTTTATGGATGGGCACAAATCAGGAAAATTAGGTTACATTTGATTCATAGTAGCATGCGCCATTTGTGAATAGGGTTGCCAATCCCCAGCTGGGGGCAGGGGATCCCCTGGTTTGGAAGCCCTCCCCCTGCTTCAGGGTCTTCAGAAAGCGGGGGGAGGGGAGGGAAATGTCTGCTGGGAACTCTATTATTCCCTATGGAGATTTATTCCCTTAGAAAATAATTGAGAATTGATCTGTGAGTATCTGGGGCTCTGAGGAGGCTGTTTTTTGAGGTAGAGGCACCAAATTTTCAGTAAAGCATCTAGTGCCTCTCCCCAAACTATTCAGGACACACATATGTTCGGTTTAAAATTGGGGTCTGGTTTAGGGTTGGGTAACATGTATTTTTAATATCACACTGAATGGTACACTATTGATGGCGAAAATTTTTGGATGTTTTTCCATTCTCCATTATAGCCTATGAGATTCATAACAGTGAATGGGCCCATATGGTAAGGGTTAGGGTTAGGGTTAGAGTTCAGGACACACTTATGTTTGGGTGAATATTGCGGTTGGGTTTAGGGTTGGATAAGATGTATTTTTAATATCACACTGAATGGTACACTCTTGATGGGGAAAAATTTTGGATGTTTTTCCATTCTCCATTATAGCCTATGAGATTCATTAGAATGAATGGGCCCATATGGTTAGGGTTAGGGTTAGGGTTAGAGTTCAGGACACACATATGTTCGGTTTAAAATTGGGGTATGGTTTAGGGTTGGGTAAGATATATTTTTAATATCACACTGAATGGTATACTCTTGATGGGAAAATTTTTTGGAAGTTTTTCCATTCTCCATTATAGCCTATGAGATTCATTAGAATGAATGGGCCCATATGGTAAGGGTTAGGGTTAGGGTTAGAGTTCAGGACACACATATGTTCGGTTTAAAATTGGGGTCTGCTTTAGGGTTGGGTAAGATGTATTTTTAATATCACACTGAATGCTACACTATTGATGGAGAAAAATTTTGGATGTTTTTTCCATTCTCCATTATAGCCTACGAGATTCATTAGATTGAATGGGCCCATATGGTAAGGGTTAGGGTTAGGGTTAGAGTTCAGGACACACATATGTTCGGTTTAAAATTGGGGTCTGGTTTAGGGTTGGGTAACATTTATTTTTAATATCACACTGAATGGTACACTATTGATGGCGAAAATTTTTGGATGTTTTTCCATTCTCCATTATAGCCTATGAGATTCATTAGAATGAATGGGCCCATATGGTAAGGGTTAGGCTTAGGGTTAGAGTTCAGGACACACATATGTTCGGTTTAAAATTGGGGTCTGGTATAGGGTTGGGTAAGATCTATTTTTAATATCACACTGAATGGTACACTATTGATGGAGAAAAATTTTGGATGTTTTTTCCATTCTCCATTATAGCCTACGAGATTCATTAGAATGAATGGGCCCATATGGTAAGGGTTAGGGTTAGGGTTAGAGTTCAGGACACACATATGTTCGGTTTAAAATTGGGGTCTGGTTTAGGGATGGGTAAAATTTATTTATAATATCACACTGAATGGTACACTATTGATGGCGAAAATTTTTGGATGTTTTTCCATTCTCCATTATAGCCTATGAGATTCATTAGAATGAATGGGCCCATATGGTAAGTGTTAGGGTTAGGGTTAGAGTTCAGGACACACATATGTTCGGTTTAAAATTCGGATCTGGTATAGGGTTGGGTAAGATGTATTTTTAATATCAAAATGAATGGTACACTATTGATGGAGAAAAATTTTGTATGTTTTTTCCATTCTCCATTATAGCCAAGAGATTCATTAGAATGAATGGGCCCATATGGTAAGGGTTAGGGTTAGGGTTAGAGTTCAGGACACTCATATGTTCGGTTTAAAATTGGGATCTGGTTTAAGGTTGGGTAAGATGTATTTTTAATATCACACTGAATGCTACACTATTGATGGAGAAAAATTTTGGATGTTTTTCCATTCTCCATTATAGCCTATGAGATTCATTAGAATGAATGGGCCCATATGGTAAGCGTTAGGGTTAGGGTTAGAGTTCAGGACACACTTATGTTCGGGTGAATATTGGGGTTGGGTTTAGGGTTGGATAAGATGTATTTTTAATATCACACTGAATGGTACACTCTTGATGGGGAAAAATTTTTGGAAGTTTTTCCATTCTCCATTATAGCCTATGAGATTCATTAGAATGAATGGGCCCATATGGTAAGGGTTAGGGTTAGGGTTAGAGTTCAGGACACACTTATGTTTGGGTGAATATTGGGGTTGGGTTTAGGGTTGGATAAGATGTATTTTTAATATCACACTGAATGGTACACTCTTGATGGGGGAAAATTTTGGATGTTTTTCCATTCTCCATTATAGCCTATGAGATTCATTAGAATGAATGGGCCCATATGGTAAGGGTTAGGGTTAGACTTCAGGACACACTTATGTTTGGGTGAATATTGGGGTTGGGTTTAGGGTTGGATAAGATGTATTTTTAATATCACACTGAATGGTACACTCTTGATGGGGAAAAATTTTGGATGTTTTTCCATTCTCCATTATAGCCTATGAGATTCATTAGAATGAATGGGCCCATATGGTAAGGGTTAGGGTCAGGGTTAGAGTTCAGGACACACATATGTTCGGTTTAAAATTGGGGTCTAGTTTAGGGTTGGGTAAGATGTATTTTTAATATCACACTGAATGGTATACTCTTGATGGGAAAAATTTTGGATGTTTTTCCATTCTCCATTATAGCCTATGAGATTCATTAGAATGAATGGGCCCATATGGTAAGGGTTAGGGTTAGGGTTAGAGTTCAGGACACACATATGTTCGGTTTAAAATTGGGGTATGGTTTAGGGTTGGGTAAGATGTATTTTTAATATCACACTGATTGCTACACTATTGATGGAGAAAAATTTTGGATGTTTTTCCATTCTCCATTATAGCCTATGAGATTCATTAGAATGAATGGGCCCATATGGTAAGCGTTAGGGTTAGGGTTAGAGTTCAGGACACACTTATGTTTGGGTGAATATTGGGGTTGGGTTTAAGGTTGGATAAGATGTATTTTTAATATCACACTGAATGGTACACTCTTGATGGGGAAAAATTTTGGATGTTTTTCCATTCTCCATTATAGCGTATGAGATTCATTAGAATGAATGGGCCCATATGGTAAGGGTTAGGGTTAGGGTTAGAGTTCAGGACACACATATGTTCGGTTTAAAATCGGGGTCTGGTTTAGGGTTGGGTAAGATGTATTTTTAATATCACACTGAATCGTATTCTCTTGATGGGAAAAATTTTGGATGCTTTTCCATTCTCCATTATAGCCTATGAGATTCATTAGAATGAATGGGCCCATATGGTAAGCGTTAGGGTTAGGGTTAGAGTTCAGGACACACTTATGTTTGGGTGAATATTGCGGTTGGGTTTAGGGTTGGATAAGATGTATTTTTAATATCACACTGAATGGTACACTCTTGATGGGGAAAAATTTTGGATGTTTTTCCATTCTCCATTATAGCCTATGAGATTCATTAGAATGAATGGGCCCATATGGTTAGGGTTAGGGTTAGGGTTAGAGTTCAGGACACACATATGTTCGGTTTAAAATTGGGGTATGGTTTAGGGTTGGGTAAGATATATTTTTAATATCACACTGAATGGTATACTCTTGATGGGAAAATTTTTTGGAAGTTTTTCCATTCTCCATTATAGCCTATGAGATTCATTAGAATGAATGGGCCCATATGGTAAGGGTTAGGGTTAGGGTTAGAGTTCAGGACACACATATGTTCGGTTTAAAATTGGGGTCTGCTTTAGGGTTGGGTAAGATGTATTTTTAATATCACACTGAATGCTACACTATTGATGGAGAAAAATTTTGGATGTTTTTTCCATTCTCCATTATAGCCTACGAGATTCATTAGATTGAATGGGCCCATATGGTAAGGGTTAGGGTTAGGGTTAGAGTTCAGGACACACATATGTTCGGTTTAAAATTGGGGTCTGGTTTAGGGTTGGGTAACATTTATTTTTAATATCACACTGAATGGTACACTATTGATGGCGAAAATTTTTGGATGTTTTTCCATTCTCCATTATAGCCTATGAGATTCATTAGAATGAATGGGCCCATATGGTAAGGGTTAGGCTTAGGGTTAGAGTTCAGGACACACATATGTTCGGTTTAAAATTGGGGTCTGGTATAGGGTTGGGTAAGATCTATTTTTAATATCACACTGAATGGTACACTATTGATGGAGAAAAATTTTGGATGTTTTTTCCATTCTCCATTATAGCCTACGAGATTCATTAGAATGAATGGGCCCATATGGTAAGGGTTAGGGTTAGGGTTAGAGTTCAGGACACACATATGTTCGGTTTAAAATTGGGGTCTGGTTTAGGGATGGGTAAAATTTATTTATAATATCACACTGAATGGTACACTATTGATGGCGAAAATTTTTGGATGTTTTTCCATTCTCCATTATAGCCTATGAGATTCATTAGAATGAATGGGCCCATATGGTAAGTGTTAGGGTTAGGGTTAGAGTTCAGGACACACATATGTTCGGTTTAAAATTCGGATCTGGTATAGGGTTGGGTAAGATGTATTTTTAATATCAAAATGAATGGTACACTATTGATGGAGAAAAATTTTGTATGTTTTTTCCATTCTCCATTATAGCCAAGAGATTCATTAGAATGAATGGGCCCATATGGTAAGGGTTAGGGTTAGGGTTAGAGTTCAGGACACTCATATGTTCGGTTTAAAATTGGGATCTGGTTTAAGGTTGGGTAAGATGTATTTTTAATATCACACTGAATGCTACACTATTGATGGAGAAAAATTTTGGATGTTTTTCCATTCTCCATTATAGCCTATGAGATTCATTAGAATGAATGGGCCCATATGGTAAGGGTTAGGGTTAGGGTTAGAGTTCAGGACACACTTATGTTTGGGTGAATATTGGGGTTGGGTTTAGGGTTGGATAAGATGTATTTTTAATATCACACTGAATGGTACACTCTTGATGGGGGAAAATTTTGGATGTTTTTCCATTCTCCATTATAGCCTATGAGATTCATTAGAATGAATGGGCCCATATGGTAAGGGTTAGGGTTAGACTTCAGGACACACTTATGTTTGGGTGAATATTGGGGTTGGGTTTAGGGTTGGATAAGATGTATTTTTAATATCACACTGAATGGTACACTCTTGATGGGGAAAAATTTTGGATGTTTTTCCATTCTCCATTATAGCCTATGAGATTCATTAGAATGAATGGGCCCATATGGTAAGGGTTAGGGTCAGGGTTAGAGTTCAGGACACACATATGTTCGGTTTAAAATTGGGGTCTAGTTTAGGGTTGGGTAAGATGTATTTTTAATATCACACTGAATGGTATACTCTTGTTGGGAAAAATTTTGGATGTTTTTCCATTCTCCATTATAGCCTATGAGATTCATTAGAATGAATGGGCCCATATGGTAAGGGTTAGGGTTAGGGTTAGAGTTCAGGACACACATATGTTCGGTTTAAAATTGGGGTATGGTTTAGGGTTGGGTAAGATGTATTTTTAATATCACACTGATTGCTACACTATTGATGGAGAAAAATTTTGGATGTTTTTCCATTCTCCATTATAGCCTATGAGATTCATTAGAATGAATGGGCCCATATGGTAAGCGTTAGGGTTAGGGTTAGAGTTCAGGACACACTTATGTTTGGGTGAATATTGGGGTTGGGTTTAAGGTTGGATAAGATGTATTTTTAATATCACACTGAATGGTACACTCTTGATGGGGAAAAATTTTGGATGTTTTTCCATTCTCCATTATAGCGTATGAGATTCATTAGAATGAATGGGCCCATATGGTAAGGGTTAGGGTTAGGGTTAGAGTTCAGGACACACATATGTTCGGTTTAAAATCGGGGTCTGGTTTAGGGTTGGGTAAGATGTATTTTTAATATCACACTGAATCGTATTCTCTTGATGGGAAAAATTTTGGATGCTTTTCCATTCTCCATTATAGCCTATGAGATTCATTAGAATGAATGGGCCCATATGGTAAGCGTTAGGGTTAGGGTTAGAGTTCAGGACACACTTATGTTTGGGTGAATATTGGGGTTGGGTTTAGGGTTGGATAAGATGTATTTTTAATATCACACTGAAAGGTACACTCTTGATGGGGAAAAATTTTGGATGTTTTTCCATACTCCATTATAGCCTATGAGATTCATTAGAATGAATGGGCCCATATGGTAAGGGTTAGGGTCAGGGTTAGAGTTCAGGACACACATATGTTCGGTTTAAAATTGGGGTCTAGTTTAGGGTTGGGTAAGATGTATTTTTAATATCACACTGAATGGTATACTCTTGATGGGAAAAATTTTGGATGTTTTTCCATTCTCCATTATAGCCTATGAGATTCATTAGAATGAATGGGCCCATATGGTAAGGGTTAGGCTTAGGGTTAGAGTTCAGGACACACATATGTTCGGTTTAAAATTGGGGTCTGGTATAGGGTTGGGTAAGATCTATTTTTAATATCACACTGAATGGTACACTATTGATGGAGAAAAATTTTGGATGTTTTTTCCATTCTCCATTATAGCCTACGAGATTCATTAGAATGAATGGGCCCATATGGTAAGGGTTAGGGTTAGGGTTAGAGTTCAGGACACACATATGTTCGGTTTAAAATTGGGGTCTGGTTTAGGGATGGGTAAAATTTATTTATAATATCACACTGAATGGTACACTATTGATGGCGAAAATTTTTGGATGTTTTTCCATTCTCCATTATAGCCTATGAGATTCATTAGAATGAATGGGCCCATATGGTAAGTGTTAGGGTTAGGGTTAGAGTTCAGGACACACATATGTTCGGTTTAAAATTCGGATCTGGTATAGGGTTGGGTAAGATGTATTTTTAATATCAAACTGAATGGTACACTATTGATGGAGAAAAATTTTGTATGTTTTTTCCATTCTCCATTATAGCCAAGAGATTCATTAGAATGAATGGGCCCATATGGTAAGGGTTAGGGTTAGGGTTAGAGTTCAGGACACTCATATGTTCGGTTTAAAATTGGGATCTGGTTTAAGGTTGGGTAAGATGTATTTTTAATATCACACTGAATGCTACACTATTGATGGAGAAAAATTTTGGATGTTTTTCCATTCTCCATTATAGCCTATGAGATTCATTAGAATGAATGGGCCCATATGGTAAGCGTTAGGGTTAGGGTTAGAGTTCAGGACACACTTATGTTTGGGTGAATATTGGGGTTGGGTTTAGGGTTGGATAAGATGTATTTTTAATATCACACTGAATGGTACACTCTTGATGGGGAAAAATTTTTGGAAGTTTTTCCATTCTCCATTATAGCCTATGAGATTCATTAGAATGAATGGGCCCATATGGTAAGGGTTAGGGTTAGGGTTAGAGTTCAGGACACACTTATGTTTGGGTGAATATTGGGGTTGGGTTTAGGGTTGGATAAGATGTATTTTTAATATCACACTGAATGGTACACTCTTGATGGGGGAAAATTTTGGATGTTTTTCCATTCTCCATTATAGCCTATGAGATTCATTAGAATGAATGGGCCCATAGGGTAAGGGTTAGGGTTAGACTTCAGGACACACTTATGTTTGGGTGAATATTGGGGTTGGGTTTAGGGTTGGATAAGATGTATTTTTAATATCACACTGAATGGTACACTCTTGATGGGGAAAAATTTTGGATGTTTTTCCATTCTCCATTATACCCTATGAGATTCATTAGAATGAATGGGCCCATATGGTAAGGGTTAGGGTCAGGGTTAGAGTTCAGGACACACATATGTTCGGTTTAAAATTGGGGTCTAGTTTAGGGTTGGGTAAGATGTATTTTTAATATCACACTGAATGGTATACTCTTGATGGGAAAAATTTTGGATGTTTTTCCATTCTCCATTATAGCCTATGAGATTCATTAGAATGAATGGGCCCATATGGTAAGGGTTAGGGTTAGGGTTAGAGTTCAGGACACACATATGTTCGGTTTAAAATTGGGGTATGGTTTAGGGTTGGGTAAGATGTATTTTTAATATCACACTGATTGCTACACTATTGATGGAGAAAAATTTTGGATGTTTTTCCATTCTCCATTATAGCCTATGAGATTCATTAGAATGAATGGGCCCATATGGTAAGCGTTAGGGTTAGGGTTAGAGTTCAGGACACACTTATGTTTGGGTGAATATTGGGGTTGGGTTTAAGGTTGGATAAGATGTATTTTTAATATCACACTGAATGGTACACTCTTGATGGGGAAAAATTTTGGATGTTTTTCCATTCTCCATTATAGCGTATGAGATTCATTAGAATGAATGGGCCCATATGGTAAGGGTTAGGGTTAGGGTTAGAGTTCAGGACACACATATGTTCGGTTTAAAATCGGGGTCTGGTTTAGGGTTGGGTAAGATGTATTTTTAATATCACACTGAATCGTATTCTCTTGATGGGAAAAATTTTGGATGCTTTTCCATTCTCCATTATAGCCTATGAGATTCATTAGAATGAATGGGCCCATATGGTAAGCGTTAGGGTTAGGGTTAGAGTTCAGGACACACTTATGTTTGGGTGAATATTGGGGTTGGGTTTAGGGTTGGATAAGATGTATTTTTAATATCACACTGAATGGTACACTCTTGATGGGGAAAAATTTTGGATGTTTTTCCATACTCCATTATAGCCTATGAGATTCATTAGAATGAATGGGCCCATAGGGTAAGGGTTAGGGTCAGGGTTAGAGTTCAGGACACACATATGTTCGGTTTAAAATTGGGGTCTAGTTTAGGGTTGGGTAAGATGTATTTTTAATATCACACTGAATGGTATACTCTTGATGGGAAAAATTTTGGATGTTTTTCCATTCTCCATTATAGCCTATGAGATTCATTAGAATGAATGGGCCCATATGGTAAGGGTTAGGGTTAGGGTTAGAGTTCAGGACACACATATGTTCGGTTTAAAATTGGGGTATGGTTTAGGGTTGGGTAAGATGTATTTTTAATATCACACTGATTGCTACACTATTGATGGAGAAAAATTTTGGATGTTTTTCCATTCTCCATTATAGCCTATGAGATTCATTAGAATGAATGGGCCCATATGGTAAGCGTTAGGGTTAGGGTTAGAGTTCAGGACACACTTATGTTTGGGTGAATATTGGGGTTGGGTTTAAGGTTGGATAAGATGTATTTTTAATATCACACTGAATGGTACACTCTTGATGTGGAAAAATTTTGGATGTTTTTCCATTCTCCATTATAGCCTATGAGATTCATTAGAATGAATGGGCCCATATGGTTAGGGTTAGGGTTAGGGTTAGAGTTCAGGACACACATATGTTCGGTTTAAAATTGGGGTATGGTTTAGGGTTGGGTAAGATATATTTTTAATATCACACTGAATGGTATACTCTTGATGGGAAAATTTTTTGGAAGTTTTACCATTCTCCATTATAGCCTATGAGATTCATTAGAATGAATGGGCCCATATGGTAAGGGTTAGGCTTAGGGTTAGAGTTCAGGACACACATATCTTCGGTTTAAAATTGGGGTCTGGTTTAGGGTTGGGTAAGATGTATTTTTAATATCACACTGAATGCTACACTATTGATGGAGAAAAATTTTGGATGTTTTTTCCATTCTCCATTATAGCCTACGAGATTCATTAGAATGAATGGGCCCATATGGTAAGGGTTAGGGTTAGGGTTAGAGTTCAGGACACACATATGTTCGGTTTAAAATTGGGGTCTGGTTTAGGGTTGGGTAACATTTATTTTTAATATCACACTGAATGGTACACAATTGATGGCGAAAATTTTTGGATGTTTTTCCATTCTCCATTATAGCCTATGAGATTCATTAGAATGAATGGGCCCATATGGTAAGGGTTAGGCTTAGGGTTAGAGTTCAGGACACACATATGTTCGGTTTAAAATTCGGATCTGGTATAGGGTTGGGTAAGATCTATTTTTAATATCACACTGAATGGTACACTATTGATGGAGAAAAATTTTGGATGTTTTTTCCATTCTCCATTATAGCCTATGAGATTCATTAGAATGAATGGGCCCATATGGTAAGGGTTAGGGTTAGGGTTAGAGTTCAGGACACACATATGTTCGGTTTAAAATTGGGGTCTGGTTTAGGGTTGGGTAACATGTATTTTTAATATCACACTGAATGGTACACTATTGATGGCAAAAAATTTTGGATGTTTTTCCATTCTCCATTATAGCCTATGAGATTCATTAGAATGAATGGGCCCATATGGTAAGGGTTAGGGTTAGGGTTAGAGTTCGGGACACACATATGTTCGGTTTAAAATTGGGGTATGGTTTAGGGTTGGGTAAGATATATTTTTAATATCACACTGAATGGTATACTCTTGATGGGAAAAAATTTTGGAAGTTTTACCATTCTCCATTATAGCCTATGAGATTCATTAGAATGAAAGGGCCCATATGGTAAGGGATAGGCTTAGGGTTAGAGTTCAGGACACACATATGTTCGGTTTAAAATTGGGGTCTGGTTTAGGGTTGGGTAAGATGTATTTTTAATATCACACTGAATGGTACACTATTGATGGAGAAAAATTTTGGATGTTTTTCCATTCTCCATTATAGCCTATGAGATTCATTAGAATGAATGGGCCCATATGGTAAGGGTTAGGGTTAGGGTTAGAGTTCAGGACACACATATGTTCGGTTTAAAATTGGGGTCTGGTTTAGGGTTGGGTAAGATGTATTTTTAATATCACACTGAATGCTACACTATTGATGGAGAAAAATTTTGGATGTTTTTTCCATTCTCCATTATAGCCTACGAGATTCATTAGAATGAATGGGCCCATATGGTAAGGGTTAGGGTTAGGGTTAGAGTTCAGGACACACATATGTTCGGTTTAAAATTGGGGTCTGGTTTAGGGATGGGTAAAATTTATTTATAATATCACACTGAATGGTACACTATTGATGGCGAAAATTTTTGGATGTTTTTCCATTCTCCATTATAGCCTATGAGATTCATTAGAATGAATGGGCCCATATGGTAAGTGTTAGGGTTAGGGTTAGAGTTCAGGACACACATATGTTCGGTTTAAAATTCGGATCTGGAATAGGGTTGGGTAAGATGTATTTTTAATATCAAACTGAATGGTACACTATTGATGGAGAAAAATTTTGTATGTTTTTTCCATTCTCCATTATAGCCAAGAGATTCATTAGAATGAATGGGCCCATATGGTAAGGGTTAGGGTTAGGGTTAGAGTTCAGGACACTCATATGTTCGGTTTAAAATTGGGGTCTGGTTTAAGGTTGGGTAAGATGTATTTTTAATATCACACTGAATGCTACACTATTGATGGAGAAAAATTTTGGATGTTTTTCCATTCTCCATTATAGCCTATGAGATTCATTAGAATGAATGGGCCCATATGGTAAGCGTTAGGGTTAGGGTTAGAGTTCAGGACACACTTATGTTTGGGTGAATATTGGGGTTGGGTTTAGGGTTGGATAAGATGTATTTTTAATATCACACTGAATGGTACACTCTTGATGGGGAAAAATTTTTGGAAGTTTTTCCATTCTCCATTATAGCCTATGAGATTCATTAGAATGAATGGGCCCATATGGTAAGCGTTAGGGTTAGGGTTAGAGTTCAGGACACACTTATGTTTGGGTGAATATTGGGGTTGGGTTTAGGGTTGGATAAGATGTATTTTTAATATCACACTGAATGGTACACTCTTGATGGGGGAAAATTTTGGATGTTTTTCCATTCTCCATTATAGCCTATGAGATTCATTAGAATGAATGGGCCCATATGGTAAGGGTTAGGGTTAGACTTCAGGACACACTTATGTTTGGGTGAATATTGGGGTTGGGTTTAGGGTTGGATAAGATGTATTTTTAATATCACACTGAATGGTACACTCTTGATGGGGAAAAATTTTGGATGTTTTTCCATTCTCCATTATAGCCTATGAGATTCATTAGAATGAATGGGCCCATATGGTAAGGGTTAGGGTCAGGGTTAGAGTTCAGGACACACATATGTTCGGTTTAAAATTGGGGTCTAGTTTAGGGTTGGGTAAGATGTATTTTTAATATCACACTGAATGGTATACTCTTGATGGGAAAAATTTTGGATGTTTTTCCATTCTCCATTATAGCCTATGAGATTCATTAGAATGAATGGGCCCATATGGTAAGGGTTAGGGTTAGGGTTAGACTTCAGGACACACTTATGTTTGGGTGAATATTGGGGTTGGGTTTAGGGTTGGATAAGATGTATTTTTAATATCACACTGAATGGTACACTCTTGATGGGGAAAAATTTTGGATGTTTTTCCATTCTCCATTATAGCGTATGAGATTCATTAGAATGAATGGGCCCATATGGTAAGGGTTAGGGTTAGGGTTAGAGTTCAGGACACACATATGTTCGGTTTAAAATTGGGGTCTGGTTTAGGGTTGGGTAAGATGTATTTTTAATATCACACTGAATCGTATACTCTAGATGGGAAAAATTTTGGATGCTTTTCCATTCTCCATTATAGCCTATGAGATTCATTAGAATGAATGGGCCCATATGGTAAGCGTTAGGGTTAGGGTTAGAGTTCAGGACACACTTATGTTTGGGTGAATATTGGGGTTGGGTTTAGGGTTGGATAAGATGTATTTTTAATATCACACTGAATGGTACACTCTTGATGGGGAAAAATTTTTGGAAGTTTTTCCATTCTCCATTATAGCCTATGAGATTCATTAGAATGAATGGGCCCATATGGTAAGGGTTAGGGTTAGGGTTAGAGTTCAGGACACACTTATGTTTGGGTGAATATTGGGGTTGGGTTTAGGGTTGGATAAGATGTATTTTTAATATCACACTGAATGGTACACTCTTGATGGGGGAAAATTTTGGATGTTTTTCCATTCTCCATTATAGCGTATGAGATTCATTAGAATGAATGGGCCCATATGGTAAGGGTTAGGGTTAGGGTTAGAGTTCAGGACACACATATGTTCGGTTTAAAATTGGGGTCTGGTTTAGGGTTGGGTAAGATGTATTTTTAATATCACACTGAATGGTACACTATTGATGGAGAAAAATTTTGGATGTTTTTCCATTCTCCATTATAGCATATGATTTTCATTAGAATGAATGGGCCCATATGGTAAGGGTTAGGGTTAGGGTTAGACTTCAGGACACACTTATGTTTGGGTGAATATTGGGGTTGGGTTTGGGGTTGGATAAGATGTATTTTTAATATCACACTGAATGGTACACTCTTGATGGGGAAAAATTTTGGATGTTTTTCCATTCTCCATTATAGCCTATGAGATTCATTAGAATGAATGGGCCCATATGGTAAGGGTTAGGGTTAGGGTTAGAGTTCAGGACACACATATGTTCGGTTTAAAATTGGGGTGTGGTTTAGGGTTGGGTAAGATGTATTTTTAATATCACACTGAATGGTACACTCTTGATGGGGAAAAATTTTGGATGTTTTTCCATTCTCCATTATAGCGTATGAGATTCATTAGAATGAATGGGCCCATATGGTAAGGGTTAGGGTTAGGGTTAGAGTTCAGGACACACATATGTTCGGTTTAAAATTGGGGTATGGTTTAGGGTTGGGTAAGATGTATTTTTAATATCACACTGATTGCTACACTATTGATGGAGAAAAATTTTGGATGTTTTTCCATTCTCCATTATAGCCTATGAGATTCATTAGAATGAATGGGCCCATATGGTAAGCGTTAGGGTTAGGGTTAGAGTTCAGGACACACTTATGTTTGGGTGAATATTGGGGTTGGGTTTAAGGTTGGATAAGATGTATTTTTAATATCACACTGAATGGTACACTCTTGATGGGGAAAAATTTTGGATGTTTTTCCATTCTCCATTATAGCCTATGAGATTCATTAGAATGAATGGGCCCATATGGTAAGGGTTAGGGTCAGGGTTAGAGTTCAGGACACACATATGTTCGGTTTAAAATTGGGGTCTAGTTTAGGGTTGGGTAAGATGTATTTTTAATATCACACTGAATGGTATACTCTTGATTGGAAAAAATTTGGATGTTTTTCCATTCTCCATTATAGCCTATGAGATTCATTAGAATGAATGGGCCCATATGGTAAGCGTTAGGGTTAGGGTTAGAGTTCAGGACACACTTATGTTTGGGTGAATATTGGGGTTGGGTTTAGGGTTGGATAAGATGTATTTTTAATATCACACTGAATGGTACACTCTTGATGGGGAAAAATTTTTGGAAGTTTTTCCATTCTCCATTATAGCCTATGAGATTCATTAGAATGAATGGGCCCATATGGTAAGGGTTAGGGTTAGGGTTAGACTTCAGGACACACTTATGTTTGGGTGAATATTGGGGTTGGGTTTAGGGTTGGATAAGATGTATTTTTAATATCACACTGAATGGTACACTCTTGATGGGGGAAAATTTTGGATATTTTTCCATTCTCCATTATAGCCTATGAGATTCATTAGAATGAATGGGCCCATATGGTAAGGGTTAGGGTTAGACTTCAGGACACACTTATGTTTGGATGAATATTGGGGTTGGGTTTAGGGTTGGATAAGATGTATTTTTAATATCACACTGAATGGTACACTCTTGATGGGGAAAAATTTTGGATGTTTTTCCATTCTCCATTATAGCCTATGAGATTCATTAGAATGAATGGGCCCATATGGTAAGCGTTAGGGTTAGGGTTAGAGTTCAGGACACACTTATGTTTGGGTGAATATTGGGGTTGGGTTTAAGGTTGGATAAGATGTATTTTTAATATCACACTGAATGGTACACTCTTGATGGGGAAAAATTTTGGATGTTTTTCCATTCTCCATTATAGCGTATGAGATTCATTAGAATGAATGGGCCCATATGGTAAGGGTTAGGGTTAGGGTTAGAGTTCAGGACACACATATGTTCGGTTTAAAATTGGGGTCTGGTTTAGGGTTGGGTAAGATGTATTTTTAATATCACACTGAATCGTATACTCTAGATGGGAAAAATTTTGGATGCTTTTCCATTCTCCATTATAGCCTATGAGATTCATTAGAATGAATGGGCCCATATGGTAAGCGTTAGGGTTAGGGTTAGAGTTCAGGACACACTTATGTTTGGGTGAATATTGGGGTTGGGTTTAGGGTTGGATAAGATGTATTTTTAATATCACACTGAATGGTACACTCTTGATGGGGGAAAATTTTGGATGTTTTTCCATTCTCCATTATAGCCTATGAGATTCATTAGAATGAATGGGCCCATATGGTAAGGGTTAGGGTTAGGGTTAGAGTTCAGGACACACATATGTTCGGTTTAAAATTGGGGTCTGGTTTAGGGTTGGGTAAGATGTATTTTTAATATCACACTGAATGGTACACTATTGATGGAGAAAAATTTTGGATGTTTTTCCATTCTCCATTATAGCATATGATTTTCATTAGAATGAATGGGCCCATATGGTAAGGGTTAGGGTTAGGGTTAGACTTCAGGACACACTGATGTTTGGGTGAATATTGGGGTTGGGTTTGGGGTTGGATAAGATGTATTTTTAATATCACACTGAATGGTACACTCTTGATGGGGAAAAATTTTGGATGTTTTTCCATTCTCCATTATAGCCTATGAGATTCATTAGAATGAATGGGCCCATATGGTAAGGGTTAGGGTTAGGGTTAGAGTTCAGGACACACATATGTTCGGTTTAAAATTGGGGTCTGGTTTAGGGTTGGGTAAGATGTATTTTTAATATCACACTGAATGGTACACTCTTGATGGGGAAAAATTTTGGATGTTTTTCCATTCTCCATTATAGCGTATGAGATTCATTAGAATGAATGGGCCCATATGGTAAGGGTTAGGGTTAGGGTTAGAGTTCAGGACACACATATGTTCGGTTTAAAATTGGGGTATGGTTTAGGGTTGGGTAAGATGTATTTTTAATATCACACTGATTGCTACACTATTGATGGAGAAAAATTTTGGATGTTTTTCCATTCTCCATTATAGCCTATGAGATTCATTAGAATGAATGGGCCCATATGGTAAGCGTTAGGGTTAGGGTTAGAGTTCAGGACACACTTATGTTTGGGTGAATATTGGGGTTGGGTTTAAGGTTGGATAAGATGTATTTTTAATATCACACTGAATGGTACACTCTTGATGGGGAAAAATTTTGGATGTTTTTCCATTCTCCATTATAGCCTATGAGATTCATTAGAATGAATGGGCCCATATGGTAAGGGTTAGGGTCAGGGTTAGAGTTCAGGACACACATATGTTCGGTTTAAAATTGGGGTCTAGCTTAGGGTTGGGTAAGATGTATTTTTAATATCACACTGAATGGTATACTCTTGATGGGAAAAAATTTGGATGTTTTTCCATTCTCCATTATAGCCTATGAGATTCATTAGAATGAATGGGCCCATATGGTAAGCGTTAGGGTTAGAGTTCAGGACACACTTATGTTTGGGTGAATATTGGGGTTGGGTTTAGGGTTGGATAAGATGTATTTTTAATATCACACTGAATGGTACACTCTTGATGGGGAAAAATTTTTGGAAGTTTTTCCATTCTCCATTATAGCCTATGAGATTCATTAGAATGAATGGGCCCATATGGTAAGGGTTAGGGTTAGGGTTAGACTTCAGGACACACTTATGTTTGGGTGAATATTGGGGTTGGGTTTATGGTTGGATAAGATGTATTTTTAATATCACACTGAATGGTACACTCTTGATGGGGGAAAATTTTGGATGTTTTTCCATTCTCCATTATAGCCTATGAGATTCATTAGAATGAATGGGCCCATATGGTAAGGGTTAGGGTTAGACTTCAGGACACACTTATGTTTGGGTGAATATTGGGGTTGGGTTTAGGGTTGGATAAGATGTATTTTTAATATCACACTGAATGGTACACTCTTGATGGGGAAAAATTTTGAATGTTTTTCCATTCTCCATTATAGCCTATGAGATTCATTAGAATGAATGGGCCCATATGGTAAGGGTTAGGGTTAGACTTCAGGACACACTTATGTTTGGATGAATATTGGGGTTGGGTTTAGGGTTGGATAAGATGTATTTTTAATATCACACTGAATGGTACACTCTTGATGGGGAAAAATTTTGGATGTTTTTCCATTCTCCATTATAGCCTATGAGATTCATTAGAATGAATCGGCCCATATGGTAAGGGTTAGGTTTAGGGTTAGACTTCAGGACACACATATGTTCGGGTTAAAATTGGGGTCTGGTTTAGGGTTGGGTAAGATGTATTTTTAATATCACACTGAATGGTATACTCTTGATGGGAAAAAATTTTGGAAGTTTTTCCATTCTCCATTATAGCCTATGAGATTCATTAGAATGAATCGGCCCATATGGTAAGGGTTAGGGTTAGGGTTAGACTTCAGGACACACTTATGCTTGGGTGAATATTGGGGTTGGGTTTAGGGTTGGATAAGATGTATTTTTAATATCACACTGAATGGTACACTCTTGATGGGGGAAAATTTTGGATGTTTTTCCATTCTCCATTATAGCCTATGAGATTCATTAGAATGAATGGGCCCATATGGTAAGGGTTAGGGTTAGGGTTAGAGTTCAGGACACACATATGTTGGGTTTAAAATTGGGGTCTGGTTTAGGGTTGGGTAAGATGTGTTTTTAATATCACACTGAATGGTGTACTCTTGATGGGAAAAATTTTTGGAAGTTTTTCCATTCTCTATTATAGCCTATGAGATTCATTAGAATGAATGGGCCCATATGGTAAGGGTTAGGTTTAGGGTTAGACTTCAGGACACACATATGTTCGGTTAAAAATTGGGGTCTGGTTTAGGGTTGGGTAAGATGTATTTTTAATATCACACTGAATGTTATACTCTTGATGGGAAAAAATTTTGGAAGTTTTTCCATTCTCCATTATAGCCTATGAGATTCATTAGAATGAATGGGCCCATATGGTAAGGGTTAGGGTTAGGGTTAGACTTCAGGACACACTTATGTTTGGGTGAATATTGGGGTTGGGTTTAGGGTTGGATAAGATGTATTTTTAATATCACACTGAATGGTACACTCTTGATGGGGGAAAATTTTGGATGTTTTTCCATTCTCCATTATAGCCTATGAGATTCATTAGAATGAATGGGCCCATATGGTAAGGGTTAGGGTTAGACTTCAGGACACACTTATGTTTGGGTGAATATTGGGGTTGGGTTTAGGGTTGGATAAGATGTATTTTTAATATCACACTGAATGGTACACTCTTGATGGGGAAAAATTTTGAATGTTTTTCCATTCTCCATTATAGCCTATGAGATTCATTAGAATGAATGGGCCCATATGGTAAGGGTTAGGGTTAGACTTCAGGACACACTTATGTTTGGGTGAATATTGGGGTTGGGTTTAGGGTTGGATAAGATGTATTTTTAATATCACACTGAATGGTACACTCTTGATGGGGAAAAATTTTGGATGTTTTTCCATTCTCCATTATAGCCTATGAGATTCATTAGAATGAATGGGCCCATATGGTAAGGGTTAGGGTTAGAGTTCAGGACACACATATGTTCGGTTTAAAATTGGGGTCTCGTTTAGGGTTGGGTAAGATGTATTTTTAATATCACACTGAATGGTATACTCTTGATGGGAAAAATTTTTGGAAGTTTTTCCATTCTCCATTATAGCCTATGAGATTCATTAGAATGAATCGGCCCATATGGTAAGGGTTAGGGTTAGGGTTAGACATCAGGACACACTTATGTTTGGGTGAATATTGGGGTTGGGTTTAGGATTGGATAAGATGTATTTTTAATATCACACTGAATGGTACACTCTTGATGGGGGAAAATTTTGGATGTTTTTCCATTCTCCATTATAGCCTATGAGATTCATTAGAATGAATGGGCCCATATGGTAAGGGTTAGGTTTAGGGTTAGACTTCAGGACACACATATGTTCGGGTTAGAATTGGGGTCTGGTTTAGGGTTGGGTAAGATGTATTTTTAATATCACACTGAATGGTATACTCTTGATGGGAAAAAATTTTGGAAGTTTTTCCATTCTCCATTATAGCCTATGAGATTCATTAGAATGAATGGGCCCATATGGTAAGGGTTAGGGTTAGGGTTAGACTTCAGGACACACTTATGCTTGGGTGAATATTGGGGTTGGGTTTAGGGTTGGATAAGATGTATTTTTAATATCACACTGAATGGTACACTCTTGATGGGGGAAAATTTTGGATGTTTTTCCATTCTCCATTATAGCCTATGAGATTCATTAGAATGAATGGGCCCATATGGTAAGGGTTAGGGTTAGGGTTAGAGTTCAGGACACACATATGTTGGGTTTAAAATTGGGGTCTGGTTTAGGGTTGGGTAAGATGTGTTTTTAATATCACACTGAATGGTATACTCTTGATGGGAAAAATTTTTGGAAGTTTTTCCATTCTCTATTATAGCCTATAAGATTCATTAGAATGAATGGGCCCATATGGTAAGGGTTAGGTTTAGGGTTAGACTTCAGGACACACATATGTTCGGTTTAAAATTGGGGTCTGGTTTAGGGTTGGGTAAGATGTATTTTTAATATCACACTGAATGTTATACTCTTGATGGGAAAAAATTTTGGAAGTTTTTCCATTCTCCATTATAGCCTATGAGATTCATTAGAATGAATGGGCCCATATGGTAAGGGTTAGGGTTAGGGTTAGACTTCAGGACACACTTATGTTTGGGTGAATATTGGGGTTGGGTTTAGGGTTGGATAAGATGTATTTTTAATATCACACTGAATGGTACACTCTTGATGGGGGAAAATTTTGGATGTTTTTCCATTCTCCATTATAGCCTATGAGATTCATTAGAATGAATGGGCCCATATGGTAAGGGTTAGGGTTAGACTTCAGGACACACTTATGTTTGGGTGAATATTGGGGTTGGGTTTAGGGTTGGATAAGATGTATTTTTAATATCACACTGAATGGTACACTCTTGATGGGGAAAAATTTTGAATGTTTTTCCATTCTCCATTATAGCCTATGAGATTCATTAGAATGAATGGGCCCATATGGTAAGGGTTAGGGTTAGACTTCAGGACACACTTATGTTTATGTGAATATTGGGGTTGGGTTTAGGGTTGGATAAGATGTATTTTTAATATCACACTGAATGGTACACTCTTGATGGGGAAAAATTTTGGATGTTTTTCCATTCTCCATTATAGCCTATGAGATTCATTAGAATGAATGGGCCCATATGGTAAGTGTTAGGGTTAGGGTTAGAGTTCAGGACACACATATGTTCGGTTTAAAATTGGGGTCTGGTTTAGGGTTGGGTAAGATGTATTTTTAATATCACACTGAATGGTACACTCTTGATGGGGAAAAATTTTGGATGTTTTTCCATTCTCCATTATAGCGTATGAGATTCATTAGAATGAATGGGCCCATATGGTAAGGGTTAGGGTTAGGGTTAGAGTTCAGGACACACATATGTTCGGTTTAAAATTGGGGTATGGTTTAGGGTTGGGTAAGATGTATTTTTAATATCACACTGATTGCTACACTATTGATGGAGAAAAATTTTGGATGTTTTTCCATTCTCCATTATAGCCTATGAGATTCATTAGAATGAATGGGCCCATATGGTAAGCGTTAGGGTTAGGGTTAGAGTTCAGGACACACTTATGTTTGGGTGAATATTGGGGTTGGGTTTAAGGTTGGATAAGATGTATTTTTAATATCACACTGAATGGTACACTCTTGATGGGGAAAAATTTTGGATGTTTTTCCATTCTCCATTATAGCCTATGAGATTCATTAGAATGAATGGGCCCTTATGGTAAGGGTTAGGGTCAGGGTTAGAGTTCAGGACATATATGTTCGGTTTAAAATTGGGGTCTAGTTTAGGGTTGGGTAAGATGTATTTTTAATATCACACTGAATGGTATACTCTTGATGGGGGAAAATTTTGGATGTTTTTCCATTCTCCATTATAGCCTATGAGATTCATTAGAATGAATGGGCCCATATGGTAAGGGTTAGGGTTAGGGTTAGAGTTCAGGACACACATATGTTCGGTTTAAAATTGGGGTCTGGTTTAGGGTTGGGTAAGATGTATTTTTAATATCACACTGAATGGTACACTCTTGATGGGGAAAAATTTTGGATGTTTTTCCATTCTCCATTATAGCATATGATTTTCATTAGAATGAATGGGCCCATATGGTAAGCGTTAGGGTTAGGGTTAGAGTTCAGGACACACTTATGTTTGGGTGAATATTGGGGTTGGGTTTAGGGTTGGATAAGATGTATTTTTAATATCACACTGAATGGTACACGCTTGATGGGGAAAAATTTTTGGAAGTTTTTCCATTCTCCATTATAGCCTATGAGATTCATTAGAATGAATGGGCCCATATGGTAAGGGTTAGGGTTAGGGTTAGAGTTCAGGACACACTTATGTTTGGGTGAATATTGGGGTTGGGTTTAGGGTTGGATAAGATGTATTTTTAATATCACACTGAAAGGTACACTCTTGATGGGGAAAAATTTTGGATGTTTTTCCATTCTCCATTATAGCGTATGAGATTCATTAGAATGAATGGGCCCATATGGTAAGGGTTAGGGTTAGGGTTAGAGTTCAGGACACACATATGTTCGGTTTAAAATTGGGGTCTGGTTTAGGGTGGGTAAGATGTATTTTTAATATCACACTGAATCGTATACTCTAGATGGGAAAAATTTTGGATGCTTTTCCATTCTCCATTATAGCCTATGAGATTCATTAGAATGAATGGGCCCATATGGTAAGCGTTAGGGTTAGGGTTAGAGTTCAGGACACACTTATGTTTGGGTGAATATTGGGGTTGGGTTTAGGGTTGGATAAGATGTATTTTTAATATCACACTGAATGGTACACTCTTGATGGGGAAAAATTTTTGGAAGTTTTTCCATTCTCCATTATAGCCTATGAGATTCATTAGAATGAATGGGCCCATATGGTAAGGGTTAGAGTTAGGGTTAGAGTTCAGGACACACTTATGTTTGGGTGAATATTGGGGTTGGGTTTAGGGTTGGATAAGATGTATTTTTAATATCACACTGAATGGTACACTCTTGATGGGGGATAATTTTGGATGTTTTTCCATTCTCCATTATAGCCTATGAGATTCATTAGAATGAATGGGCCCATATGGTAAGGGTTAGGGTTAGACTTCAGGACACACTTATGTTTGGGTGAATATTGGGGTTGGGTTTAGGGTTGGATAAGATGTATTTTTAATATCACACTGAATGGTACACTCTTGATGTGGAAAAATTTTGAATGTTTTTCCATTCTCCATTATAGCCTATGAGATTCATTAGAATGAATGGGCCCATATGGTAAGGGTTAGGGTTAGACTTCAGGACACACTTATGTTTGGATGAATATTGGGGTTGGGTTTAGGGTTGGATAAGATGTATTTTTAATATCACACTGAATGGTACACTCTTGATGGGGAAAAATTTTGGATGTTTTTCCATTCTCCATTATAGCCTATGAGATTCATTAGAATGAATGGGCCAATATGGTAAGGGTTAGGGTTAGGGTTAGAGTTCAGGACACACATATGTTCGGTTTAAAATTGGGGTCTGGTTTAGGGTTGGGTAAGATGTATTTTTAATATAACACTGAATGGTATACTCTTGATGGGAAAAATTTTTGGAAGTTTTTCCATTCTCCATTATAGCCTATGAGATTCATTAGAATGAATCGGCCCATATGGTAAGGGTTAGGGTTAGGGTTAGACATCAGGACACACTTATGTTTGGGTGAATATTGGGGTTGGGTTTAGGGTTGGATAAGATGTATTTTTAATATCACACTGAATGGTACACTCTTGATGGGGGAAAATTTTGGATGTTTTTCCATTCTCAATTATAGCCTGTGAGATTCATTAGAATGAATGGGCCCATATGGTAAGGGTTAGGTTTAGGGTTAGACTTCAGGACACACATATGTTCGGTTTAAAATTGGGGTCTGGTTTAGGGTTGGGTAAGATGTATTTTTAATATCACACTGAATGGTATACTCTTGATGGGAAAAAATTTTGGAAGTTTTTCCATTCTCCATTATAGCCTATGAGATTCATTAGAATGAATGGGCCCATATGGTAAGGGTTAGGGTTAGGGTTAGACTTCAGGACACACTTATGTTTGGGTGAATATTGGGGTTGGGTTTAGGGTTGGATAAGATGTATTTTTAATATCACACTCAATGGTACACTCTTGATGGGGAAAAATTTTGGATGTTTTTCCATTCTCCATTATAGCCTATGAGATTCATTAGAAAAATGGGACCATATGGTAAGGGTTAGGGTTAGGGTTAGAGTTCAGGACACACATATGTTCGGTTTAAAATTGGGGTCTGGTTTAGGGTGGGTAAGATGTATTTTTAATATCACACTGAATCGTATACTGTAGATGGGAAAAATTTTGGATGCTTTTCCATTCTCCATTATAGCCTATGAGATTCATTAGAATGAATGGGCCCATATGGTAAGCGTTAGGGTTAGGGTTAGAGTTCAGGACACACTTATGTTTGGGTGAATATTGGGGTTGGGTTTAGGGTTGGATAAGATGTATTTTTAATATCACACTGAATGGTACACTCTTGATGGGGAAAAATTTTTGGAAGTTTTTCCATTCTCCATTATAGCCTATGAGATTCATTAGAATGAATGGGCCCATATGGTAAGGGTTAGGGTTAGGGTTAGAGTTCAGGACACACTTATGTTTGGGTGAATATTGGGGTTGGGTTTAGGGTTGGATAAGATGTATTTTTAATATCACACTGAATGGTACACTCTTGATGGGGGAAAATTTTGGATGTTTTTCCATTCTCCATTATAGCCTATGAGATTCATTAGAATGAATGGGCCCATATGGTAAGGGTTAGGGTTAGACTTCAGGACACACTTATGTTTGGGTGAATATTGGGGTTGGGTTTAGGGTTGGATAAGATGTATTTTTAATATCACACTGAATGGTACACTCTTGATGGGGAAAAATTTTGAATGTTTTTCCATTCTCCATTATAGCCTATGAGATTCATTAGAATGAATGGGCCCATATGGTAAGGGTTAGGGTTAGACTTCAGGACACACTTATGTTTGGATGAATATTGGGGTTGGGTTTAGGGTTGGATAAGATGTATTTTTAATATCACACTGAATGGTACACACTTGATGGGGAAAAATTTTGGATGTTTTTCCATTCTCCATTATAGCCTATGAGATTCATTAGAATGAATGGGCCCATATGGTAAGGGTTAGGGTTAGGGTTAGAGTTCAGGACACACATATGTTGGGTTTAAAATTGGGGTCTGGTTTAGGGTTGGGTAAGATGTGTTTTTAATATCACACTGAATGGTATACTCTTGATGGGAAAAATTTTTGGAAGTTTTTCCATTCTCTATTATAGCCTCTGAGATTCATTAGAATGAATGGGCCCATATGGTAAGGGTTAGGGTTAGGGTTAGAGTTCAGGACACACATATGTTCGGTTTAAAATTGGGGTCTGGTTTAGGGTTGGGTAAGATGTATTTTTAATATCACACTGAATGGTATACTCTTGATGGGAAAAATTTTTGGAAGTTTTTCCATTCTCCATTATAGCCTATGAGATTCATTAGAATGAATCGGCCCATATGGTAAGGGTTAGGGTTAGGGTTAGACATCAGGACAGATTTATGTTTGGGTGAATATTGGGGTTGGGTTTAGGGTTGGATAAGATGTATTTTTAATATCACACTGAATGGTACACTCTTGATGGGGGAAAATTTTGGATGTTTTTCCATTCTCCATTATAGCCTATGAGATTCATTAGAATGAATGGGCCCATATGGTAAGGGTTAGGGTTAGACTTCAGGACACACTTATGTTTATGTGAATATTGGGGTTGGGTTTAGGGTTGGATAAGATGTATTTTTAATATCACACTGAATGGTACACTCTTGATGGGGAAAAATTTTGGATGTTTTTCCATTCTCCATTATAGCCTATGAGATTCATTAGAATGAATGGGCCCATATGGTAAGTGTTAGGGTTAGGGTTAGAGTTCAGGACACACATATGTTCGGTTTAAAATTGGGGTCTGGTTTAGGGTTGGGTAAGATGTATTTTTAATATCACACTGAATGGTACACTCTTGATGGGGAAAAATTTTGGATGTTTTTCCATTCTCCATTATAGCGTATGAGATTCATTAGAATGAATGGGCCCATATGGTAAGGGTTAGGGTTAGGGTTAGAGTTCAGGACACACATATGTTCGGTTTAAAATTGGGGTATGGTTTAGGGTTGGGTAAGATGTATTTTTAATATCACACTGATTGCTACACTATTGATGGAGAAAAATTTTGGATGTTTTTCCATTCTCCATTATAGCCTATGAGATTCATTAGAATGAATGGGCCCATATGGTAAGCGTTAGGGTTAGGGTTAGAGTTCAGGACACACTTATGTTTGGGTGAATATTGGGGTTGGGTTTAAGGTTGGATAAGATGTATTTTTAATATCACACTGAATGGTACACTCTTGATGGGGAAAAATTTTGGATGTTTTTCCATTCTCCATTATAGCCTATGAGATTCATTAGAATGAATGGGCCCTTATGGTAAGGGTTAGGGTCAGGGTTAGAGTTCAGGACATATATGTTCGGTTTAAAATTGGGGTCTAGTTTAGGGTTGGGTAAGATGTATTTTTAATATCACACTGAATGGTATACTCTTGATGGGGGAAAATTTTGGATGTTTTTCCATTCTCCATTATAGCCTATGAGATTCATTAGAATGAATGGGCCCATATGGTAAGGGTTAGGGTTAGGGTTAGAGTTCAGGACACACATATGTTCGGTTTAAAATTGGGGTCTGGTTTAGGGTTGGGTAAGATGTATTTTTAATATCACACTGAATGGTACACTCTTGATGGGGAAAAATTTTGGATGTTTTTCCATTCTCCATTATAGCATATGATTTTCATTAGAATGAATGGGCCCATATGGTAAGCGTTAGGGTTAGGGTTAGAGTTCAGGACACACTTATGTTTGGGTGAATATTGGGGTTGGGTTTAGGGTTGGATAAGATGTATTTTTAATATCACACTGAATGGTACACGCTTGATGGGGAAAAATTTTTGGAAGTTTTTCCATTCTCCATTATAGCCTATGAGATTCATTAGAATGAATGGGCCCATATGGTAAGGGTTAGGGTTAGGGTTAGAGTTCAGGACACACTTATGTTTGGGTGAATATTGGGGTTGGGTTTAGGGTTGGATAAGATGTATTTTTAATATCACACTGAAAGGTACACTCTTGATGGGGAAAAATTTTGGATGTTTTTCCATTCTCCATTATAGCGTATGAGATTCATTAGAATGAATGGGCCCATATGGTAAGGGTTAGGGTTAGGGTTAGAGTTCAGGACACACATATGTTCGGTTTAAAATTGGGGTCTGGTTTAGGGTGGGTAAGATGTATTTTTAATATCACACTGAATCGTATACTCTAGATGGGAAAAATTTTGGATGCTTTTCCATTCTCCATTATAGCCTATGAGATTCATTAGAATGAATGGGCCCATATGGTAAGCGTTAGGGTTAGGGTTAGAGTTCAGGACACACTTATGTTTGGGTGAATATTGGGGTTGGGTTTAGGGTTGGATAAGATGTATTTTTAATATCACACTGAATGGTACACTCTTGATGGGGAAAAATTTTTGGAAGTTTTTCCATTCTCCATTATAGCCTATGAGATTCATTAGAATGAATGGGCCCATATGGTAAGGGTTAGAGTTAGGGTTAGAGTTCAGGACACACTTATGTTTGGGTGAATATTGGGGTTGGGTTTAGGGTTGGATAAGATGTATTTTTAATATCACACTGAATGGTACACTCTTGATGGGGGATAATTTTGGATGTTTTTCCATTCTCCATTATAGCCTATGAGATTCATTAGAATGAATGGGCCCATATGGTAAGGGTTAGGGTTAGACTTCAGGACACACTTATGTTTGGGTGAATATTGGGGTTGGGTTTAGGGTTGGATAAGATGTATTTTTAATATCACACTGAATGGTACACTCTTGATGTGGAAAAATTTTGAATGTTTTTCCATTCTCCATTATAGCCTATGAGATTCATTAGAATGAATGGGCCCATATGGTAAGGGTTAGGGTTAGACTTCAGGACACACTTATGTTTGGATGAATATTGGGGTTGGGTTTAGGGTTGGATAAGATGTATTTTTAATATCACACTGAATGGTACACTCTTGATGGGGAAAAATTTTGGATGTTTTTCCATTCTCCATTATAGCCTATGAGATTCATTAGAATGAATGGGCCAATATGGTAAGGGTTAGGGTTAGGGTTAGAGTTCAGGACACACATATGTTCGGTTTAAAATTGGGGTCTGGTTTAGGGTTGGGTAAGATGTATTTTTAATATAACACTGAATGGTATACTCTTGATGGGAAAAATTTTTGGAAGTTTTTCCATTCTCCATTATAGCCTATGAGATTCATTAGAATGAATCGGCCCATATGGTAAGGGTTAGGGTTAGGGTTAGACATCAGGACACACTTATGTTTGGGTGAATATTGGGGTTGGGTTTAGGGTTGGATAAGATGTATTTTTAATATCACACTGAATGGTACACTCTTGATGGGGGAAAATTTTGGATGTTTTTCCATTCTCAATTATAGCCTGTGAGATTCATTAGAATGAATGGGCCCATATGGTAAGGGTTAGGTTTAGGGTTAGACTTCAGGACACACATATGTTCGGTTTAAAATTGGGGTCTGGTTTAGGGTTGGGTAAGATGTATTTTTAATATCACACTGAATGGTATACTCTTGATGGGAAAAAATTTTGGAAGTTTTTCCATTCTCCATTATAGCCTATGAGATTCATTAGAATGAATGGGCCCATATGGTAAGGGTTAGGGTTAGGGTTAGACTTCAGGACACACTTATGTTTGGGTGAATATTGGGGTTGGGTTTAGGGTTGGATAAGATGTATTTTTAATATCACACTCAATGGTACACTCTTGATGGGGAAAAATTTTGGATGTTTTTCCATTCTCCATTATAGCCTATGAGATTCATTAGAAAAATGGGACCATATGGTAAGGGTTAGGGTTAGGGTTAGAGTTCAGGACACACATATGTTCGGTTTAAAATTGGGGTCTGGTTTAGGGTGGGTAAGATGTATTTTTAATATCACACTGAATCGTATACTGTAGATGGGAAAAATTTTGGATGCTTTTCCATTCTCCATTATAGCCTATGAGATTCATTAGAATGAATGGGCCCATATGGTAAGCGTTAGGGTTAGGGTTAGAGTTCAGGACACACTTATGTTTGGGTGAATATTGGGGTTGGGTTTAGGGTTGGATAAGATGTATTTTTAATATCACACTGAATGGTACACTCTTGATGGGGAAAAATTTTTGGAAGTTTTTCCATTCTCCATTATAGCCTATGAGATTCATTAGAATGAATGGGCCCATATGGTAAGGGTTAGGGTTAGGGTTAGAGTTCAGGACACACTTATGTTTGGGTGAATATTGGGGTTGGGTTTAGGGTTGGATAAGATGTATTTTTAATATCACACTGAATGGTACACTCTTGATGGGGGAAAATTTTGGATGTTTTTCCATTCTCCATTATAGCCTATGAGATTCATTAGAATGAATGGGCCCATATGGTAAGGGTTAGGGTTAGACTTCAGGACACACTTATGTTTGGGTGAATATTGGGGTTGGGTTTAGGGTTGGATAAGATGTATTTTTAATATCACACTGAATGGTACACTCTTGATGGGGAAAAATTTTGAATGTTTTTCCATTCTCCATTATAGCCTATGAGATTCATTAGAATGAATGGGCCCATATGGTAAGGGTTAGGGTTAGACTTCAGGACACACTTATGTTTGGATGAATATTGGGGTTGGGTTTAGGGTTGGATAAGATGTATTTTTAATATCACACTGAATGGTACACACTTGATGGGGAAAAATTTTGGATGTTTTTCCATTCTCCATTATAGCCTATGAGATTCATTAGAATGAATGGGCCCATATGGTAAGGGTTAGGGTTAGGGTTAGAGTTCAGGACACACATATGTTGGGTTTAAAATTGGGGTCTGGTTTAGGGTTGGGTAAGATGTGTTTTTAATATCACACTGAATGGTATACTCTTGATGGGAAAAATTTTTGGAAGTTTTTCCATTCTCTATTATAGCCTCTGAGATTCATTAGAATGAATGGGCCCATATGGTAAGGGTTAGGGTTAGGGTTAGAGTTCAGGACACACATATGTTCGGTTTAAAATTGGGGTCTGGTTTAGGGTTGGGTAAGATGTATTTTTAATATCACACTGAATGGTATACTCTTGATGGGAAAAATTTTTGGAAGTTTTTCCATTCTCCATTATAGCCTATGAGATTCATTAGAATGAATCGGCCCATATGGTAAGGGTTAGGGTTAGGGTTAGACATCAGGACAGATTTATGTTTGGGTGAATATTGGGGTTGGGTTTAGGGTTGGATAAGATGTATTTTTAATATCACACTGAATGGTACACTCTTGATGGGGGAAAATTTTGGATGTTTTTCCATTCTCCATTATAGCCTATGAGATTCATTAGAATGAATGGGCCCATATGGTAAGGGTTAGGTTTAGGGTTAGACTTCAGGACACACATATGTTCGGTTTAAAATTGGGGTCTGGTTTAGGGTTGGGTAAGATGTATTTTTAATATCACACTGAATGTTATACTCTTGATGGGAAAAAATTTTGGAAGTTTTTCCATTCTCCATTATAGCCTATGAGATTCATTAGAATGAATGGGCCCATATGGTAAGGGTTAGGGTTAGGGTTAGACTTCAGGACACACTTATGTTTGGGTGAATACTGGGGTTGGGTTTAGGGTTGGATAAGATGTATTTTTAATATCACACTGAATGGTACACTCTTCATGGGGAAAAATTTTGGATGTTTTTCCATTCTCCATTATAGCCTATGAGATTCATTAGAAAAATGGGACCATATGGTAAGGGTTAGGGTTAGGGTTAGAGTTCAGGACACACATATGTTCGGTTTAAAATTGGGGTCTGGTTAAGGGTTGGGTAAGATGTATTTTTAATATCACACTGAATGCTACACTATTGATGGAGAAAAATTTTGGATGTTTTTCCATTCTCCATTATAGCCTATGAGATTCATTAGAATGAATGGGCCCATATGGTAAGGGTTAGGGTTAGGGTTAGAGTTCAGGACACACTTATGTTTGGGTGAAAATTGGGGTTGGGTTTAGGGTTGGATAAGATGTATTTTTAATAACACACTGAATGGTACACACTTGATGGGGAAAAATTTTGGATGTTTTTCCATTCTCCATTATAGCCTATGAGATTCATTAGAATGAATGGGCCCATATGGTAAGGGTTAGGGTTAGGGTTAGAGTTCAGGACACACATATGTTGGGTTTAAAATTGGGGTCTGGTTTAGGGTTGGGTAAGATGTGTTTTTAATATCACACTGAATGGTATACTCTTGATGGGAAAAATTTTTGGAAGTTTTTCCATTCTCTATTATAGCCTATGAGATTCATTAGAATGAATGGGCCCATATGGTAAGGGTTAGGGTTAGGGTTAGAGTTCAGGACACACATATGTTCAGTTTAAAATTGGGGTCTGGTTTAGGGTTGGGTAAGATGTATTTTTAATATCAAACTGAATGGTACACTATTGATGGAGAATAATTTTGGATGTTTTTCCATTCTCCATTATAGCCTATGAGATTCATTAGAATGAATGGGCCCATATGGTAAGGGTTAGGGTTAGGGTTAGACTTCAGGACACACTTATGTTTGGGTGAATATTGGGGTTGGGTTTAGGGTTGGATAAGATGTATTTTTAATATCACACTGAATGGTACACTCTTGATGGGGAAAAATTTTGGATGTTTTTTCATTCTCCATTATAGCCTATGAGATTCATTAGAATGAATGGGCCCATATGGTAAGGGTTAGGGTTAGGGTTAGACTTCAGGACACACTTATGTTTGGGTGAATATTGGGGTTGGGTTTAGGGTTGGATAAGATGTATTTTTAATATCACACTGAATGGTACACTCTTGATGGGGAAAATTTTTGAATGTTTTTCCATTCTCCATTATAGCCTATGAGATTCATTAGAAAAATGGGACCATATGGTAAGGGTTAGGGTTAGGGTTAGAGTTCAGGACACACATATGTTGGGTTTAAAATTGGGGTCTGGTTTAGGGTTGGGTAAGATGTGTTTTTAATATCACACTGAATGGTATACTCTTGATGGGAAAAATTTTTGGAAGTTTTTCCATTCTCTATTATAGCCTATGAGATTCATTAGAATGAATGGGCCCATATGGTAAGGGTTAGGGTTAGGGTTAGAGTTCAGGACACACATATGTTCAGTTTAAAATTGGGGTCTGGTTTAGGGTTGGGTAAGATGTATTTTTAATATCAAACTGAATGGTACACTATTGATGGAGAATAATTTTGGATGTTTTTCCATTCTCCATTATAGCCTATGAGATTCATTAGAATGAATGGGCCCATATGGTAAGGGTTAGGGTTAGGGTTAGACTTCAGGACACACTTATGTTCGGGTGAATATTGGGGTTGGGTTTAGGGTTGGATAAGATGTATTTTTAATATCACACTGAATGGTACACTCTTGATGGGGAAAAATTTTGGATGTTTTTCCATTCTCCATTATAGCCTATGAGATTCATTAGAATGAATGGGCCCGTATGGTAAGGGTTAGGGTTAGGGTTAGACTTCAGGACACACTTATGTTTGGGTGAATATTGGGGTTGGGTTTAGGGTTGGATAAGATGTATTTTTAATATCACACTGAATGGTACACTCTTGATGGGGAAAATTTTTGAATGTTTTTCCATTCTCCATTATAGCCTATGAGATTCATTAGAAAAATGGGACCATATGGTAAGGGTTAGGGTTAGGGTTAGAGTTCAGGACACACATATGTTCGGTTTAAAATTGGGGTCTGGTTTAGGGTTGGGTAAGATGTATTTTTAATATCACACTGAATGGTACACTATTGATGGAGAAAAATTTTGGATGTTTTTCCATTCTCCATTATAGCCTATGAGATTCATTAGAATGAATGGGCCCATATGGTAAGGGTTAAGGTTAGGGTTAGAGTTCAGGACACACTTATGTTTGGGTGAATATTGGGGTTGGGTTTAGGGTTGGATAAGATGTATTTTTAATATCACACTGAATGGTACACTCTTGATGGGGGAAAATTTTGGATGTTTTTCCATTCTCCATTATAGCCTATGAGATTCATTAGAATGAACGGGCCCATATGGTAAGGGTTAGGGTTAGACTTCAGGACACACTTATGTTTGGGTGAATATTGGGGTTGGGTTTAGGGTTGGATAAGATGTATTTTTAATATCACACTGAATGGTACACTCTTGATGGGGAAAAATTTTGAATGTTTTTCCATTCTCCATTATAGCCTATGAGATTCATTAGAATGAATGGGCCCATATGGTAAGGGTTAGGGTTAGACTTCAGGACACACTTATGTTTGGGTGAATATTGGGGTTGGGTTTAGGGTTGGATAAGATGTATTTTTAATATCACACTGAATGGTACACTCTTGATGGGGAAAAATTTTGGATGTTTTTCCATTCTCCATTATAGCCTAAGAGATTCATTAGAATGAATGATCCCATATGGTAAGGGTTAGGGTTAGGGTTAGAGTTCAGGACACACATATGTTCGGTTTAAAATTGGGGTCTGGTTTAGGGTTGGGTAAGATGTATTTTTAATATCACACTGAATGGTACACTCTTGATGGGGAAAAATTTTGGATGTTTTTCCATTCTCCATTATAGCGTATGAGATTCATTAGAATGAATGGGCCCATATGGTAAGGGTTAGGGTTAGGGTTAGAGTTCAAGACACACATATGTTCGGTTTAAAATTGGGGTCTGGTTTAGGGTTGGGTAAGATGTATTTTTAATATCACACTGAATCGTATACTCTAGATGGGAAAAATTTTGGATGCTTTTCCATTCTCCATTATAGCCTATGAGATTCATTAGAATGAATGGGCCCATATGGTAAGCGTTAGGGTTAGGGTTAGAGTTCAGGACACACTTATGTTTGGGTGAATATTGGGGTTGGGTTCAGGGTTGGATAAGATGTATTTTTAATATCACACTGAATGGTACACGCTTGATGGGGAAAAATTTTTGGAAGTTTTTCCATTCTCCATTATAGCCTATGAGATTCATTAGAATGAATGGGCCCATATGGTAAGGGTTAGGGTTAGGGTTAGAGTTCAGGACACACTTATGTTTGGGTGAATATTGGGGTTGGGTTTAGGGTTGGATAAGATGTATTTTTAATATCACACTGAATGGTACACTCTTGATGGGGAAAAATTTTGGATGTTTTTCCATTCTCCATTATAGCGTATGAGATTCATTAGAATGAATGGGCCAATATGGTAAGGGTTAGGGTTAGGGTTAGAGTTCAGGACACACATATGTTCGGTTTAAAATTGGGGTCTGGTTTAGGGTGGGTAAGATGTATTTTTAATATCACACTGAATCGTATACTCTAGATGGGAAAAATTTTGGATGCTTTTCCATTCTCCATTATAGCCTATGAGATTCATTAGAATGAATGGGCCCATATGGTAAGCGTTAGGGTTAGGGTTAGAGTTCAGGACACACTTATGTTTGGGTGAATATTGGGGTTGGGTTTAGGGTTGGATAAGATGTATTTTTAATATCACACTGAATGGTACACTCTTGATGGGGAAAATTTTTTGGAAGTTTTTCCATTCTCCATTATAGCCTATGAGATTCATTAGAATGAATGGGCCCATATGGTAAGGGTTAGGGTTAGGGTTAGAGTTCAGGACACACTTATGTTTGGGTGAATATTGGGGTTGGGTTTAGGGTTGGATAAGATGTATTTTTAATATCACACTGAATGGTACACTCTTGATGGGGGAAAATTTTGGATGTTTTTCCATTCTCCATTATAGCCTATGAGATTCATTAGAATGAATGGGCCCATATGGTAAGGGTTAGGGTTAGACTTCAGGACACACTTATGTTTGGGTGAATATTGGGGTTGGGTTTAGGGTTGGATAAGATGTATTTTTAATATCACACTGAATGGTACACTCTTGATGTGGAAAAATTTTGAATGTTTTTCCATTCTCCATTATAGCCTATGAGATTCATTAGAATGAATGGGCCCATATGGTAAGGGTTAGGGTTAGACTTCAGGACACACTTATGTTTGGATGAATATTGGGGTTGGGTTTAGGGTTGGATAAGATGTATTTTTAATATCACACTGAATGGTACACTCTTGATGGGGAAAAATTTTGGATGTTTTTCCATTCTCCATTATAGCCTATGAGATTCATTAGAATGAATGGGCCATTATGGTAAGGGTTAGGGTTAGGGTTAGAGTTCAGGACACACATATGTTCGGTTTAAAATTGGGGTCTGGTTATGGTTGGGTAAGATGTATTTTTAATATCACACTGAATGGTACACTCTTGATGGGAAAAATTTTTGGAAGTTTTTCCATTCTCCATTATAGCCTATGAGATTCATTAGAATGAATCGGCCCATATGGTAAGGGTTAGGGTTAGGGTTAGACATCAGGACACACTTATGTTTGGGTGAATATTGGGGTTGGGTTTAGGGTTGGATAAGATGTATTTTTAATATCACACTGAATGGTACACTCTTGATGGGGGAAAATTTTGGATGTTTTTCCATTCTCAATTATAGCCTGTGAGATTCATTAGAATGAATGGGCCCATATGGTAAGGGTTAGGTTTAGGGTTAGACTTCAGGACACACATATGTTCGGTTTAAAATTGGGGTCTGGTTTAGGGTTGGGTAAGATGTATTTTTAATATCACACTGAATGGTATACTCTTGATGGGAAAAAATTTTGGAAGTTTTTCCATTCTCCATTATAGCCTATGAGATTCATTAGAATGAATGGGCCCATATGGTAAGGGTTAGGGTTAGGGTTAGACTTCAGGACACACTTATGTTTGGGTGAATATTGGGGTTGGGTTTAGGGTTGGATAAGATGTATTTTTAATATCACACTCAATGGTACACTCTTGATGGGGAAAAATTTTGGATGTTTTTCTATTCTCCATTATAGCCTATGAGATTCATTAGAAAAATGGGACCATATGGTAAGGGTTAGGGTTAGGGTTAGAGTTCAGGACACACATATGTTCGGTTTAAAATTGGGGTCTGGTTTAGGGTGGGTAAGATGTATTTTTAATATCACACTGAATCGTATACTGTAGATGGGAAAAATTTTGGATGCTTTTCCATTCTCCACTATAGCCTATGAGATTCATTAGAATGAATGGGCCCATATGGTAAGCGTTAGGGTTAGGGTTAGAGTTCAGGACACACTTATGTTTGGGTGAATATTGGGGTTGGGTTTAGGGTTGGATAAGATGTATTTTTAATATCACACTGAATGGTACACTCTTGATGGGGAAAATTTTTTGGAAGTTTTTCCATTCTCCATTATAGCCTATGAGATTCATTAGAATGAATGGGCCCATATGGTAAGGGTTAGGGTTAGGGTTAGAGTTCAGGACACACTTATGTTTGGGTGAATATTGGGGTTGGGTTTAGGGTTGGATAAGATGTATTTTTAATATCACACTGAATGGTACACTCTTGATGGGGGAAAATTTTGGATGTTTTTCCATTCTCCATTATAGCCTATGAGATTCATTAGAATGAATGGGCCCATATGGTAAGGGTTAGGGTTAGACTTCAGGACACACTTATGTTTGGGTGAATATTGGGGTTGGGTTTAGGGTTGGATAAGATGTATTTTTAATATCACACTGAATGGTACACTCTTGATGGGGAAAAATTTTGAATGTTTTTCCATTCTCCATTATAGCCTATGAGATTCATTAGAATGAATGGGCCCATATGGTAAGGGTTAGGGTTAGACTTCAGGACACACTTATGTTTGGATGAATATTGGGGTTGGGTTTAGGGTTGGATAAGATGTATTTTTAATATCACACTGAATGGTACACACTTGATGGGGAAAAATATTGGATGTTTTTCCATTCTCCATTATAGCCTATGAGATTCATTAGAATGAATGGGCCCATATGGTAAGGGTTAGGGTTAGGGTTAGAGTTCAGGACACACATATGTTGGGTTTAAAATTGGGGTCTGGTTTAGGGTTGGGTAAGATGTGTTTTTAATATCACACTGAATGGTATACTCTTGATGGGAAAAATTTTTGGAAGTTTTTCCATTCTCTATTATAGCCTCTGAGATTCATTAGAATGAATGGGCCCATATGGTAAGGGTTAGGGTTAGGGTTAGAGTTCAGGACACACATATGTTCGGTTTAAAATTGGGGTCTGGTTTAGGGTTGGGTAAGATGTATTTTTAATATCACACTGAATGGTATACTCTTGATGGGAAAAATTTTTGGAAGTTTTTCCATTCTCCATTATAGCCTATGAGATTCATTAGAATGAATCGGCCCATATGGTAAGGGTTAGGGTTAGGGTTAGACATCAGGACACATTTATGTTTGGGTGAATATTGGGGTTGGGTTTAGGGTTGGATAAGATGTATTTTTAATATCACACTGAATGGTACACTCTTGATGGGGGAAAATTTTGGATGTTTTTCCATTCTCCATTATAGCCTATGAGATTCATTAGAATGAATGGGCCCATATGGTAAGGGTTAGGTTTAGGGTTAGACTTCAGGACACACATATGTTCGGTTTAAAATTGGGGTCTGGTTTAGGGTTGGGTAAGATGTATTTTTAATATCACACTGAATGTTATACTCTTGATGGGAAAAATTTTTGGAAGTTTTTCCATTCTCCATTATAGCCTATGAGATTCATTAGAATGAATGGGCCCATATGGTAAGGGTTAGGGTTAGGGTTAGACTTCAGGACACACTTATGTTTGGGTGAATACTGGGGTTGGGTTTAGGGTTGGATAAGATGTATTTTTAATATCACACTGAATGGTACACTCTTCATGGGGAAAAATTTTGGATGTTTTTCCATTCTCCATTATAGCCTATGAGATTCATTAGAAAAATGGGACCATATGGTAAGGGTTAGGGTTAGGGTTAGAGTTCAGGACACACATATGTTCGGTTTAAAATTGGGGTCTGGTTAAGGGTTGGGTAAGATGTATTTTTAATATCACACTGAATGCTACACTATTGATGGAGAAAAATTTTGGATGTTTTTCCATTCTCCATTATAGCCTATGAGATTCATTAGAATGAATGGGCCCATATGGTAAGGGTTAGGGTTAGGGTTAGGGTTAGAGTTCAGGACACACTTATGTTTGGGTGAAAATTGGGGTTGGGTTTAGGGTTGGATAAGATGTATTTTTAATAACACACTGAATGGTACACACTTGATGGGGAAAAATTTTGGATGTTTTTCCATTCTCCATTATAGCCTATGAGATTCATTAGAATGAATGGGCCCATATGGTAAGGGTTAGGGTTAGGGTTAGAGTTCAGGACACACATATGTTGGGTTTAAAATTGGGGTCTGGTTGAGGGTTGGGTAAGATGTGTTTTTAATATCACACTGAATGGTATACTCTTGATGGGAAAAATTTTTGGAAGTTTTTCCATTCTCTATTATAGCCTATGAGATTCATTAGAATGAATGGGCCCATATGGTAAGGGTTATTGTTAGGGTTAGACTTCAGGACACACTTATGTTTGGGTGAATATTGGGGTTGGGTTTAGGGTTGGATAAGATGTATTTTTAATATCACACTGAATGGTACACTCTTCATGGGGAAAAATTTTGGATGTTTTTCCATTCTCCATTATAGCCTATGAGATTCATTAGAAAAATGGGACCATATGGTAAGGGTTAGGGTTAGGGTTAGAGTTCAGGACACACATATGTTCGGTTTAAAATTGGGGTCTGGTTAAGGGTTGGGTAAGATGTATTTTTAATATCACACTGAATGCTACACTATTGATGGAGAAAAATTTTGGATGTTTTTCCATTCTCCATTATAGCCTATGAGATTCATTAGAATGAATGGGCCCATATGGTAAGGGTTAGGGTTAGGGTTAGACATCAGGACACACTTATGCTTGGGTGAATATTGGGGTTGGGTTTAGGGTTGGATAAGATGTATTTTTAATATCACACTGAATGGTACACTCTTGATGGGGGAAAATTTTGGATGTTTTTCCATACTCAATTATAGCCTGTGAGATTCATTAGAATGAATGGGCCCATATGGTAAGGGTTAGGGTTAGGGTTAGAGTTCAGGACACACATATGTTCGGTTTAAAATTGGGGTCTGGTTTAGGGTTGGGTAAGATGTATTTTTAATATCACACTGAATGGTATACTCTTGATGGGAAAAATTTTTGGAAGTTTTTCCATTCTCCATTATAGCCTATGAGATTCATTAGAATGAATCGGCCCATATGGTAAGGGTTAGGGTTAGGGTTAGACATCAGGACACATTTATGTTTGGGTGAATATTGGGGTTGGGTTTAGGGTTGGATAAGATGTATTTTTAATATCACACTGAATGGTACACTCTTGATGGGGGAAAATTTTGGATGTTTTTCCATTCTCCATTATAGCCTATGAGATTCATTAGAATGAATGGGCCCATATGGTAAGGGTTAGGTTTAGGGTTAGACTTCAGGACACACATATGTTCGGTTTAAAATTGGGGTTTGGTTTAGGGTTGGGTAAGATGTATTTTTAATATCACACTGAATGTTATACTCTTGATGGGAAAAAATTTTGGAAGTTTTTCCATTCTCCATTATAGCCTATGAGATTCATTAGAATGAATGGGCCCATATGGTAAGGGTTAGGGTTAGGGTTAGACTTCAGGACACACTTATGTTTGGGTGAAAATTGGGGTTGGGTTTAGGGTTGGATAAGATGTATTTTTAATAACACACTGAATGGTACACACTTGATGGGGAAAAATTTTGGATGTTTTTCCATTCTCCATTATAGCCTATGAGATTCATTAGAATGAATGGGCCCATATGGTAAGGGTTAGGGTTAGGGTTAGAGTTCAGGACACACATATGTTGGGTTTAAAATTGGGGTCTGGTTTAGGGTTGGGTAAGATGTGTTTTTAATATCACACTGAATGGTATACTCTTGATGGGAAAAATTTTTGGAAGTTTTTCCATTCTCTATTATAGCCTATGAGATTCATTAGAATGAATGGGCCCATATGGTAAGGGTTAGGGTTAGGGTTAGAGTTCAGGACACACATATGTTCAGTTTAAAATTGGGGTCTGGTTTAGGGTTGGGTAAGATGTATTTTTAATATCAAACTGAATGGTACACTATTGATGGAGAATAATTTTGGATGTTTTTCCATTCTCCATTATAGCCTATGAGATTCATTAGAATGAATGGGCCCATATGGTAAGGGTTAGGGTTAGGGTTAGACTTCAGGACACACTTATGTTTGGATGAATATTGGGGTTGGGTTTAGGGTTGGATAAGATGTATTTTTAATATCACACTGAATGGTACACACTTGATGGGGAAAAATTTTGGATGTTTTTCCATTCTCCATTATAGCCTATGAGATTCATTAGAATGAATGGGCCCATATGGTAAGGGTTAGGGTTAGGGTTAGAGTTCAGGACACACATATGTTGGGTTTAAAATTGGGGTCTGGTTTAGGGTTGGGTAAGATGTGTTTTTAATATCACACTGAATGGTATACTCTTGATGGGAAAAATTTTTGGAAGTTTTTCCATTCTCTATTATAGCCTCTGAGATTCATTAGAATGAATGGGCCCATATGGTAAGGGTTAGGGTTAGGGTTAGAGTTCAGGACACACATATGTTCGGTTTAAAATTGGGGTCTGGTTTAGGGTTGGGTAAGATGTATTTTTAATATCACACTGAATGGTATACTCTTGATGGGAAAAATTTTTGGAAGTTTTTCCATTCTCCATTATAGCCTATGAGATTCATTAGAATGAATGGGCCCATATGGTAAGGGTTAGGGTTAGGGTTAGACTTCAGGACACACTTATGTTTGGGTGAATATTGGGGTTGGGTTTAGGGTTGGATAAGATGTATTTTTAATATCACACTGAATGGTACACTCTTCATGGGGAAAAATTTTGGATGTTTTTCCATTCTCCATTATAGCCTATGAGATTCATTAGAAAAATGGGACCATATGGTAAGGGTTAGGGTTAGGGTTAGAGTTCAGGACACACATATGTTCGGTTTAAAATTGGGGTCTGGTTAAGGGTTGGGTAAGATGTATTTTTAATATCACACTGAATGCTACACTATTGATGGAGAAAAATTTTGGATGTTTTTCCATTCTCCATTATAGCCTATGAGATTCATTAGAATGAATGGGCCCATATGGTAAGGGTTAGGGTTAGGGTTAGGGTTAGAGTTCAGGACACACTTATGTTTGGGTGAAAATTGGGGTTGGGTTTAGGGTTGGATAAGATGTATTTTTAATAACACACTGAATGGTACACACTTGATGGGGAAAAATTTTGGATGTTTTTCCATTCTCCATTATAGCCTATGAGATTCATTAGAATGAATGGGCCCATATGGTAAGGGTTAGGGTTAGGGTTAGAGTTCAGGACACACATATGTTGGGTTTAAAATTGGGGTCTGGTTTAGGGTTGGGTAAGATGTGTTTTTAATATCACACTGAATGGTATACTCTTGATGGGAAAAATTTTTGGAAGTTTTTCCATTCTCTATTATAGCCTATGAGATTCATTAGAATGAATGGGCCCATATGGTAAGGGTTAGGGTTAGGGTTAGAGTTCAGGACACACATATGTTCAGTTTAAAATTGGGGTCTGGTTTAGGGTTGGGTAAGATGTATTTTTAATATCAAACTGAATGGTACACTATTGATGGAGAATAATTTTGGATGTTTTTCCATTCTCCATTATAGCCTATGAGATTCATTAGAATGAATGGGCCCATATGGTAAGGGTTAGGGTTAGGGTTAGACTTCAGGACACATTTATGTTTGGGTGAATATTGGGGTTGGGTTTAGGGTTGGATAAGATGTATTTTTAATATCACACTGAATGGTACACTCTTGATGGGGAAAAATTTTGGATGTTTTTCCATTCTCCATTATAGCCTATGAGATTCATTAGAATGAATGGGCCCATATGGTAAGGGTTAGGGTTAGGGTTAGAGTTCAGGACACACTTATGTTTGGGTGAATATTGGGGTTGGGTTTAGGGTTGGATAAGATGTATTTTTAATATCACACTGAATGGTACACTCTTGATGGGGAAAATTTTTGAATGTTTTTCCATTCTCCATTATAGCCTATGAGATTCATTAGAAAAATGGGACCATATGGTAAGGGTTAGGGTTAGGGTTAGAGTTCAGGACACACATATGTTCGGTTTAAAATTGGGGTCTGGTTTAGGGTTGGGTAAGATGTATTTTTAATATCACACTGAATGGTACACTATTGATGGAGAAAAATTTTGGATGTTTTTCCATTCTCCATTATAGCCTATGAGATTCATTAGAATGAATGGGCCCATATGGTAAGGGTTAGGGTTAGGGTTAGAGTTCAGGACACACTTATGTTTGGGTGAATATTGGGGTTGGGTTTAGGGTTGGATAAGATGTATTTTTAATATCACACTGAATGGTACACTCTTGATGGGGGAAAATTTTGGATGTTTTTCCATTCTCCATTATAGCCTATGAGATTCATTAGAATGAATGGGCCCATATGGTAAGGGTTAGGGTTAGACTTCAGGACACACTTATGTTTGGGTGAATATTGGGGTTGGGTTTAGGGTTGGATAAGATGTATTTTTAATATCACACTGAATGGTACACTCTTGATGGGGAAAAATTTTGAATGTTTTTCCATTCTCCATTATAGCCTATGAGATTCATTAGAATGAATGGGCCCATATGGTAAGGGTTAGGGTTAGACTTCAGGACACACTTATGTTTGGGTGAATATTGGGGTTGGGTTTAGGGTTGGATAAGATGTATTTTTAATATCACACTGAATGGTACACTCTTGATGGGGAAAAATTTTGGATGTTTTTCCATTCTCCATTATAGCCTATGAGATTCATTAGAATGAATGGGCCCATATGGTAAGGGTTAGGGTTAGGGTTAGACTTCAGGACACACTTATGTTTGGGTGAAAATTGGGGTTGGGTTTAGGGTTGGATAAGATGTATTTTTAATAACACACTGAATGGTACACACTTGATGGGGAAAAATTTTGGATGTTTTTCCATTCTCCATTATAGCCTATGAGATTCATTAGAATGAATGGGCCCATATGGTAAGGGTTAGGGTTAGGGTTAGAGTTCAGGACACACATATGTTGGGTTTAAAATTGGGGTCTGGTTTAGGGTTGGGTAAGATGTGTTTTTAATATCACACTGAATGGTATACTCTTGATGGGAAAAATTTTTGGAAGTTTTTCCATTCTCTATTATAGCCTATGAGATTCATTAGAATGAATGGGCCCATATGGTAAGGGTTAGGGTTAGGGTTAGAGTTCAGGACACACATATGTTCAGTTTAAAATTGGGGTCTGGTTTAGGGTTGGGTAAGATGTATTTTTAATATCAAACTGAATGGTACACTATTGATGGAGAATAATTTTGGATGTTTTTCCATTCTCCATTATAGCCTATGAGATTCATTAGAATGAATGGGCCCATATGGTAAGGGTTAGGGTTAGGGTTAGACTTCAGGACACATTTATGTTTGGGTGAATATTGGGGTTGGGTTTAGGGTTGGATAAGATGTATTTTTAATATCACACTGAATGGTACACTCTTGATGGGGAAAAATTTTGGATGTTTTTCCATTCTCCATTATAGCCTATGAGATTCATTAGAATGAATGGGCCCATATGGTAAGGGTTAGGGTTAGGGTTAGAGTTCAGGACACACTTATGTTTGGGTGAATATTGGGGTTGGGTTTAGGGTTGGATAAGATGTATTTTTAATATCACACTGAATGGTACACTCTTGATGGGGAAAATTTTTGAATGTTTTTCCATTCTCCATTATAGCCTATGAGATTCATTAGAAAAATGGGACCATATGGTAAGGGTTAGGGTTAGGGTTAGAGTTCAGGACACACATATGTTCGGTTTAAAATTGGGGTCTGGTTTAGGGTTGGGTAAGATGTATTTTTAATATCACACTGAATGGTACACTCTTGATGGGGGAAAATTTTGGATGTTTTTCCATTCTCCATTATAGCCTATGAGATTCATTAGAATGAATGGGCCCATATGGTAAGGGTTAGGGTTAGACTTCAGGACACACTTATGTTTGGGTGAATATTGGGGTTGGGTTTAGGGTTGGATAAGATGTATTTTTAATATCACACTGAATGGTACACTCTTGATGGGGAAAAATTTTGAATGTTTTTCCATTCTCCATTATAGCCTATGAGATTCATTAGAATGAATGGGCCCATATGGTAAGGGTTAGGGTTAGACTTCAGGACACACTTATGTTTGGGTGAATATTGGGGTTGGGTTTAGGGTTGGATAAGATGTATTTTTAATATCACACTGAATGGTACACTCTTGATGGGGAAAAATTTTGGAAGTTTTTCCATTCTCCATTATAGCCTATGAGATTCATTAGAATGAATGGGCCCATATGGTAAGGGTTAGGGTTAGGGTTAGACTTCAGGACACACTTATGTTTGGGTGAAAATTGGGGTTGGGTTTAGGGTTGGATAAGATGTATTTTTAATAACACACTGAATGGTACACACTTGATGGGGAAAAATTTTGGATGTTTTTCCATTCTCCATTATAGCCTATGAGATTCATTAGAATGAATGGGCCCATATGGTAAGGGTTAGGGTTAGGGTTAGAGTTCAGGACACACATATGTTGGGTTTAAAATTGGGGTCTGGTTTAGGGTTGGGTAAGATGTGTTTTTAATATCACACTGAATGGTATACTCTTGATGGGAAAAATTTTTGGAAGTTTTTCCATTCTCTATTATAGCCTATGAGATTCATTAGAATGAATGGGCCCATATGGTAAGGGTTAGGGTTAGGGTTAGAGTTCAGGACACACATATGTTCAGTTTAAAATTGGGGTCTGGTTTAGGGTTGGGTAAGATGTATTTTTAATATCAAACTGAATGGTACACTATTGATGGAGAATAATTTTGGATGTTTTTCCATTCTCCATTATAGCCTATGAGATTCATTAGAATGAATGGGCCCATATGGTAAGGGTTAGGGTTAGGGTTAGACTTCAGGACACACTTATGTTTGGATGAATATTGGGGTTGGGTTTAGGGTTGGATAAGATGTATTTTTAATATCACACTGAATGGTACACACTTGATGGGGAAAAATTTTGGATGTTTTTCCATTCTCCATTATAGCCTATGAGATTCATTAGAATGAATGGGCCCATATGGTAAGGGTTAGGGTTAGGGTTAGAGTTCAGGACACACATATGTTGGGTTTAAAATTGGGGTCTGGTTTAGGGTTGGGTAAGATGTGTTTTTAATATCACACTGAATGGTATACTCTTGATGGGAAAAATTTTTGGAAGTTTTTCCATTCTCTTTTATAGCCTCTGAGATTCATTAGAATGAATGGGCCCATATGGTAAGGGTTAGGGTTAGGGTTAGAGTTCAGGACACACATATGTTCGGTTTAAAATTGGGGTCTGGTTTAGGGTTGGGTAAGATGTATTTTTAATATCACACTGAATGGTATACTCTTGATGGGAAAAAATTTTGGAAGTTTTTCCATTCTCCATTATAGCCTATGAGATTCATTAGAATGAATGGGCCCATATGGTAAGGGTTAGGGTTAGGGTTAGACTTCAGGACACACTTATGTTTGGGTGAATATTGGGGTTGGGTTTAGGGTTGGATAAGATGTATTTTTAATATCACACTGAATGGTACACTCTTCATGGGGAAAAATTTTGGATGTTTTTCCATTCTCCATTATAGCCTATGAGATTCATTAGAAAAATGGGACCATATGGTAAGGGTTAGGGTTAGGGTTAGAGTTCAGGACACACATATGTTCGGTTTAAAATTGGGGTCTGGTTAAGGGTTGGGTAAGATGTATTTTTAATATCACACTGAATGCTACACTATTGATGGAGAAAAATTTTGGATGTTTTTCCATTCTCCATTATAGCCTATGAGATTCATTAGAATGAATGGGCCCATATGGTAAGGGTTAGGGTTAGGGTTAGGGTTAGAGTTCAGGACACACTTATGTTTGGGTGAAAATTGGGGTTGGGTTTAGGGTTGGATAAGATGTATTTTTAATAACACACTGAATGGTACACACTTGATGGGGAAAAATTTTGGATGTTTTTCCATTCTCCATTATAGCCTATGAGATTCATTAGAATGAATGGGCCCATATGGTAAGGGTTAGGGTTAGGGTTAGAGTTCAGGACACACATATGTTGGGTTTAAAATTGGGGTCTGGTTTAGGGTTGGGTAAGATGTGTTTTTAATATCACACTGAATGGTATACTCTTGATGGGAAAAATTTTTGGAAGTTTTTCCATTCTCTATTATAGCCTATGAGATTCATTAGAATGAATGGGCCCATATGGTAAGGGTTAGGGTTAGGGTTAGAGTTCAGGACACACATATGTTCAGTTTAAAATTGGGGTCTGGTTTAGGGTTGGGTAAGATGTATTTTTAATATCAAACTGAATGGTACACTATTGATGGAGAATAATTTTGGATGTTTTTCCATTCTCCATTATAGCCTATGAGATTCATTAGAATGAATGGTCCCATATGGTAAGGGTTAGGGTTAGGGTTAGACTTCAGGACACATTTATGTTTGGGTGAATATTGGGGTTGGGTTTAGGGTTGGATAAGATGTATTTTTAATATCACACTGAATGGTACACTCTTGATGGGGAAAAATTTTGGATGTTTTTCCATTCTCCATTATTGCCTATGAGATTCATTAGAATGAATGGGCCCATATGGTAAGGGTTAGGGTTAGGGTTAGAGTTCAGGACACACTTATGTTTGGGTGAATATTGGGGTTGGGTTTAGGGTTGGATAAGATGTATTTTTAATATCACACTGAATGGTACACTCTTGATGGGGAAAATTTTTGAATGTTTTTCCATTCTCCATTATAGCCTATGAGATTCATTAGAAAAATGGGACCATATGGTAAGGGTTAGGGTTAGGGTTAGAGTTCAGGACACACATATGTTCGGTTTAAAATTGGGGTCTGGTTTAGGGTTGGGTAAGATGTATTTTTAATATCACACTGAATGGTACACTATTGATGGAGAAAAATTTTGGATGTTTTTCCATTCTCCATTATAGCCTATGAGATTCATTAGAATGAATGGGCCCATATGGTAAGGGTTAGGGTTAGGGTTAGAGTTCAGGACACACTTATGTTTGGGTGAATATTGGGGTTGGGTTTAGGGTTGGATAAGATGTATTTTTAATATCACACTGAATGGTACACTCTTGATGGGGGAAAATTTTGGATGTTTTTCCATTCTCCATTATAGCCTATGAGATTCATTAGAATGAATGGGCCCATATGGTAAGGGTTAGGGTTAGACTTCAGGACACACTTATGTTTGGGTGAATATTGGGGTTGGGTTTAGGGTTGGATAAGATGTATTTTTAATATCACACTGAATGGTACACTCTTGATGGGGAAAAATTTTGAATGTTTTTCCATTCTCCATTATAGCCTATGAGATTCATTAGAATGAATGGGCCCATATGGTAAGGGTTAGGGTTAGACTTCAGGACACACTTATGTTTGGGTGAATATTGGGGTTGGGTTTAGGGTTGGATAAGATGTATTTTTAATATCACACTGAATGGTACACTCTTGATGGGGAAAAATTTTGGATGTTTTTCCATTCTCCATTATAGCCTATGAGATTCATTAGAATGAATGGGCCCATATGGTAAGGGTTAGGGTTAGGGTTAGAGTTCAGGACACACATATGTTGGGTTTAAAATTGGGGTCTGGTTTAGGGTTGGGTAAGATGTATTTTTAATATCACACTGAATGGTACACTCTTGATGGGGAAAAATTTTGGATGTTTTTCCATTCTCCATTATAGCCTATGAGATTCATTAGAATGAATGGGCCCATATGGTAAGGGTTAGGATTAGGGTTAGAGTTCAGGACACACATATGTTCAGTTTAAAATTGGGGTCTGGTTTAGGGTTGGGTAAGATGTATTTTTAATATCAAACTGAATGGTACACTATTGATGGAGAATAATTTTGGATGTTTTTCCATTCTCCATTATAGCCTATGAGATTCATTAGAATGAATGGGCCCATATGGTAAGGGTTAGGGTTAGGGTTAGAGTTCAGGACACACTTATGTTTGGGTGAATATTGGGGTTGGGTTTAGGGTTGGATAAGATGTATTTTTAATATCACACTGAATGGTACACTCTTGATGGGGAAAAATTTTGGATGTTTTTCCATTCTCCATTATAGCGTATGAGATTCATTAGAATGAATGGGCCCATATGGTAAGGGTTAGGGTTAGGGTTAGAGTTCAGGACACACATATGTTCGGTTTAAAATTGGGGTCTGGTTTAGGGTGGGTAAGATGTATTTTTAATATCACACTGAATCGTATACTCTAGATGGGAAAAATTTTGGATGCTTTTCCATTCTCCATTATAGCCTATGAGATTCATTAGAATGAATGGGCCCATATGGTAAGCGTTAGGGTTAGGGTTAGAGTTCAGGACACACTTATGTTTGGGTGAATATTGGGGTTGGGTTTAGGGTTGGATAAGATGTATTTTTAATATCACACTGAATGGTACACTCTTGATGGGGAAAAATTTTTGGAAGTTTTTCCATTCTCCATTATAGCCTATGAGATTCATTAGAATGAATGGGCCCATATGGTAAGGGTTAGGGTTAGGGTTAGAGTTCAGGACACACTTATGTTTGGGTGAATATTGGGGTTGGGTTTAGGGTTGGATAAGATGTATTTTTAATATCACACTGAATGGTACACTCTTGATGGGGAAAATTTTTGAATGTTTTTCCATTCTCCATTATAGCCTATGAGATTCATTAGAAAAATGGGACCATATGGTAAGGGTTAGGGTTAGGGTTAGAGTTCAGGACACACATATGTTCGGTTTAAAATTGGGGTCTGGTTTAGGGTTGGGTAAGATGTATTTTTAATATCACACTGAATGGTACACTCTTGATGGGGAAAAATTTTGAATGTTTTTCCATTCTCCATTATAGCCTATGAGATTCATTAGAATGAATGGGCCCATATGGTAAGGGTTAGGGTTAGACTTCAGGACACACTTATGTTTGGGTGAATATTGGGGTTGGGTTTAGGGTTGGATAAGATGTATTTTTAATATCACACTGAATGGTACACTCTTGATGGGGAAAAATTTTGGATGTTTTTCCATTCTCCATTATAGCCTATGAGATTCATTAGAATGAATGGGCCCATATGGTAAGGGTTAGGTTTAGGGTTAGACTTCAGGACACACATATGTTCGGTTTAAAATTGGGGTCTGGTTTAGGGTTGGGTAAGATGTATTTTTAATATCACACTGAATGTTATACTCTTGATGGGAAAAAATTTTGGAAGTTTTTCCATTCTCCATTATAGCCTATGAGATTCATTAGAATGAATGGGCCCATATGGTAAGGGTTAGGGTTAGGGTTAGACTTCAGGACACACTTATGTTTGGGTGAATACTGGGGTTGGGTTTAGGGTTGGATAAGATGTATTTTTAATATCACACTGAATGGTACACTCTTCATGGGGAAAAATTTTGGATGTTTTTCCATTCTCCATTATAGCCTATGAGATTCATTAGAAAAATGGGACCATATGGTAAGGGTTAGGGTTAGGGTTAGAGTTCAGGACACACATATGTTCGGTTTAAAATTGGGGTCTGGTTAAGGGTTGGGTAAGATGTATTTTTAATATCACACTGAATGCTACACTATTGATGGGGAAAAATTTTGGATGTTTTTCCATTCTCCATTATAGCCTATGAGATTCATTAGAATGAATGGGCCCATATGGTAAGGGTTAGGGTTAGGGTTAGAGTTCAGGACACACATATGTTGGGTTTAAAATTGGGGTCTGGTTTAGGGTTGGGTAAGATGTGTTTTTAATATCACACTGAATGGTATACTCTTGATGGGAAAAATTTTTGGAAGTTTTTCCATTCTCTATTATAGCCTATGAGATTCATTAGAATGAATGGGCCCGTATGGTAAGGGTTAGGGTTAGGGTTAGAGTTCAGGACACACATATGTTCAGTTTAAAATTGGGGTCTGGTTTAGGGTTGGGTAAGATGTATTTTTAATATCAAACTGAATGGTACACTATTGATGGAGAATAATTTTGGATGTTTTTCCATTCTCCATTATAGCCTATGAGATTCATTAGAATGAATGGGCCCATATGGTAAGGGTTAGGGTTAGGGTTAGACTTCAGGACACACTTATGTTTGGGTGAATATTGGGGTTGGGTTTAGGGTTGGATAAGATGTATTTTTAATATCACACTGAATGGTACACTCTTGATGGGGGAAAATTTTGGATGTTTTTCCATTCTCCATTATAGCCTATGAGATTCATTAGAATGAATGGGCCCATATGGTAAGGGTTAGGGTTAGACTTCAGGACACACTTATGTTTGGGTGAATATTGGGGTTGGGTTTAGGGTTGGATAAGATGTATTTTTAATATCACACTGAATGGTACACTCTTGATGGGGAAAAATTTTGAATGTTTTTCCATTCTCCATTATAGCCTATGAGATTCATTAGAATGAATGGGCCCATATGGTAAGGGTTAGGGTTAGACTTCAGGACACACTTATGTTTGGGTGAATATTGGGGTTGGGTTTAGGGTTGGATAAGATGTATTTTTAATATCACACTGAATGGTACACTCTTGATGGGGAAAAATTTTGGATGTTTTTCCATTCTCCATTATAGCCTATGAGATTCATTAGAATGAATGGGCCCATATGGTAAGGGTTAGGGTTAGGGTTAGAGTTCAGGACACACATATGTTCGGTTTAAAATTGGGGTCTGGTTTAGGGTTGGGTAAGATGTATTTTTAATATCACACTGAATGGTACACTCTTGATGGGGAAAAATTTTGGATGTTTTTCCATTCTCCATTATAGCGTATGAGATTCATTAGAATGAATGGGCCCATATGGTAAGGGTTAGGGTTAGGGTTAGAGTTCAGGACACACATATGTTGGGTTTAAAATTGGGGTCTGGTTTAGGGTTGGGTAAGATGTGTTTTTAATATCACACTGAATGGTATACTCTTGATGGGAAAAATTTTTGGAAGTTTTTCCATTCTCTATTATAGCCTATGAGATTCATTAGAATGAATGGGCCCATATGGTAAGGGTTAGGGTTAGGGTTAGAGTTCAGGACACACATATGTTCAGTTTAAAATTGGGGTCTGGTTTAGGGTTGGGTAAGATGTATTTTTAATATCAAACTGAATGGTACACTATTGATGGAGAATAATTTTGGATGTTTTTCCATTCTCCATTATAGCCTATGAGATTCATTAGAATGAATGGGCCCATATGGTAAGGGTTAGGGTTAGGGTTAGAGTTCAGGACACACTTATGTTTGGGTGAATATTGGGGTTGGGTTTAGGGTTGGATAAGATGTATTTTTAATATCACACTGAATGGTACACTCTTGATGGGGAAAAATTTTGGATGTTTTTCCATTCTCCATTATAGCGTATGAGATTCATTAGAATGAATGGGCCCATATGGTAAGGGTTAGGGTTAGGGTTAGAGTTCAGGACACACATATGTTCGGTTTAAAATTGGGGTCTGGTTTAGGGTGGGTAAGATGTATTTTTAATATCACACTGAATCGTATACTCTAGATGGGAAAAATTTTGGATGCTTTTCCATTCTCCATTATAGCCTATGAGATTCATTAGAATGAATGGGCCCATATGGTAAGGGTTAGGGTTAGGGTTAGACTTCAGGACACACTTATGTTTGGGTGAATATTGGGGTTGGGTTTAGGGTTGGATAAGATGTATTTTTAATATCACACTGAATGGTACACTCTTGATGGGGAAAAATTTTTGGAAGTTTTTCCATTCTCCATTATAGCCTATGAGATTCATTAGAATGAATGGGCCCATATGGTAAGGGTTAGGGTTAGGGTTAGAGTTCAGGACACACTTATGTTTGGGTGAATATTGGGGTTGGGTTTAGGGTTGGATAAGATGTATTTTTAATATCACACTGAATGGTACACTCTTGATGGGGGAAAATTTTGGATGTTTTTCCATTCTCCATTATAGCCTATGAGATTCATTAGAGTGAATGGGCCCATATGGTAAGGGTTAGGGTTAGACTTCAGGACACACTTATGTTTGGGTGAATATTGGGGTTGGGTTTAGGGTTGGATAAGATGTATTTTTAATATCACACTGAATGGTACACTCTTGATGGGGAAAAATTTTGAATGTTTTTCCATTCTCCATTATAGCCTATGAGATTCATTAGAATGAATGGGCCCATATGGTAAGGGTTAGGGTTAGACTTCAGGACACACTTATGTTTGGATGAATATTGGGGTTGGGTTTAGGGTTGGATAAGATGTATTTTTAATATCACACTGAATGGTACACTCTTGATGGGGAAAAATTTTGGATGTTTTTCCATTCTCCATTATAGCCTATGAGATTCATTAGAATGAATGGGCCCATATGGTAAGGGTTAGGGTTAGGGTTAGAGTTCAGGACACACATATGTTCGGTTTAAAATTGGGGTCTGGTTTAGGGTTGGGTAAGATGTATTTTTAATATCACACTGAATGGTATACTCTTGATGGGAAAAATTTTTGGAAGTTTTTCTATTCTCCATTATAGCCTATGAGATTCATTAGAATGAATCGGCCCATATGGTAAGGGTTAGGGTTAGGGTTAGACATCAGGACACACTTATGTTTGGGTGAATATTGGGGTTGGGTTTAGGGTTGGATAAGATGTATTTGTAATATCACACTGAATGGTACACTCTTGATGGGGGAAAATTTTGGATGTTTTTCCATTCTCCATTGTAGCCTATGAGATTCATTAGAATGAATGGGCCCATATGGTAAGGGTTAGGTTTAGGGTTAGACTTCAGGACACACATATGTTCGGTTTAAAATTGGGGTCTGGTTTAGGGTTGGGTAAGATGTATTTTTAATATCACACTGAAAGTTATACTCTTGATGGGAAAAAATTTTGGAAGTTTTTCCATTCTCCATTATAGCCTATGAGATTCATTAGAATGAATGGGCCCATATGGTAAGGGTTAGGGTTAGGGTTAGACTTCAGGACACACTTATGTTTGGGTGAATACTGGGGTTGGGTTTAGGGTTGGATAAGATGTATTTTTAATATCACACTGAATGGTACACTCTTCATGGGGAAAAATTTTGGATGTTTTTCCATTCTCCATTATAGCCTATGAGATTCATTAGAAAAATGGGACCATATGGTAAGGGTTAGGGTTAGGGTTAGAGTTCAGGACACACATATGTTCGGTTTAAAATTGGGGTCTGGTTAAGGGTTGGGTAAGATGTATTTTTAATATCACACTGAATGCTACACTATTGATGGAGAAAAATTTTGGATGTTTTTCCATTCTCCATTATAGCCTATGAGATTCATTAGAATGAATGGGCCCATATGGTAAGGGTTAGGGTTAGGGTTAGAGTTCTGGACACACTTATGTTTGGGTGAAAATTGGGGTTGGGTTTAGGGTTGGATAAGATGTATTTTTAATAACACACTGAATGGTACACACTTGATGGGGAAAAATTTTGGATGTTTTTCCATTCTCAATTATAGCCTATGAGATTCATTAGAATGAATGGGCCCATATGGTAAGGGTTAGGGTTAGGGTTAGAGTTCAGGACACACATATGTTGGGTTTAAAATTGGGGTCTGGTTTAGGGTTGGGTAAGATGTGTTTTTAATATCACACTGAATGGTATACTCTTGATGGGAAAAATTTTTGGAAGTTTTTCCATTCTCTATTATAGCCTATGAGATTCATTAGAATGAATGGGCCCATATGGTAAGGGTTAGGGTTAGGGTTAGAGTTCAGGACACACATATGTTCAGTTTAAAATTGGGGTCTGGTTTAGGGTTGGGTAAGATGTATTTTTAATATCAAACTGAATGGTACACTATTGATGGAGAAAAATTTTGGATGTTTTTCCATTCTCCATTATAGCCTATGAGATTCATTAGTATGAATGGGCCCATATGGTAAGGGTTAGGGTTAGGGTTAGAGTTCAGGACACACTTATGTTTGGGTGAATATTGGGGTTGGGTTTAGGGTTGGATAAGATGTATTTTTAATATCACACTGAATGGTACACTCTTGATGGGGGAAAATTTTGGATGTTTTTCCATTCTCCATTATAGCCTATGAGATTCATTAGAATGAATGGGCCCATATGGTAAGGGTTAGGGTTAGACTTCAGGACACACTTATGTTTGGGTGAATATTGGGGTTGGGTTTAGGGTTGGATAAGATGTATTTTTAATATCACACTGAATGGTACACTCTTGATGGGGAAAAATTTTGAATGTTTTTCCATTCTCCATTATAGCCTATGAGATTCATTAGAATGAATGGGCCCATATGGTAAGGGTTAGGGTTAGACTTCAGGACACACTTATGTTTGGGTGAATATTGGGGTTGGGTTTAGGGTTGGATAAGATGTATTTTTAATATCACACTGAATGGTACACTCTTGATGGGGAAAAATTTTGGATGTTTTTCCATTCTCCATTATAGCCTAAGAGATTCATTAGAATGAATGGGCCCATATGGTAAGGGTTAGGGTTAGGGTTAGAGTTCAGGACACACATATGTTCGGTTTAAAATTGGGGTCTGGTTTAGGGTTGGGTAAGATGTATTTTTAATATCACACTGAATGGTACACTCTTGATGGGGAAAAATTTTGGATGTTTTTCCATTCTCCATTATAGCGTATGAGATTCATTAGAATGAATGGGCCCATATGGTAAGGGTTAGGGTTAGGGTTAGAGTTCAAGACACACATATGTTCGGTTTAAAATTGGGGTCTGGTTTAGGGTTGGGTAAGATGTATTTTTAATATCACACTGAATCGTATACTCTAGATGGGAAAAATTTTGGATGCTTTTCCATTCTCCATTATAGCCTATGAGATTCATTAGAATGAATGGGCCCATATGGTAAGCGTTAGGGTTAGCGTTAGAGTTCAGGACACACTTATGTTTGGGTGAATATTGGGGTTGGGTTTAGGGTTGGATAAGATGTATTTTTAATATCACACTGAATGGTACACGCTTGATGGGGAAAAATTTTTGGAAGTTTTTCCATTCTCCATTATAGCCTATGAGATTCATTAGAATGAATGGGCCCATATGGTAAGGGTTAGGGTTAGGGTTAGAGTTCAGGACACACTTATGTTTGGGTGAATATTGGGGTTGGGTTTAGGGTTGGATAAGATGTATTTTTAATATCACACTGAATGGTACACTCTTGATGGGGAAAAATTTTGGATGTTTTTCCATTCTCCATTATAGCGTATGAGATTCATTAGAATGAATGGGCCCATATGGTAAGGGTTAGGGTTAGGGTTAGAGTTCAGGACACACATATGTTCGGTTTAAAATTGGGGTCTGGTTTAGGGTGGGTAAGATGTATTTTTAATATCACACTGAATCGTATACTCTAGATGGGAAAAATTTTGGATGCTTTTCCATTCTCCATTATAGCCTATGAGATTCATTAGAATGAATGGGCCCATATGGTAAGCGTTAGGGTTAGGGTTAGAGTTCAGGACACACTTATGTTTGGGTGAATATTGGGGTTGGGTTTAGGGTTGGATAAGATGTATTTTTAATATCACACTGAATGGTACACTCTTGATGGGGAAAAATTTTTGGAAGTTTTTCCATTCTCCATTATAGCCTATGAGATTCATTAGAATGAATGGGCCCATATGGTAAGGGTTAGGGTTAGACTTCAGGACACACTTATGTTTGGGTGAATATTGGGGTTGGGTTTAGGGTTGGATAAGATGTATTTTTAATATCACACTGAATGGTACACTCTTGATGGGGAAAAATTTTGGATGTTTTTCCATTCTCCATTATAGCCTAAGAGATTCATTAGAATGAATGGGCCCATATGGTAAGGGTTAGGGTTAGGGTTAGAGTTCAGGACACACATATGTTCGGTTTAAAATTGGGGTCTGGTTTAGGGTTGGGTAAGATGTATTTTTAATATCACACTGAATGGTACACTCTTGATGGGGAAAAATTTTGGATGTTTTTCCATTCTCCATTATAGCGTATGAGATTCATTAGAATGAATGGGCCCATATGGTAAGGGTTAGGGTTAGGGTTAGAGTTCAAGACACACATATGTTCGGTTTAAAATTGGGGTCTGGTTTAGGGTTGGGTAAGATGTATTTTTAATATCACACTGAATCGTATACTCTAGATGGGAAAAATTTTGGATGCTTTTCCATTCTCCATTATAGCCTATGAGATTCATTAGAATGAATGCGCCCAAATGGTAAGCGTTAGGGTTAGCGTTAGAGTTCAGGACACACTTATGTTTGGGTGAATATTGGGGTTGGGTTTAGGGTTGGATAAGATGTATTTTTAATATCACACTGAATGGTACACGCTTGATGGGGAAAAATTTTTGGAAGTTTTTCCATTCTCCATTATAGCCTATGAGATTCATTAGAATGAATGGGCCCATATGGTAAGGGTTAGGGTTAGGGTTAGAGTTCAGGACACACTTATGTTTGGGTGAATATTGGGGTTGGGTTTAGGGTTGGATAAGATGTATTTTTAATATCACACTGAATGGTACACTCTTGATGGGGAAAAATTTTGGATGTTTTTCCATTCTCCATTATAGCGTATGAGATTCATTAGAATGAATGGGCCCATATGGTAAGGGTTAGGGTTAGGGTTAGAGTTCAGGACACACATATGTTCGGTTTAAAATTGGGGTCTGGTTTAGGGTGGGTAAGATGTATTTTTAATATCACACTGAATCGTATACTCTAGATGGGAAAAATTTTGGATGCTTTTCCATTCTCCATTATAGCCTATGAGATTCATTAGAATGAATGGGCCCATATGGTAAGCGTTAGGGTTAGGGTTAGAGTTCAGGACACACTTATGTTTGGGTGAATATTGGGGTTGGGTTTAGGGTTGGATAAGATGTATTTTTAATATCACACTGAATGGTACACTCTTGATGGGGAAAAATTTTTGGAAGTTTTTCCATTCTCCATTATAGCCTATGAGATTCATTAGAATGAATGGGCCCATATGGTAAGGGTTAGGGTTAGGGTTAGAGTTCAGGACACACTTATGTTTGGGTGAATATTGGGGTTGGGTTTAGGGTTGGATAAGATGTATTTTTAATATCACACTGAATGGTACACTCTTGATGGGGGAAAATTTTGGATGTTTTTCCATTCTCCATTATAGCCTATGAGATTCATTAGAGTGAATGGGCCCATATGGTAAGGGTTAGGGTTAGACTTCAGGACACACTTATGTTTGGGTGAATATTGGGGTTGGGTTTAGGGTTGGATAAGATGTATTTTTAATATCACACTGAATGGTACACTCTTGATGGGGAAAAATTTTGAATGTTTTTCCATTCTCCATTATAGCCTATGAGATTCATTAGAATGAATGGGCCCATATGGTAAGGGTTAGGGTTAGACTTCAGGACACACTTATGTTTGGATGAATATTGGGGTTGGGTTTAGGGTTGGATAAGATGTATTTTTAATATCACACTGAATGGTACACTCTTGATGGGGAAAAATTTTGGATGTTTTTCCATTCTCCATTATAGCCTATGAGATTCATTAGAATGAATGGGCCCATATGGTAAGGGTTAGGGTTAGGGTTAGAGTTCAGGACACACATATGTTCGGTTTAAAATTGGGGTCTGGTTTAGGGTTGGGTAAGATGTATTTTTAATATCACACTGAATGGTATACTCTTGATGGGAAAAATTTTTGGAAGTTTTTCTATTCTCCATTATAGCCTATGAGATTCATTAGAATGAATCGGCCCATATGGTAAGGGTTAGGGTTAGGGTTAGACATCAGGACACACTTATGTTTGGGTGAATATTGGGGTTGGGTTTAGGGTTGGATAAGATGTATTTTTAATATCACACTGAATGGTACACTCTTGATGGGGGAAAATTTTGGATGTTTTTCCATTCTCCATTGTAGCCTATGAGATTCATTAGAATGAATGGGCCCATATGGTAAGGGTTAGGTTTAGGGTTAGACTTCAGGACACACATATGTTCGGTTTAAAATTGGGGTCTGGTTTAGGGTTGGGTAAGATGTATTTTTAATATCACACTGAATGTTATACTCTTGATGGGAAAAAATTTTGGAAGTTTTTCCATTCTCCATTATAGCCTATGAGATTCATTAGAATGAATGGGCCCATATGGTAAGGGTTAGGGTTAGGGTTAGACTTCAGGACACACTTATGTTTGGGTGAATACTGGGGTTGGGTTTAGGGTTGGATAAGATGTATTTTTAATATCACACTGAATGGTACACTCTTCATGGGGAAAAATTTTGGATGTTTTTCCATTCTCCATTATAGCCTATGAGATTCATTAGAAAAATGGGACCATATGGTAAGGGTTAGGGTTAGGGTTAGAGTTCAGGACACACATATGTTCGGTTTAAAATTGGGGTCTGGTTAAGGGTTGGGTAAGATGTATTTTTAATATCACACTGAATGCTACACTATTGATGGAGAAAAATTTTGGATGTTTTTCCATTCTCCATTATAGCCTATGAGATTCATTAGAATGAATGGGCCCATATGGTAAGGGTTAGGGTTAGGGTTAGAGTTCTGGACACACTTATGTTTGGGTGAAAATTGGGGTTGGGTTTAGGGTTGGATAAGATGTATTTTTAATAACACACTGAATGGTACACACTTGATGGGGAAAAATTTTGGATGTTTTTCCATTCTCAATTATAGCCTATGAGATTCATTAGAATGAATGGGCCCATATGGTAAGGGTTAGGGTTAGGGTTAGAGTTCAGGACACACATATGTTGGGTTTAAAATTGGGGTCTGGTTTAGGGTTGGGTAAGATGTGTTTTTAATATCACACTGAATGGTATACTCTTGATGGGAAAAATTTTTGGAAGTTTTTCCATTCTCTATTATAGCCTATGAGATTCATTAGAATGAATGGGCCCATATGGTAAGGGTTAGGGTTAGGGTTAGAGTTCAGGACACACATATGTTCAGTTTAAAATTGGGGTCTGGTTTAGGGTTGGGTAAGATGTATTTTTAATATCAAACTGAATGGTACACTATTGATGGAGAAAAATTTTGGATGTTTTTCCATTCTCCATTATAGCCTATGAGATTCATTAGTATGAATGGGCCCATATGGTAAGGGTTAGGGTTAGGGTTAGAGTTCAGGACACACTTATGTTTGGGTGAATATTGGGGTTGGGTTTAGGGTTGGATAAGATGTATTTTTAATATCACACTGAATGGTACACTCTTGATGGGGGAAAATTTTGGATGTTTTTCCATTCTCCATTATAGCCTATGAGATTCATTAGAATGAATGGGCCCATATGGTAAGGGTTAGGGTTAGACTTCAGGACACACTTATGTTTGGGTGAATATTGGGGTTGGGTTTAGGGTTGGATAAGATGTATTTTTAATATCACACTGAATGGTACACTCTTGATGGGGAAAAATTTTGAATGTTTTTCCATTCTCCATTATAGCCTATGAGATTCATTAGAATGAATGGGCCCATATGGTAAGGGTTAGGGTTAGACTTCAGGACACACTTATGTTTGGGTGAATATTGGGGTTGGGTTTAGGGTTGGATAAGATGTATTTTTAATATCACACTGAATGGTACACTCTTGATGGGGAAAAATTTTGGATGTTTTTCCATTCTCCATTATAGCCTAAGAGATTCATTAGAATGAATGGGCCCATATGGTAAGGGTTAGGGTTAGGGTTAGAGTTCAGGACACACATATGTTCGGTTTAAAATTGGGGTCTGGTTTAGGGTTGGGTAAGATGTATTTTTAATATCACACTGAATGGTACACTCTTGATGGGGAAAAATTTTGGATGTTTTTCCATTCTCCATTATAGCGTATGAGATTCATTAGAATGAATGGGCCCATATGGTAAGGGTTAGGGTTAGGGTTAGACTTCAAGACACACATATGTTCGGTTTAAAATTGGGGTCTGGTTTAGGGTTGGGTAAGATGTATTTTTAATATCACACTGAATCGTATACTCTAGATGGGAAAAATTTTGGATGCTTTTCCATTCTCCATTATAGCCTATGAGATTCATTAGAATGAATGGGCCCATATGGTAAGCGTTAGGGTTAGCGTTAGAGTTCAGGACACACTTATGTTTGGGTGAATATTGGGGTTGGGTTTAGGGTTGGATAAGATGTATTTTTAATATCACACTGAATGGTACACGCTTGATGGGGAAAAATTTTTGGAAGTTTTTCCATTCTCCATTATAGCCTATGAGATTCATTAGAATGAATGGGCCCATATGGTAAGGGTTAGGGTTAGGGTTAGAGTTCAGGACACACTTATGTTTGGGTGAATATTGGGGTTGGGTTTAGGGTTGGATAAGATGTATTTTTAATATCACACTGAATGGTACACTCTTGATGGGGAAAAATTTTGGATGTTTTTCCATTCTCCATTATAGCGTATGAGATTCATTAGAATGAATGGGCCCATATGGTAAGGGTTAGGGTTAGGGTTAGAGTTCAGGACACACATATGTTCGGTTTAAAATTGGGGTCTGGTTTAGGGTGGGTAAGATGTATTTTTAATATCACACTGAATCGTATACTCTAGATGGGAAAAATTTTGGATGCTTTTCCATTCTCCATTATAGCCTATGAGATTCATTAGAATGAATGGGCCCATATGGTAAGCGTTAGGGTTAGGGTTAGAGTTCAGGACACACTTATGTTTGGGTGAATATTGGGGTTGGGTTTAGGGTTGGATAAGATGTATTTTTAATATCACACTGAATGGTACACTCTTGATGGGGAAAAATTTTTGGAAGTTTTTCCATTCTCCATTATAGCCTATGAGATTCATTAGAATGAATGGGCCCATATGGTAAGGGTTAGGGTTAGGGTTAGAGTTCAGGACACACTTATGTTTGGGTGAATATTGGGGTTGGGTTTAGGGTTGGATAAGATGTATTTTTAATATCACACTGAATGGTACACTCTTGATGGGGGAAAATTTTGGATGTTTTTCCATTCTCCATTATAGCCTATGAGATTCATTAGAATGAATGGGCCCATATGCTAAGGGTTAGGGTTAGACTTCAGGACACACTTATGTTTGGGTGAATATTGGGGTTGGGTTTAGGGTTGGATAAGATGTATTTTTAATATCACACTGAATGGTACACTCTTGATGTGGAAAAATTTTGAATGTTTTTCCATTCTCCATTATAGCCTATGAGATTCATTAGAATGAATGGGCCCATATGGTAAGGGTTAGGGTTAGACTTCAGGACACACTTATGTTTGGATGAATATTGGGGTTGGGTTTAGGGTTGGATAAGATGTATTTTTAATATCACACTGAATGGTACACTCTTGATGGGGGAAAATTTTGGATGTTTTTCCATTCTCAATTATAGCCTGTGAGATTCATTAGAATGAATGGGCCCATATGGTAAGGGTTAGGTTTAGGGTTAGACTTCAGGACACACATATGTTCGGTTTAAAATTGGGGTCTGGTTTAGGGTTGGGTAAGATGTATTTTTAATATCACACTGAATGGTATACTCTTGATGGGAAAAAATTTTGGAAGTTTTTCCATTCTCCATTATAGCCTATGAGATTCATTAGAATGAATGGGCCCATATGGTAAGGGTTAGGGTTAGGGTTAGACTTCAGGACACACTTATGTTTGGGTGAATATTGGGGTTGGGTTTAGGGTTGGATAAGATGTATTTTTAATATCACACTCAATGGTACACTCTTGATGGGGAAAAATTTTGGATGTTTTTCCATTCTCCATTATAGCCTATGAGATTCATTAGAAAAATGGGACCATATGGTAAGGGTTAGGGTTAGGGTTAGAGTTCAGGACACACATATGTTCGGTTTAAAATTGGGGTCTGGTTTAGGGTGGGTAAGATGTATTTTTAATATCACACTGAATCGTATACTGTAGATGGGAAAAATTTTGGATGCTTTTCCATTCTCCATTATAGCCTATGAGATTCATTAGAATGAATGGGCCCATATGGTAAGCGTTAGGGTTAGGGTTAGAGTTCAGGACACACTTATGTTTGGGTGAATATTGGGGTTGGGTTTAGGGTTGGATAAGATGTATTTTTAATATCACACTGAATGGTACACTCTTGATGGGGAAAAATTTTTGGAAGTTTTTCCATTCTCCATTATAGCCTATGAGATTCATTAGAATGAATGGGCCCATATGGTAAGGGTTAGGGTTAGGGTTAGAGTTCAGGACACACTTATGTTTGGGTGAATATTGGGGTTGGGTTTAGGGTTGGATAAGATGTATTTTTAATATCACTCTGAATGGTACACTCTTGATGGGGGAAAATTTTGGATGTTTTTCCATTCTCCATTATAGCCTATGAGATTCATTAGAATGAATGGGCCCATATGGTAAGGGTTAGGGTTAGACTTCAGGACACACTTATGTTTGGGTGAATATTGGGGTTGGGCTTAGGGTTGGATAAGATGTATTTTTAATATCACACTGAATGGTACACTCTTGATGGGGAAAAATTTTGAATGTTTTTCCATTCTCCATTATAGCCTGTGAGATTCATTAGAATGAATGGGCCCATATGGTAAGGGTTAGGGTTAGACTTCAGGACACACTTATGTTTGGATGAATATTGGGGTTGGGTTTAGGGTTGGATAAGATGTATTTTTAATATCACACTGAATGGTACACACTTGATGGGGAAAAATTTTGGATGTTTTTCCATTCTCCATTATAGCCTATGAGATTCATTAGAATGAATGGGCCCATATGGTAAGGGTTAGGGTTAGACTTCAGGACACACTTATGTTTGGATGAATATTGGGGTTGGGTTTAGGGTTGGATAAGATGTATTTTTAATATCACACTGAATGGTACACTCTTGATGGGGGGAAATTTTGGATGTTTTTCCATTCTCAATTATAGCCTGTGAGATTCATTAGAATGAATGGGCCCATATGGTAAGGGTTAGGTTTAGGGTTAGACTTCAGGACACACATATGTTCGGTTTAAAATTGGGGTCTGGTTTAGGGTTGGGTAAGATGTATTTTTAATATCACACTGAATGGTATACTCTTGATGGGAAAAAATTTTGGAAGTTTTTCCATTCTCCATTATAGCCTATGAGATTCATTAGAATGAATGGGCCCATATGGTAAGGGTTAGGGTTAGGGTTAGACTTCAGGACACACTTATGTTTGGGTGAATATTGGGGTTGGGTTTAGGGTTGGATAAGATGTATTTTTAATATCACACTCAATGGTACACTCTTGATGGGGAAAAATTTTGGATGTTTTTCCATTCTCCATTATAGCCTATGAGATTCATTAGAAAAATGGGACCATATGGTAAGGGTTAGGGTTAGGGTTAGAGTTCAGGACACACATATGTTCGGTTTAAAATTGGGGTCTGGTTTAGGGTGGGTAAGATGTATTTTTAATATCACACTGAATCGTATACTGTAGATGGGAAAAATTTTGGATGCTTTTCCATTCTCCATTATAGCCTATGAGATTCATTAGAATGAATGGGCCCATATGGTAAGCGTTAGGGTTAGGGTTAGAGTTCAGGACACACTTATGTTTGGGTGAATATTGGGGTTGGGTTTAGGGTTGGATAAGATGTATTTTTAATATCACACTGAATGGTACACTCTTGATGGGGAAAAATTTTTGGAAGTTTTTCCATTCTCCATTATAGCCTATGAGATTCATTAGAATGAATGGGCCCATATGGTAAGGGTTAGGGTTAGGGTTAGAGTTCAGGACACACTTATGTTTGGGTGAATATTGGGGTTGGGTTTAGGGTTGGATAAGATGTATTTTTAATATCACTCTGAATGGTACACTCTTGATGGGGGAAAATTTTGGATGTTTTTCCATTCTCCATTATAGCCTATGAGATTCATTAGAATGAATGGGCCCATATGGTAAGGGTTAGGGTTAGACTTCAGGACACACTTATGTTTGGGTGAATATTGGGGTTGGGTTTAGGGTTGGATTAGATGTATTTTTAATATCACACTGAATGGTACACTCTTGATGGGGAAAAATTTTGAATGTTTTTCCATTCTCCATTATAGCCTATGAGATTCATTAGAATGAATGGGCCCATATGGTAAGGGTTAGGGTTAGACTTCAGGACACACTTATGTTTGGATGAATATTGGGGTTGGGTTTAGGGTTGGATAAGATGTATTTTTAATATCACACTGAATGGTACACACTTGATGGGGAAAAATTTTGGATGTTTTTCCATTCTCCATTATAGCCTATGAGATTCATTAGAATGAATGGGCCCATATGGTAAGGGTTAGGGTTAGGGTTAGAGTTCAGGACACACATATGTTGGGTTTAAAATTGGGGTCTGGTTTAGGGTTGGGTAAGATGTGTTTTTAATATCACACTGAATGGTATACTCTTGATGGGAAAAATTTTTGGAAGTTTTTCCATTCTCTATTATAGCCTCTGAGATTCATTAGAATGAATGGGCCCATATGGTAAGGGTTAGGGTTAGGGTTAGAGTTCAGGACACACATATGTTCGGTTTAAAATTGGGGTCTGGTTTAGGGTTGGGTAAGATGTATTTTTAATATCACACTGAATGGTATACTCTTGATGGGAAAAATTTTTGGAAGTTTTTCCATTCTCCATTATAGCCTATGAGATTCATTAGAATGAATGGGCCCATATGGTAAGGGTTAGGGTTAGGGTTAGACATCAGGACACATTTATGTTTGGGTGAATATTGGGGTTGGGTTTAGGGTTGGATAAGATGTATTTTTAATATCACACTGAATGGTACACTCTTGATGGGGGAAAATTTTGGATGTTTTTCCATTCTCAATTATAGCCTATGAGATTCATTAGAATGAATGGGCCCATATGGTAAGGGTTAGGTTTAGGGTTAGACTTCAGGACACACATATGTTCGGTTTAAAATTGGGGTCTGGTTTAGGGTTGGGTAAGATGTATTTTTAATATCACACTGAATGGTATACTCTTGATGGGAAAAAATTTTGGAAGTTTTTCCATTCTCCATTATAGCCTATGAGATTCATTAGAATGAATGGGCCCATATGGTAAGGGTTAGGGTTAGGGTTAGACTTCAGGACACACTTATGTTTGGGTGAATATTGGGGTTGGGTTTAGGGTTGGATAAGATGTATTTTTAATATCACACTCAATGGTACACTCTTGATGGGGAAAAATTTTGGATGTTTTTCCATTCTCCATTATAGCCTATGAGATTCATTAGAAAAATGGGACCATATGGTAAGGGTTAGGGTTAGGGTTAGAGTTCAGGACACACATATGTTCGGTTTAAAATTGGGGTCTGGTTTAGGGTGGGTAAGATGTATTTTTAATATCACACTGAATCGTATACTGTAGATGGGAAAAATTTTGGATGCTTTTCCATTCTCCATTATAGCCTATGAGATTCATTAGAATGAATGGGCCCATATGGTAAGCGTTAGGGTTAGGGTTAGAGTTCAGGACACACTTATGTTTGGGTGAATATTGGGGTTGGGTTTAGGGTTGGATAAGATGTATTTTTAATATCACACTGAATGGTACACTCTTGATGGGGAAAAATTTTTGGAAGTTTTTCCATTCTCCATTATAGCCTATGAGATTCATTAGAATGAATGGGCCCATATGGTAAGGGTTAGGGTTAGGGTTAGAGTTCAGGACACACTTATGTTTGGGTGAATATTGGGGTTGGGTTTAGGGTTGGATAAGATGTATTTTTAATATCACTCTGAATGGTACACTCTTGATGGGGGAAAATTTTGGATGTTTTTCCATTCTCCATTATAGCCTATGAGATTCATTAGAATGAATGGGCCCATATGGTAAGGGTTAGGGTTAGACTTCAGGACACACTTATGTTTGGGTGAATATTGGGGTTGGGTTTAGGGTTGGATAAGATGTATTTTTAATATCACACTGAATGGTACACTCTTGATGGGGAAAAATTTTGAATGTTTTTCCATTCTCCATTATAGCCTATGAGATTCATTAGAATGAATGGGCCCATATGGTAAGGGTTAGGGTTAGACTTCAGGACACACTTATGTTTGGATGAATATTGGGGTTGGGTTTAGGGTTGGATAAGATGTATTTTTAATATCACACTGAATGGTACACACTTGATGGGGAAAAATTTTGGATGTTTTTCCATTCTCCATTATAGCCTATGAGATTCATTAGAATGAATGGGCCCATATGGTAAGGGTTAGGGTTAGGGTTAGAGTTCAGGACACACATATGTTGGGTTTAAAATTGGGGTCTGGTTTAGGGTTGGGTAAGATGTGTTTTTAATATCACACTGAATGGTATACTCTTGATGGGAAAATTTTTTGGAAGTTTTTCCATTCTCTATTATAGCCTCTGAGATTCATTAGAATGAATGGGCCCATATGGTAAGGGTTAGGGTTAGGGTTAGAGTTCAGGACACACATATGTTCGGTTTAAAATTGGGGTCTGGTTTAGGGTTGGGTAAGATGTATTTTTAATATCACACTGAATGGTATACTCTTGATGGGAAAAATTTTTGGAAGTTTTTCCATTCTCCATTATAGCCTATGAGATTCATTAGAATGAATGGGCCCATATGGTAAGGGTTAGGGTTAGGGTTAGACATCAGGACACATTTATGTTTGGGTGAATATTGGGGTTGGGTTTAGGGTTGGATAAGATGTATTTTTAATATCACACTGAATGGTACACTCTTGATGGGGGAAAATTTTGGATGTTTTTCCATTCTCCATTATAGCCTATGAGATTCATTAGAATGAATGGGCCCATATGGTAAGGGTTAGGTTTAGGGTTAGACTTCAGGACACACATATGTTCGGTTTAAAATTGGGGTCTGGTTTAGGGTTGGGTAAGATGTATTTTTAATATCACACTGAATGTTATACTCTTGATGGGAAAAAATTTTGGAAGTTTTTCCATTCTCCATTATAGCCTATGAGATTCATTAGAATGAATGGGCCCATATGGTAAGGGTTAGGGTTAGGGTTAGACTTCAGGACACACTTATGTTTGGGTGAATACTGGGGTTGGGTTTAGGGTTGGATAAGATGTATTTTTAATATCACACTGAATGGAACACTCTTCATGGGGAAAAATTTTGGATGTTTTTCCATTCTCCATTATAGCCTATGAGATTCATTAGAAAAATGGGACCATATGGTAAGGGTTAGGGTTAGGGTTAGAGTTCAGGACACACATATGTTCGGTTTAAAATTGGGGTCTGGTTAAGGGTTGGGTAAGATGTATTTTTAATATCACACTGAATGCTACACTATTGATGGAGAAAAATTTTGGATGTTTTTCCATTCTCCAATATAGCCTATGAGATTCATTAGAATGAATGGGCCCATATGGTAAGGGTTAGGGTTAGGGTTAGGGTTAGAGTTCAGGACACACTTATGTTTGGGTGAAAATTGGGGTTGGGTTTAGGGTTGGATAAGATGTATTTTTAATAACACACTGAATGGTACACACTTGATGGGGAAAAATTTTGGATGTTTTTCCATTCTCCATTATAGCCTATGAGATTCATTAGAATGAATGGGCCCATATGGTAAGGGTTAGGGTTAGGGTTAGAGTTCAGGACACACATATGTTGGGTTTAAAATTGGGGTCTGGTTTAGGGTTGGGTAAGATGTGTTTTTAATATCACACTGAATGGTATACTCTTGATGGGAAAAATTTTTGGAAGTTTTTCCATTCTCTATTATAGCCTATGAGATTCATTAGAATGAATGGGCCCATATGGTAAGGGTTAGGGTTAGGGTTAGAGTTCAGGACACACATATGTTCAGTTTAAAATTGGGGTCTGGTTTAGGGTTGGGTAAGATGTATTTTTAATATCAAACTGAATGGTACACTATTGATGGAGAATAATTTTGGATGTTTTTCCATTCTCCATTATAGCCTATGAGATTCATTAGAATGAATGGGCCCATATGGTAAGGGTTAGGGTTAGGGTTAGACTTCAGGACACACTTATGTTTGGGTGAATATTGGGGTTGGGTTTAGGGTTGGATAAGATGTATTTTTAATATCACACTGAATGGTACACTCTTGATGGGGAAAAATTTTGGATGTTTTTCCATTCTCCATTATAGCCTATGAGATTCATTAGAATGAATGGGCCCATATGGTAAGGGTTAGGGTTAGGGTTAGACTTCAGGACACACTTATGTTTGGGTGAATATTGGGGTTGGGTTTAGGGTTGGATAAGATGTATTTTTAATATCACACTGAATGGTACACTCTTGATGGGGAAAATTTTTGAATGTTTTTCCATTCTCCATTATAGCCTATGAGATTCATTAGAAAAATGGGACCATATGGTAAGGGTTAGGGTTAGGGTTAGAGTTCAGGACACACATATGTTCGGTTTAAAATTGGGGTCTGGTTTAGGGTTGGGTAAGATGTATTTTTAATATCACACTGAATGGTACACTATTGATGGAGAAAAATTTTGGATGTTTTTCCATTCTCCATTATAGCCTATGAGATTCATTAGAATGAATGGGCCCATATGGTAAGGGTTAGGGTTAGGGTTAGAGTTCAGAACACACTTATGTTTGGGTGAATATTGGGGTTGGGTTTAGGGTTGGATAAGATGTATTTTTAATATCACACTGAATGGTACACTCTTGATGGGGGAAAATTTTGGATGTTTTTCCATTCTCCATTATAGCCTATGAGATTCATTAGAATGAATGGGCCCATATGGTAAGGGTTAGGGTTAGACTTCAGGACACACTTATGTTTGGGTGAATATTGGGGTTGGGTTTAGGGTTGGATAAGATGTATTTTTAATATCACACTGAATGGTACACTCTTGATAGGGAAAAATTTTGAATGTTTTTCCATTCTCCATTATAGCCTATGAGATTCATTAGAATGAATGGGCCCATATGGTAAGGGTTAGGGTTAGACTTCAGGACACACTTATGTTTGGGTGAATATTGGGGTTGGGTTTAGGGTTGGATAAGATGTATTTTTAATATCACACTGAATGGTACACTCTTGATGGGGAAAAATTTTGGATGTTTTTCCATTCTCCATTATAGCCTAAGAGATTCATTAGAATGAATGGGCCCATATGGTAAGGGTTAGGGTTAGGGTTAGAGTTCAGGACACACATATGTTCGGTTTAAAATTGGGGTCTGGTTTAGGGTTGGGTAAGATGTATTTTTAATATCACACTGAATGGTACACTCTTGATGGGGAAAAATTTTGGATGTTTTTCCATTCTCCATTATAGCGTATGAGATTCATTAGAATGAATGGGCCCATATGGTAAGGGTTAGGGTTAGGGTTAGAGTTCAGGACACACATATGTTCGGTTTAAAATTGGGGTCTGGTTTAGGGTTGGGTAAGATGTATTTTTAATATCACACTGAATCGTATACTCTAGATGGGAAAAATTTTGGATGCTTTTCCATTCTCCATTATAGCCTATGAGATTCATTAGAATGAATGGGCCCATATGGTAAGCGTTAGGGTTAGGGTTAGAGTTCAGGACACACTTATGTTTGGGTGAATATTGGGGTTGGGTTTAGGGTTGGATAAGATGTATTTTTAATATCACACTGAATGGTACACTCTTGATGGGGAAAAATTTTTGGAAGTTTTTCCATTCTCCATTATAGCCTATGAGATTCATTAGAATGAATGGGCCCATATGGTAAGTGTTAGGGTTAGGGTTAGAGTTCAGGACACACTTATGTTTGGGTGAATATTGGGGTTGGGTTTAGGGTTGGATAAGATGTATTTTTAATATCACACTGAATGGTACACTCTTGATGGGGAAAAATTTTGGATGTTTTTCCATTCTCCATTATAGCGTATGAGATTCATTAGAATGAATGGGCCCATATGGTAAGGGTTAGGGTTAGGGTTAGAGTTCAGGACACACATATGTTCGGTTTAAAATTGGGGTCTGGTTTAGGGTGGGTAAGATGTATTTTTAATATCACACTGAATCGTATACTCTAGATGGGAAAAATTTTGGATGCTTTTCCATTCTCCATTATAGCCTATGAGATTCATTAGAATGAATGGGCCCATATGGTAAGCGTTAGGGTTAGGGTTAGAGTTCAGGACACACTTATGTTTGGGTGAATATTGGGGTTGGGTTTAGGGTTGGATAAGATGTATTTTTAATATCACACTGAATGGTACACTCTTGATGGGGAAAAATTTTTGGAAGTTTTTCCATTCTCCATTATAGCCTATGAGATTCATTAGAATGAATGGGCCCATATGGTAAGGGTTAGGGTTAGGGTTGGAGTTCAGGACACACTTATGTTTGGGTGAATATTGGGGTTGGGTTTAGGGTTGGATAAGATGTATTTTTAATATCACACTGAATGGTACACTCTTGATGGGGGAAAATTTTGGATGTTTTTCCATTCTCCATTATAGCCTATGAGATTCATTAGAATGAATGGGCCCATATGGTAAGGGTTAGGGTTAGACTTCAGGACACACTTATGTTTGGGTGAATATTGGGGTTGGGTTTAGGGTTGGATAAGATGTATTTTTAATATCACACTGAATGGTACACTCTTGATGGGGAAAAATTTTGAATGTTTTTCCATTCTCCATTATAGCCTATGAGATTCATTAGAATGAATGGGCCCATGTGGTAAGGGTTAGGGTTAGACTTCAGGACACACTTATGTTTGGATGAATATTGGGGTTGGGTTTAGGGTTGGATAACATGTATTTTTAATATCACACTGAATGGTACACTCTTGATGGGGAAAAATTTTGGATGTTTTTCCATTCTCCATTATAGCGTATGAGATTCATTAGAATGAATGGGCCCATATGGTAAGGGTTAGGGTTAGGGTTAGAGTTCAGGACACACATATGTTCGGTTTAAAATTGGGGTCTGGTTTAGGGTTGGGTAAGATGTATTTTTAATATCACACTGAATGGTATACTCTTGATGGGAAAAATTTTTGGAAGTTTTTCCATTCTCCATTATAGCCTATGAGATTCATTAGAATGAATCGGCCCATATGGTAAGGGTTAGGGTTAGGGTTAGACATCAGGACACACTTATGTTTGGGTGAATATTGGGGTTGGGTTTAGGGTTGGATAAGATGTATTTTTCATATCACACTGAATGGTACACTCTTGATGGGGGAAAATTTTGGATGTTTTTCCATTCTCCATTATAGCCTATGAGATTCATTAGAATGAATGGGCCCATATGGTAAGGGTTAGGTTTAGGGTTAGACTTCAGGACACACATATGTTCGGTTTAAAATTGGGGTCTGGTTTAGGGTTGGGTAAGATGTATTTTTAATATCACACTGAATGGTATACTCTTGATGGGAATAAATTTTGGAAGTTTTTCCATTCTCCATTATAGCCTATGAGATTCATTAGAATGAATGGGCCCATATGGTAAGGGTTAGGGTTAGGGTTAGACTTCAGGACACACTTATGTTTGGGTGAATATTGGGGTTGGGTTTAGGGTTGGATAAGATGTATTTTTAATATCACACTGAATTGTACACTCTTCATGGGGAAAAATTTTGGATGTTTTTCCATTCTCCATTATAGCCTATGAGATTCATTAGAAAAATGGGACCATATGGTAAGGGTTAGGGTTAGGGTTAGAGTTCAGGACACACATATTTTCGGTTTAAAATTGGGGTCTGGTTAAGGGTTGGGTAAGATGTATTTTTAATATCACACTGAATGCTACACTATTGATGGAGAAAAATTTTGGATGTTTTTCCATTCTCCATTATAGCCTATGAGATTCATTAGAAAGAATGGGCCCATATGGTAAGGGTTAGGGTTAGGGTTAGACATCAGGACACACTTATGCTTGGGTGAATATTGGGGTTGGGTTTAGGGTTGGATAAGATGTATTTTTAATATCACACTGAATGGTACACTCTTGATGGGGGAAAATTTTGGATGTTTTTCCATTCTCCATTATAGCCTATGAGATTCATTAGAATGAATGGGCCCATATGGTAAGGGTTAGGGTTAGGGTTAGAGTTCAGGACACACTTATGTTTGGGTGAAAATTGGGGTTGGGTTTAGGGTTGGATAAGATGTATTTTTAATATCACACTGAATGGTACACACTTGATGGGGAAAAATTTTGGATGTTTTTCCATTCTCCATTATAGCCTATGAGATTCATTAGAATGAATGGGCCCATATGGTAAGGGTTAGGGTTAGGGTTAGAGTTCAGGACACACTTATGTTTGGGTGAATATTGGGGTTGGGTTTAGGGTTGGATAAGATGTATTTTTAATATCACACTGAATGGTACACTCTTGATGGGGAAAAATTTTGGATGTTTTTCCATTCTCCATTATAGCGTATGAGATTCATTAGAATGAATGGGCCCATATGGTAAGGGTTAGGGTTAGGGTTAGAGTTCAGGACACACATATGTTCGGTTTAAAATTGGGGTCTGGTTTAGGGTTGGATAAGATGTATTTTTAATATCACACTGAATGGTACACACTTGATGGGGAAAAATTTTGGATGTTTTTCCATTCTCCATTATAGCCTATGAGATTCATTAGAATGAATGGGCCCATATGGTAAGGGTTAGGGTTAGGGTTAGAGTTCAGGACACACTTATGTTTGGGTGAATATTGGGGTTGGGTTTAGGGTTGGATAAGATGTATTTTTAATATCACACTGAATGGTACACTCTTGATGGGGAAAAATTTTGGATGTTTTTCCATTCTCCATTATAGCGTATGAGATTCATTAGAATGAATGGGCCCATATGGTAAGGGTTAGGGTTAGGGTTAGAGTTCAGGACACACATATGTTCGGTTTAAAATCGGGGTCTGGTTTAGGGTGGGTAAGATGTATTTTTAATATCACACTGAATCGTATACTCTAGATGGGAAAAATTTTGGATGCTTTTCCATTCTCCATTATAGCCTATGAGATTCATTAGAATGAATGGGCCCATATGGTAAGCGTTAGGGTTAGGGTTAGAGTTCAGGACACACTTATGTTTGGGTGAATATTGGGGTTGGGTTTAGGGTTGGATAAGATGTATTTTTAATATCACACTGAATGGTACACTCTTGATGGGGAAAAATTTTTGGAAGTTTTTCCATTCTCCATTATAGCCTATGAGATTCATTAGAATGAATGGGCCCATATGGTAAGGGTTAGGGTTAGGGTTGGAGTTCAGGACACACTTATGTTTGGGTGAATATTGGGGTTGGGTTTAGGGTTGGATAAGATGTATTTTTAATATCACACTGAATGGTACACTCTTGATGGGGGAAAATTTTGGATGTTTTTCCATTCTCCATTATAGCCTATGAGATTCATTAGAATGAATGGGCCCATATGGTAAGGGTTAGGGTTAGACTTCAGGACACACTTATGTTTGGGTGAATATTGGGGTTGGGTTTAGGGTTGGATAAGATGTATTTTTAATATCACACTGAATGGTACACTCTTGATGGGGAAAAATTTTGAATGTTTTTCCATTCTCCATTATAGCCTATGAGATTCATTAGAATGAATGGGCCCATGTGGTAAGGGTTAGGGTTAGACTTCAGGACACACTTATGTTTGGATGAATATTGGGGTTGGGTTTAGGGTTGGATAACATGTATTTTTAATATCACACTGAATGGTACACTCTTGATGGGGAAAAATTTTGGATGTTTTTCCATTCTCCATTATAGCGTATGAGATTCATTAGAATGAATGGGCCCATATGGTAAGGGTTAGGGTTAGGGTTAGAGTTCAGGACACACATATGTTCGGTTTAAAATTGGGGTCTGGTTTAGGGTTGGTAAGATGTATTTTTAATATCACACTGAATGGTATACTCTTGATGGGAAAAATTTTTGGAAGTTTTTCCATTCTCCATTATAGCCTATGAGATTCATTAGAATGAATCGGCCCATATGGTAAGGGTTAGGGTTAGGGTTAGACATCAGGACACACTTATGTTTGGGTGAATATTGGGGTTGGGTTTAGGGTTGGATAAGATGTATTTTTCATATCACACTGAATGGTACACTCTTGATGGGGGAAAATTTTGGATGTTTTTCCATTCTCCATTATAGCCTATGAGATTCATTAGAATGAATGGGCCCATATGGTAAGGGTTAGGTTTAGGGTTAGACTTCAGGACACACATATGTTCGGTTTAAAATTGGGGTCTGGTTTAGGGTTGGGTAAGATGTATTTTTAATATCACACTGAATGGTATACTCTTGATGGGAATAAATTTTGGAAGTTTTTCCATTCTCCATTATAGCCTATGAGATTCATTAGAATGAATGGGCCCATATGGTAAGGGTTAGGGTTAGGGTTAGACTTCAGGACACACTTATGTTTGGGTGAATATTGGGGTTGGGTTTAGGGTTGGATAAGATGTATTTTTAATATCACACTGAATTGTACACTCTTCATGGGGAAAAATTTTGGATGTTTTTCCATTCTCCATTATAGCCTATGAGATTCATTAGAAAAATGGGACCATATGGTAAGGGTTAGGGTTAGGGTTAGAGTTCAGGACACACATATTTTCGGTTTAAAATTGGGGTCTGGTTAAGGGTTGGGTAAGATGTATTTTTAATATCACACTGAATGCTACACTATTGATGGAGAAAAATTTTGGATGTTTTTCCATTCTCCATTATAGCCTATGAGATTCATTAGAAAGAATGGGCCCATATGGTAAGGGTTAGGGTTAGGGTTAGACATCAGGACACACTTATGCTTGGGTGAATATTGGGGTTGGGTTTAGGGTTGGATAAGATGTATTTTTAATATCACACTGAATGGTACACTCTTGATGGGGGAAAATTTTGGATGTTTTTCCATTCTCCATTATAGCCTATGAGATTCATTAGAATGAATGGGCCCATATGGTAAGGGTTAGGTTTAGGGTTAGACTTCAGGACACACATATGTTCGGTTTAAAATTGGGGTCTGGTTTAGGGTTGGGTAAGATGTATTTTTAATATCACACTGAATGGTATACTCTTGATGGGAATAAATTTTGGAAGTTTTTCCATTCTCCATTATAGCCTATGAGATTCATTAGAATGAATGGGCCCATATGGTAAGGGTTAGGGTTAGGGTTAGACTTCAGGACACACTTATGTTTGGGTGAATATTGGGGTTGGGTTTAGGGTTGGATAAGATGTATTTTTAATATCACACTGAATTGTACACTCTTCATGGGGAAAAATTTTGGATGTTTTTCCATTCTCCATTATAGCCTATGAGATTCATTAGAAAAATGGGACCATATGGTAAGGGTTAGGGTTAGGGTTAGAGTTCAGGACACACATATTTTCGGTTTAAAATTGGGGTCTGGTTAAGGGTTGGGTAAGATGTATTTTTAATATCACACTGAATGCTACACTATTGATGGAGAAAAATTTTGGATGTTTTTCCATTCTCCATTATAGCCTATGAGATTCATTAGAAAGAATGGGCCCATATGGTAAGGGTTAGGGTTAGGGTTAGACATCAGGACACACTTATGCTTGGGTGAATATTGGGGTTGGGTTTAGGGTTGGATAAGATGTATTTTTAATATCACACTGAATGGTACACTCTTGATGGGGGAAAATTTTGGATGTTTTTCCATTCTCCATTATAGCCTATGAGATTCATTAGAATGAATGGGCCCATATGGTAAGGGTTAGGGTTAGGGTTAGAGTTCAGGACACACTTATGTTTGGGTGAAAATTGGGGTTGGGTTTAGGGTTGGATAAGATGTATTTTTAATATCACACTGAATGGTACACACTTGATGGGGAAAAATTTTGGATGTTTTTCCATTCTCCATTATAGCCTATGAGATTCATTAGAATGAATGGGCCCATATGGTAAGGGTTAGGGTTAGGGTTAGAGTTCAGGACACACTTATGTTTGGGTGAATATTGGGGTTGGGTTTAGGGTTGGATAAGATGTATTTTTAATATCACACTGAATGGTACACTCTTGATGGGGAAAAATTTTGGATGTTTTTCCATTCTCCATTATAGCGTATGAGATTCATTAGAATGAATGGGCCCATATGGTAAGGGTTAGGGTTAGGGTTAGAGTTCAGGACACACATATGTTCGGTTTAAAATTGGGGTCTGGTTTAGGGTTGGATAAGATGTATTTTTAATATCACACTGAATGGTACACACTTGATGGGGAAAAATTTTGGATGTTTTTCCATTCTCCATTATAGCCTATGAGATTCATTAGAATGAATGGGCCCATATGGTAAGGGTTAGGGTTAGGGTTAGAGTTCAGGACACACTTATGTTTGGGTGAATATTGGGGTTGGGTTTAGGGTTGGATAAGATGTATTTTTAATATCACACTGAATGGTACACTCTTGATGGGGAAAAATTTTGGATGTTTTTCCATTCTCCATTATAGCGTATGAGATTCATTAGAATGAATGGGCCCATATGGTAAGGGTTAGGGTTAGGGTTAGAGTTCAGGACACACATATGTTCGGTTTAAAATCGGGGTCTGGTTTAGGGTGGGTAAGATGTATTTTTAATATCACACTGAATCGTATACTCTAGATGGGAAAAATTTTGGATGCTTTTCCATTCTCCATTATAGCCTATGAGATTCATTAGAATGAATGGGCCCATATGGTAAGCGTTAGGGTTAGGGTTAGAGTTCAGGACACACTTATGTTTGGGTGAATATTGGGGTTGGGTTTAGGGTTGGATAAGATGTATTTTTAATATCACACTGAATGGTACACTCTTGATGGGGAAAAATTTTTGGAAGTTTTTCCATTCTCCATTATAGCCTATGAGATTCATTAGAATGAATGGGCCCATATGGTAAGGGTTAGGGTTAGGGTTGGAGTTCAGGACACACTTATGTTTGGGTGAATATTGGGGTTGGGTTTAGGGTTGGATAAGATGTATTTTTAATATCACACTGAATGGTACACTCTTGATGGGGGAAAATTTTGGATGTTTTTCCATTCTCCATTATAGCCTATGAGATTCATTAGAATGAATGGGCCCATATGGTAAGGGTTAGGGTTAGACTTCAGGACACACTTATGTTTGGGTGAATATTGGGGTTGGGTTTAGGGTTGGATAAGATGTATTTTTAATATCACACTGAATGGTACACTCTTGATGGGGAAAAATTTTGAATGTTTTTCCATTCTCCATTATAGCCTATGAGATTCATTAGAATGAATGGGCCCATGTGGTAAGGGTTAGGGTTAGACTTCAGGACACACTTATGTTTGGATGAATATTGGGGTTGGGTTTAGGGTTGGATAACATGTATTTTTAATATCACACTGAATGGTACACTCTTGATGGGGAAAAATTTTGGATGTTTTTCCATTCTCCATTATAGCGTATGAGATTCATTAGAATGAATGGGCCCATATGGTAAGGGTTAGGGTTAGGGTTAGAGTTCAGGACACACATATGTTCGGTTTAAAATTGGGGTCTGGTTTAGGGTTGGGTAAGATGTATTTTTAATATCACACTGAATGGTATACTCTTGATGGGAAAAATTTTTGGAAGTTTTTCCATTCTCCATTATAGCCTATGAGATTCATTAGAATGAATCGGCCCATATGGTAAGGGTTAGGGTTAGGGTTAGACATCAGGACACACTTATGTTTGGGTGAATATTGGGGTTGGGTTTAGGGTTGGATAAGATGTATTTTTCATATCACACTGAATGGTACACTCTTGATGGGGGAAAATTTTGGATGTTTTTCCATTCTCCATTATAGCCTATGAGATTCATTAGAATGAATGGGCCCATATGGTAAGGGTTAGGTTTAGGGTTAGACTTCAGGACACACATATGTTCGGTTTAAAATTGGGGTCTGGTTTAGGGTTGGGTAAGATGTATTTTTAATATCACACTGAATGGTATACTCTTGATGGGAATAAATTTTGGAAGTTTTTCCATTCTCCATTATAGCCTATGAGATTCATTAGAATGAATGGGCCCATATGGTAAGGGTTAGGGTTAGGGTTAGACTTCAGGACACACTTATGTTTGGGTGAATATTGGGGTTGGGTTTAGGGTTGGATAAGATGTATTTTTAATATCACACTGAATTGTACACTCTTCATGGGGAAAAATTTTGGATGTTTTTCCATTCTCCATTATAGCCTATGAGATTCATTAGAAAAATGGGACCATATGGTAAGGGTTAGGGTTAGGGTTAGAGTTCAGGACACACATATTTTCGGTTTAAAATTGGGGTCTGGTTAAGGGTTGGGTAAGATGTATTTTTAATATCACACTGAATGCTACACTATTGATGGAGAAAAATTTTGGATGTTTTTCCATTCTCCATTATAGCCTATGAGATTCATTAGAAAGAATGGGCCCATATGGTAAGGGTTAGGGTTAGGGTTAGACATCAGGACACACTTATGCTTGGGTGAATATTGGGGTTGGGTTTAGGGTTGGATAAGATGTATTTTTAATATCACACTGAATGGTACACTCTTGATGGGGGAAAATTTTGGATGTTTTTCCATTCTCCATTATAGCCTATGAGATTCATTAGAATGAATGGGCCCATATGGTAAGGGTTAGGGTTAGGGTTAGAGTTCAGGACACACTTATGTTTGGGTGAAAATTGGGGTTGGGTTTAGGGTTGGATAATATGTATTTTTAATATCACACTGAATGGTACACACTTGATGGGGAAAAATTTTGGATGTTTTTCCATTCTCCATTATAGCCTATGAGATTCATTAGAATGAATGGGCCCATATGGTAAGGGTTAGGGTTAGGGTTAGAGTTCAGGACACACTTATGTTTGGGTGAATATTGGGGTTGGGTTTAGGGTTGGATAAGATGTATTTTTAATATCACACTGAATGGTACACTCTTGATGGGGAAAAATTTTGGATGTTTTTCCATTCTCCATTATAGCGTATGAGATTCATTAGAATGAATGGGCCCATATGGTAAGGGTTAGGGTTAGGGTTAGAGTTCAGGACACACATATGTTCGGTTTAAAATTGGGGTCTGGTTTAGGGTTGGATAAGATGTATTTTTAATATCACACTGAATGGTACACACTTGATGGGGAAAAATTTTGGATGTTTTTCCATTCTCCATTATAGCCTATGAGATTCATTAGAATGAATGGGCCCATATGGTAAGGGTTAGGGTTAGGGTTAGAGTTCAGGACACACTTATGTTTGGGTGAATATTGGGGTTGGGTTTAGGGTTGGATAAGATGTATTTTTAATATCACACTGAATGGTACACTCTTGATGGGGAAAAATTTTGGATGTTTTTCCATTCTCCATTATAGCGTATGAGATTCATTAGAATGAATGGGCCCATATGGTAAGGGTTAGGGTTAGGGTTAGAGTTCAGGACACACATATGTTCGGTTTAAAATTGGGGTCTGGTTTAGGGTGGGTAAGATGTATTTTTAATATCACACTGAATCGTATACTCTAGATGGGAAAAATTTTGGATGCTTTTCCATTCTCCATTATAGCCTATGAGATTCATTAGAATGAATGGGCCCATATGGTAAGCGTTAGGGTTAGGGTTAGAGTTCAGGACACACTTATGTTTGGGTGAATATTGGGGTTGGGTTTAGGGTTGGATAAGATGTATTTTTAATATCACACTGAATGGTACACTCTTGATGGGGAAAAATTTTTGGAAGTTTTTCCATTCTCCATTATAGCCTATGAGATTCATTAGAATGAATGGGCCCATATGGTAAGGGTTAGGGTTAGGGTTAGAGTTCAGGACACACTTATGTTTGGGTGAATATTGGGGTTGGGTTTAGGGTTGGATAAGATGTATTTTTAATATCACACTGAATGGTACACTCTTGATGGGGGAAAATTTTGGATGTTTTTCCATTCTCCATTATAGCCTATGAGATTCATTAGAGTGAATGGGCCCATATGGTAAGGGTTAGGGTTAGACTTCAGGACACACTTATGTTTGGGTGAATATTGGGGTTGGGTTTAGGGTTGGATAAGATGTATTTTTAATATCACACTGAATGGTACACTCTTGATGGGGAAAAATTTTGAATGTTTTTCCATTCTCCATTATAGCCTATGAGATTCATTAGAATGAATGGGCCCATATGGTAAGGGTTAGGGTTAGACTTCAGGACACACTTATGTTTGGATGAATATTGGGGTTGGGTTTAGGGTTGGATAAGATGTATTTTTAATATCACACTGAATGGTACACTCTTGATGGGGAAAAATTTTGGATGTTTTTCCATTCTCCATTATAGCCTATGAGATTCATTAGAATGAATGGGCCCATATGGTAAGGGTTAGGGTTAGGGTTAGAGTTCAGGACACACATATGTTCGGTTTAAAATTGGGGTCTGGTTTAGGGTTGGGTAAGATGTATTTTTAATATCACACTGAATGGTATACTCTTGATGGGAAAAATTTTTGGAAGTTTTTCCATTCTCCATTATAGCCTATGAGATTCATTAGAATGAATCGGCCCATATGGTAAGGGTTAGGGTTAGGGTTAGACATCAGGACACACTTATGTTTGGGTGAATATTGGGGTTGGGTTTAGGGTTGGATAAGATGTATTTTTAATATCACACTGAATGGTACACTCTTGATGGGGGAAAATTTTGGATGTTTTTCCATTCTCCATTATAGCCTATGAGATTCATTAGAATGAATGGGCCCATATGGTAAGGGTTAGGTTTAGGGTTAGACTTCAGGACACACATATGTTCGGTTTAAAATTGGGGTCTGGTTTAGGGTTGGGTAAGATGTATTTTTAATATCACACTGAATGGTATACTCTTGATGGGAATAAATTTTGGAAGTTTTTCCATTCTCCATTATAGCCTATGAGATTCATTAGAATGAATGGGCCCATATGGTAAGGGTTAGGGTTAGGGTTAGACTTCAGGACACACTTATGTTTGGGTGAATATTGGGGTTGGGTTTAGGGTTGGATAAGATGTATTTTTAATATCACACTGAATGGTACACTCTTCATGGGGAAAAATTTTGGATGTTTTTCCATTCTCCATTATAGCCTATGAGATTCATTAGAAAAATGGGACCATATGGTAAGGGTTAGGGTTAGGGTTAGAGTTCAGGACACACATATGTTCGGTTTAAAATTGGGGTCTGGTTAAGGGTTGGGTAAGATGTATTTTTAATATCACACTGAATGCTACACTATTGATGGAGAAAAATTTTGGATGTTTTTCCATTCTCCATTATAGCCTATGAGATTCATTAGAATGAATGGGCCCATATGGTAAGGGTTAGGGTTAGGGTTAGACATCAGGACACACTTATGCTTGGGTGAATATTGGGGTTGGGTTTAGGGTTGGATAAGATGTATTTTTAATATCACACTGAATGGTACACTCTTGATGGGGGAAAATTTTGGATGTTTTTCCATTCTCCATTATAGCCTATGAGATTCATTAGAATGAATGGGCCCATATGGTAAGGGTTAGGTTTAGGGTTAGACTTCAGGACACACATATGTTCGGTTTAAAATTGGGGTTTGGTTTAGGGTTGGGTAAGATGTATTTTTAATATCACACTGAATGTTATACTCTTGATGGGAAAAAATTTTGGAAGTTTTTCCATTCTCCATTATAGCCTATGAGATTCATTAGAATGAATGGGCCCATATGGTAAGGGTTAGGGTTAGGGTTAGACTTCAGGACACACTTATGTTTGGGTGAAAATTGGGGTTGGGTTTAGGGTTGGATAAGATGTATTTTTAATAACACACTGAATGGTACACACTTGATGGGGAAAAATTTTGGTTGTTTTTCCATTCTCCATTATAGCCTATGAGATTCATTAGAATGAATGGGCCCATATGGTAAGGGTTAGGGTTAGGGTTAGAGTTCAGGACACACATATGTTGGGTTTAAAATTGGGGTCTGGTTTAGGGTTGGGTAAGATGTGTTTTTAATATCACACTGAATGGTATACTCTTGATGGGAAAAATTTTTGGAAGTTTTTCCATTCTCTATTATAGCCTATGAGATTCATTAGAATGAATGGGCCCATATGGTAAGGGTTAGGGTTAGGGTTAGAGTTCAGGACACACATATGTTCAGTTTAAAATTGGGGTCTGGTTTAGGGTTGGGTAAGATGTATTTTTAATATCAAACTGAATGGTACACTATTGATGGAGAATAATTTTGGATGTTTTTCCATTCTCCATTATAGCCTATGAGATTCATTAGAATGAATGGGCCCATATGGTAAGGGTTAGGGTTAGGGTTAGAGTTCAGGACACACATATGTTCGGTTTAAAATTGGGGTCTGGTTTAGGGTTGGGTAAGATGTATTTTTAATATCACACTGAATGGTATACTCTTGATGGGAAAAATTTTTGGAAGTTTTTCCATTCTCCATTATAGCCTATGAGATTCATTAGAATGAATCGGCCCATATGGTAAGGGTTAGGGTTAGGGTTAGACATCAGGACACACTTATGTTTGGGTGAATATTGGGGTTGGGTTTAGGGTTGGATAAGATGTATTTTTAATATCACACTGAATGGTACACTCTTGATGGGGGAAAATTTTGGATGTTTTTCCATTCTCCATTATAGCCTATGAGATTCATTAGAATGAATGGGCCCATATGGTAAGGGTTAGGTTTAGGGTTAGACTTCAGGACACACATATGTTCGGTTTAAAATTGGGGTCTGGTTTAGGGTTGGGTAAGATGTATTTTTAATATCACACTGAATGGTATACTCTTGATGGGAATAAATTTTGGAAGTTTTTCCATTCTCCATTATAGCCTATGAGATTCATTAGAATGAATGGGCCCATATGGTAAGGGTTAGGGTTAGGGTTAGACTTCAGGACACACTTATGTTTGGGTGAATATTGGGGTTGGGTTTAGGGTTGGATAAGATGTATTTTTAATATCACACTGAATGGTACACTCTTCATGGGGAAAAATTTTGGATGTTTTTCCATTCTCCATTATAGCCTATGAGATTCATTAGAAAAATGGGACCATATGGTAAGGGTTAGGGTTAGGGTTAGAGTTCAGGACACACATATGTTCGGTTTAAAATTGGGGTCTGGTTAAGGGTTGGGTAAGATGTATTTTTAATATCACACTGAATGCTACACTATTGATGGAGAAAAATTTTGGATGTTTTTCCATTCTCCATTATAGCCTATGAGATTCATTAGAATGAATGGGCCCATATGGTAAGGGTTAGGGTTAGGGTTAGACATCAGGACACACTTATGCTTGGGTGAATATTGGGGTTGGGTTTAGGGTTGGATAAGATGTATTTTTAATATCACACTGAATGGTACACTCTTGATGGGGGAAAATTTTGGATGTTTTTCCATTCTCCATTATAGCCTATGAGATTCATTAGAATGAATGGGCCCATATGGTAAGGGTTAGGTTTAGGGTTAGACTTCAGGACACACATATGTTCGGTTTAAAATTGGGGTTTGGTTTAGGGTTGGGTAAGATGTATTTTTAATATCACACTGAATGTTATACTCTTGATGGGAAAAAATTTTGGAAGTTTTTCCATTCTCCATTATAGCCTATGAGATTCATTAGAATGAATGGGCCCATATGGTAAGGGTTAGGGTTAGGGTTAGACTTCAGGACACACTTATGTTTGGGTGAAAATTGGGGTTGGGTTTAGGGTTGGATAAGATGTATTTTTAATAACACACTGAATGGTACACACTTGATGGGGAAAAATTTTGGTTGTTTTTCCATTCTCCATTATAGCCTATGAGATTCATTAGAATGAATGGGCCCATATGGTAAGGGTTAGGGTTAGGGTTAGAGTTCAGGACACACATATGTTGGGTTTAAAATTGGGGTCTGGTTTAGGGTTGGGTAAGATGTGTTTTTAATATCACACTGAATGGTATACTCTTGATGGGAAAAATTTTTGGAAGTTTTTCCATTCTCTATTATAGCCTATGAGATTCATTAGAATGAATGGGCCCATATGGTACGGGTTAGGGTTAGGGTTAGAGTTCAGGACACACATATGTTCAGTTTAAAATTGGGGTCTGGTTTAGGGTTGGGTAAGATGTATTTTTAATATCAAACTGAATGGTACACTATTGATGGAGAATAATTTTGGATGTTTTTCCATTCTCCATTATAGCCTATGAGATTCATTAGAATGAATGGGCCCATATGATAAGGGTTAGGGTTAGGGTTAGACTTCAGGACACACTTATGTTTGGATGAATATTGGGGTTGGGTTTAGGGTTGGATAAGATGTATTTTTAATATCACACTGAATGGTACACACTTGATGGGGAAAAATTTTGGATGTTTTTCCATTCTCCATTATAGCCTATGAGATTCATTAGAATGAATGGGCCCATATGGTAAGGGTTAGGGTTAGGGTTAGAGTTCAGGACACACATATGTTGGGTTTAAAATTGGGGTCTGGTTTAGGGTTGGGTAAGATGTGTTTTTAATATCACACTGAATGGTATACTCTTGATGGGAAAAATTTTTGGAAGTTTTTCCATTCTCTATTATAGCCTCTGAGATTCATTAGAATGAATGGGCCCATATGGTAAGGGTTAGGGTTAGGGTTAGAGTTCAGGACACACATATGTTCGGTTTAAAATTGGGGTCTGGTTTAGGGTTGGGTAAGATGTATTTTTAATATCACACTGAATGGTATACTCTTGATGGGAAAAATTTTTGGAAGTTTTTCCATTCTCCATTATAGCCTATGAGATTCATTAGAATGAATGGGCCCATATGGTAAGGGTTAGGGTTAGGGTTAGACTTCAGGACACACTTATGTTTGGGTGAATACTGGGGTTGGGTTTAGGGTTGGATAAGATGTATTTTTAATATCACACTGAATGGTACACTCTTCATGGGGAAAAATTTTGGATGTTTTTCCATTCTCCATTATAGCCTATGAGATTCATTAGAAAAATGGGACCATATGGTAAGGGTTAGGGTTAGGGTTAGAGTTCAGGACACACATATGTTCGGTTTAAAATTGGGGTCTGGTTAAGGGTTGGGTAAGATGTATTTTTAATATCACACTGAATGCTACACTATTGATGGAGAAAAATTTTGGATGTTTTTCCATTCTCCATTATAGCCTATGAGATTCATTAGAATGAATGGGCCCATATGGTAAGGGTTAGGGTTAAGGTTAGAGTTCAGGACACACATATGTTCAATTTAAAATTGGGGTCTGGTTTAGGGTTGGGTAAGATGTATTTTTAATATCAAACTGAATGGTACACTATTGATGGAGAATAATTTTGGATGTTTTTCCATTCTCCATTATAGCCTATGAGATTCATTAGAATGAATGGGCCCATATGGTAAGGGTTAGGGTTAGGGTTAGACTTCAGGACACACTTATGTTTGGATGAATATTGGGGTTGGGTTTAGGGTTGGATAAGATGTATTTTTAATATCACACTGAATGGTACACACTTGATGGGGAAAAATTTTGGATGTTTTTCCATTCTCCATTATAGCCTATGAGATTCATTAGAATGAATGGGCCCATATGGTAAGGGTTAGGGTTAGGGTTAGAGTTCAGGACACACATATGTTGGGTTTAAAATTGGGGTCTGGTTTAGGGTTGGGTAAGATGTGTTTTTAATATCACACTGAATGGTATACTCTTGATGGGAAAAATTTTTGGAAGTTTTTCCATTCTCTATTATAGCCTCTGAGATTCATTAGAATGAATGGGCCCATATGGTAAGGGTTAGGGTTAGGGTTAGAGTTCAGGACACACATATGTTCGGTTTAAAATTGGGGTCTGGTTTAGGGTTGGGTAAGATGTATTTTTAATATCACACTGAATGGTATACTCTTGATGGGAAAAATTTTTGGAAGTTTTTCCATTCTCCATTATAGCCTATGAGATTCATTAGAATGAATGGGCCCATATGGTAAGGGTTAGGGTTAGGGTTAGACTTCAGGACACACTTATGTTTGGGTGAATACTGGGGTTGGGTTTAGGGTTGGATAAGATGTATTTTTAATATCACACTGAATGGTACACTCTTCATGGGGAAAAATTTTGGATGTTTTTCCATTCTCCATTATAGCCTATGAGATTCATTAGAAAAATGGGACCATATGGTAAGGGTTAGGGTTAGGGTTAGAGTTCAGGACACACATATGTTCGGTTTAAAATTGGGGTCTGGTTAAGGGTTGGGTAAGATGTATTTTTAATATCACACTGAATGCTACACTATTGATGGAGAAAAATTTTGGATGTTTTTCCATTCTCCATTATAGCCTATGAGATTCATTAGAATGAATGGGCCCATATGGTAAGGGTTAGGGTTAGGGTTAGGGTTAGAGTTCAGGACACACTTATGTTTGGGTGAAAATTGGGGTTGGGTTTAGGGTTGGATAAGATGTATTTTTAATAACACACTGAATGGTACACACTTGATGGGGAAAAATTTTGGATGTTTTTCCATTCTCCATTATAGCCTATGAGATTCATTAGAATGAATGGGCCCATATGGTAAGGGTTAGGGTTAGGGTTAGAGTTCAGGACACACATATGTTGGGTTTAAAATTGGGGTCTGGTTTAGGGTTGGGTAAGATGTGTTTTTAATATCACACTGAATGGTATACTCTTGATGGGAAAAATTTTTGGAAGTTTTTCCATTCTCTATTATAGCCTATGAGATTCATTAGAATGAATGGGCCCATATGGTAAGGGTTAGGGTTAGGGTTAGAGTTCAGGACACACATATGTTCAGTTTAAAATTGGGGTCTGGTTTAGGGTTGGGTAAGATGTATTTTTAATATCAAACTGAATGGTACACTATTGATGGAGAATAATTTTGGATGTTTTTCCATTCTCCATTATAGCCTATGAGATTCATTAGAATGAATGGGCCCATATGGTAAGGGTTAGGGTTAGGGTTAGACTTCAGGACACACTTATGTTTGGGTGAATATTGGGGTTGGGTTTAGGGTTGGATAAGATGTATTTTTAATATCACACTGAATGGTACACTCTTGATGGGGAAAAATTTTGAATGTTTTTCCATTCTCCATTATAGCCTATGAGATTCATTAGAATGAATGGGCCCATATGGTAAGGGTTAGGGTTAGACTTCAGGACACACTTATGTTTGGGTGAATATTGGGGTTGGGTTTAGGGTTGGATAAGATGTATTTTTAATATCACACTGAATGGTACACTCTTGATGGGGAAAAATTTTGGATGTTTTTCCATTCTCCATTATAGCCTATGAGATTCATTAGAATGAATGGGCCCATATGGTAAGGGTTAGGGTTAGGGTTCGAGTTCAGGACACACATATGTTCGGTTTAAAATTGGGGTCTGGTTTAGGGTTGGGTAAGATGTATTTTTAATATCACACTGAATGGTACACTCTTGATGGGGAAAAATTTTGGATGTTTTTCCATTCTCCATTATAGCGTATGAGATTCATTAGAATGAATGGGCCCATATGGTAAGGGTTAGGGTTAGGGTTAGAGTTCAGGACACACATATGTTGGGTTTAAAATTGGGGTCTGGTTTAGGGTTGGGTAAGATGTGTTTTTAATATCACACTGAATGGTATACTCTTGATGGGAAAAATTTTTGGAAGTTTTTCCATTCTCTATTATAGCCTATGAGATTCATTAGAATGAATGGGCCCATATGGTAAGGGTTAGGGTTAGGGTTAGAGTTCAGGACACACATATGTTCAGTTTAAAATTGGGGTCTGGTTTAGGGTTGGGTAAGATGTATTTTTAATATCAAACTGAATGGTACACTATTGATGGAGAATAATTTTGGATGTTTTTCCATTCTCCATTATAGCCTATGAGATTCATTAGAATGAATGGGCCCATATGGTAAGGGTTAGGGTTAGGGTTAGAGTTCAGGACACACTTATGTTTGGGTGAATATTGGGATTGGGTTTAGGGTTGGATAAGATGTATTTTTAATATCACACTGAATGGTACACTCTTGATGGGGAAAAATTTTGGATGTTTTTCCATTCTCCATTATAGCATATGAGATTCATTAGAATGAATGGGCCCATATGGTAAGGGTTAGGGTTAGGGTTAGAGTTCAGGACACACATATGTTCGGTTTAAATTTGGGGTCTGGTTTAGGGTGGGTAAGATGTATTTTTAATATCACACTGAATCGTATACTCTAGATGGGAAAAATTTTGGATGCTTTTCCATTCTCCATTATAGCCTATGAGATTCATTAGAATGAATGGGCCCATATGGTAAGCGTTAGGGTTAGGGTTAGAGTTCAGGACACACTTATGTTTGGGTGAATATTGGGGTTGGGTTTAGGGTTGGATAAGATGTATTTTTAATATCACACTGAATGGTACACTCTTGATGGGGAAAAATTTTTGGAAGTTTTTCCATTCTCCATTATAGCCTATGAGATTCATTAGAATGAATGGGCCCATATGGTAAGGGTTAGGGTTAGGGTTAGAGTTCAGGACACACTTATGTTTGGGTGAATATTGGGGTTGGGTTTAGGGTTGGATAAGATGTATTTTTAATATCACACTGAATGGTACACTCTTGATGGGGGAAAATTTTGGATGTTTTTCCATTCTCCATTATAGCCTATGAGATTCATTAGAGTGAATGGGCCCATATGGTAAGGGTTAGGGTTAGACTTCAGGACACACTTATGTTTGGGTGAATATTGGGGTTGGGTTTAGGGTTGGATAAGATGTATTTTTAATATCACACTGAATGGTACACTCTTCATGGGGAAAAATTTTGGATGTTTTTCCATTCTCCATTATAGCCTATGAGATTCATTAGAAAAATGGGACCATATGGTAAGGGTTAGGGTTAGGGTTAGAGTTCAGGACACACATATGTTCGGTTTAAAATTGGGGTCTGGTTAAGGGTTGGGTAAGATGTATTTTTAATATCACACTGAATGCTACACTATTGATGGAGAAAAATTTTGGATGTTTTTCCATTCTCCATTATAGCCTATGAGATTCATTAGAATGAATGGGCCCATATGGTAAGGGTTAGGGTTAGGGTTAGGGTTAGAGTTCAGGACACACTTATGTTTGGGTGAAAATTGGGGTTGGGTTTAGGGTTGGATAAGATGTATTTTTAATAACACACTGAATGGTACACACTTGATGGGGAAAAATTTTGGATGTTTTTCCATTCTCCATTATAGCCTATGAGATTCATTAGAATGAATGGGCCCATATGGTAAGGGTTAGGGTTAGGGTTAGAGTTCAGGACACACATATGTTGGGTTTAAAATTGGGGTCTGGTTTAGGGTTGGGTAAGATGTGTTTTTAATATCACACTGAATGGTATACTCTTGATGGGAAAAATTTTTGGAAGTTTTTCCATTCTCTATTATAGCCTATGAGATTCATTAGAATGAATGGGCCCATATGGTAAGGGTTAGGGTTAGGGTTAGAGTTCAGGACACACATATGTTCAGTTTAAAATTGGGGTCTGGTTTAGGGTTGGGTAAGATGTATTTTTAATATCAAACTGAATGGTACACTATTGATGGAGAATAATTTTGGATGTTTTTCCATTCTCCATTATAGCCTATGAGATTCATTAGAATGAATGGGCCCATATGGTAAGGGTTAGGGTTAGGGTTAGACTTCAGGACACACTTATGTTTGGGTGAATATTGGGGTTGGGTTTAGGGTTGGATAAGATGTATTTTTAATATCACACTGAATGGTACACTCTTGATGGGGAAAAATTTTGAATGTTTTTCCATTCTCCATTATAGCCTATGAGATTCATTAGAATGAATGGGCCCATATGGTAAGGGTTAGGGTTAGACTTCAGGACACACTTATGTTTGGGTGAATATTGGGGTTGGGTTTAGGGTTGGATAAGATGTATTTTTAATATCACACTGAATGGTACACTCTTGATGGGGAAAAATTTTGGATGTTTTTCCATTCTCCATTATAGCCTATGAGATTCATTAGAATGAATGGGCCCATATGGTAAGGGTTAGGGTTAGGGTTAGAGTTCAGGACACACATATGTTCGGTTTAAAATTGGGGTCTGGTTTAGGGTTGGGTAAGATGTATTTTTAATATCACACTGAATGGTACACTCTTGATGGGGAAAAATTTTGGATGTTTTTCCATTCTCCATTATAGCCTATGAGATTCATTAGAATGAATGGGCCCATATGGTAAGGGTTAGGGTTAGGGTTAGAGTTCAGGACACACATATGTTGGGTTTAAAATTGGGGTCTGGTTTAGGGTTGGGTAAGATGTGTTTTTAATATCACACTGAATGGTATACTCTTGATGGGAAAAATTTTTGGAAGTTTTTCCATTCTCTATTATAGCCTATGAGATTCATTAGAATGAATGGGCCCATATGGTAAGGGTTAGGGTTAGGGTTAGAGTTCAGGACACACATATGTTCAGTTTAAAATTGGGGTCTGGTTTAGGGTTGGGTAAGATGTATTTTTAATATCAAACTGAATGGTACACTATTGATGGAGAATAATTTTGGATGTTTTTCCATTCTCCATTATAGCCTATGAGATTCATTAGAATGAATGGGCCCATATGGTAAGGGTTAGGGTTAGGGTTAGAGTTCAGGACACACTTATGTTTGGGTGAATATTGGGATTGGGTTTAGGGTTGGATAAGATGTATTTTTAATATCACACTGAATGGTACACTCTTGATGGGGAAAAATTTTGGATGTTTTTCCATTCTCCATTATAGCATATGAGATTCATTAGAATGAATGGGCCCATATGGTAAGGGTTAGGGTTAGGGTTAGAGTTCAGGACACACATATGTTCGGTTTAAAATTGGGGTCTGGTTTAGGGTGGGTAAGATGTATTTTTAATATCACACTGAATCGTATACTCTAGATGGGAAAAATTTTGGATGCTTTTCCATTCTCCATTATAGCCTATGAGATTCATTAGAATGAATGGGCCCATATGGTAAGCGTTAGGGTTAGGGTTAGAGTTCAGGACACACTTATGTTTGGGTGAATATTGGGGTTGGGTTTAGGGTTGGATAAGATGTATTTTTAATATCACACTGAATGGTACACTCTTGATGGGGAAAAATTTTTGGAAGTTTTTCCATTCTCCATTATAGCCTATGAGATTCATTAGAATGAATGGGCCCATATGGTAAGGGTTAGGGTTAGGGTTAGAGTTCAGGACACACTTATGTTTGGGTGAATATTGGGGTTGGGTTTAGGGTTGGATAAGATGTATTTTTAATATCACACTGAATGGTACACTCTTGATGGGGGAAAATTTTGGATGTTTTTCCATTCTCCATTATAGCCTATGAGATTCATTAGAGTGAATGGGCCCATATGGTAAGGGTTAGGGTTAGACTTCAGGACACACTTATGTTTGGGTGAATATTGGGGTTGGGTTTAGGGTTGGATAAGATGTATTTTTAATATCACACTGAATGGTACACTCTTGATGGGGAAAAATTTTGAATGTTTTTCCATTCTCCATTATAGCCTATGAGATTCATTAGAATGAATGGGCCCATATGGTAAGGGTTAGGGTTAGACTTCAGGACACACTTATGTTTGGATGAATATTGGGGTTGGGTTTAGGGTTGGATAAGATGTATTTTTAATATCACACTGAATGGTACACTCTTGATGGGGAAAAATTTTGGATGTTTTTCCATTCTCCATTATAGCCTATGAGATTCATTAGAATGAATGGGCCCATATGGTAAGGGTTAGGGTTAGGGTTAGAGTTCAGGACACACATATGTTCGGTTTAAAATTGGGGTCTGGTTTAGGGTTGGGTAAGATGTATTTTTAATATCACACTGAATGGTATACTCTTGATGGGAAAAAATTTTGGAAGTTTTTCCATTCTCCATTATAGCCTATGAGATTCATTAGAATGAATCGGCCCATATGGTAAGCGTTAGGGTTAGGGTTAGACATCAGGACACACTTATGTTTGGGTGAATATTGGGGTTGGGTTTAGGGTTGGATAAGATGTATTTTTAATATCACACTGAATGGTACACTCTTGATGGGGGAAAATTTTGGATGTTTTTCCATTCTCCATTATAGCCTATGAGATTCATTAGAATGAATGGGCCCATATGGTAAGGGTTAGGTTTAGGGTTAGACTTCAGGACACACATATGTTCGGTTTAAAATTGGGGTCTGGTTTAGGGTTGGGTAAGATGTATTTTTAATATCACACTGAATGGTATACTCTTGATGGGAATAAATTTTGGAAGTTTTTCCATTCTCCATTATAGCCTATGAGATTCATTAGAATGAATGGGCCCATATGGTAAGGGTTAGGGTTAGGGTTAGAGTTCAGGACACACTTATGTTTGGGTGAATATTGGGGTTGGGTTTAGGGTTGGATAAGATGTATTTTTAATATCACACTGAATGGTACACTCTTGATGGGGGAAAATTTTGGATGTTTTTCCATTCTCCATTATAGCCTATGAGATTCATTAGAAAAATGGGACCATATGGTAAGGGTTAGCGTTAGGGTTAGAGTTCAGGACACACATATGTTCGGTTTAAAATTGGGGTCTGGTTAAGGGTTGGGTAAGATGTATTTTTAATATCACACTGAATGCTACACTATTGATGGAGAAAAATTTTGGATGTTTTTCCATTCTCCATTATAGCCTATGAGATTCATTAGAATGAATGGGCCCATATGGTAAGGGTTAGGGTTAGGGTTAGACATCAGGACACACTTATGCTTGGGTGAATATTGGGGTTGGGTTTAGGGTTGGATAAGATGTATTTTTAATATCACACTGAATGGTACACTCTTGATGGGGGAAAATTTTGGATGTTTTTCCATTCTCAATTATAGCCTGAGAGATTCATTAGAATGAATGGGCCCATATGGTAAGGGTTAGGGTTAGGGTTAGAGTTCAGGACACACATATGTTCGGTTTAAAATTGGGGTCTGGTTTAGGGTTGGGTAAGATGTATTTTTAATATCACACTGAATGGTATACTCTTGATGGGAAAAATTTTTGGAAGTTTTTCCATTCTCCATTATAGCCTATGAGATTCATTAGAATGAATCGGCCCATATGGTAAGGGTTAGGGTTAGGGTTAGACATCAGGACACATTTATGTTTGGGTGAATATTGGGGTTGGGTTTAGGGTTGGTTAAGATGTATTTTTAATATCACACTGAATGGTACACTCTTGATGGGGGAAAATTTTGGATGTTTTTCCATTCTCCATTATAGCCTATGAGATTCATTAGAATGAATGGGCCCATATGGTAAGGGTTAGGTTTAGGGTTAGACTTCAGGACACACATATGTTCGGTTTAAAATTGGGGTTTGGTTTAGGGTTGGGTAAGATGTATTTTTAATATCACACTGAATGTTATACTCTTGATGGGAAAAAATTTTGGAAGTTTTTCCATTCTCCATTATAGCCTATGAGATTCATTAGAATGAATGGGCCCATATGGTAAGGGTTAGGGTTAGGGTTAGACTTCAGGACACACTTATGTTTGGGTGAAAATTGGGGTTGGGTTTAGGGTTGGATAAGATGAATTTTTAATAACACACTGAATGGTACACACTTGATGGGGAAAAATTTTGGATGTTTTTCCATTCTCCATTATAGCCTATGAGATTCATTAGAATGAATGGGCCCATATGGTAAGGGTTAGGGTTAGGGTTAGAGTTCAGGACACACATATGTTGGGTTTAAAATTGGGGTCTGGTTTAGGGTTGGGTAAGATGTGTTTTTAATATCACACTGAATGGTATACTCTTGATGGGAAAAATTTTTGGAAGTTTTTCCATTCTCTATTATAGCCTATGAGATTCATTAGAATGAATGGGCCCATATGGTAAGGGTTAGGGTTAGGGTTAGAGTTCAGGACACACTTATGTTTGGGTGAATATTGGGGTTGGGTTTAGGGTTGGATAAGATGTATTTTTAATATCACACTGAATGGTACACTCTTGATGGGGAAAAATTTTGGATGTTTTTCCATTCTCCATTATAGCCTATGAGATTCATTAGAATGAATGGGCCCATATGGTAAGGGTTAGGGTTAGGGTTAGACTTCAGGACACACTTATGTTTGGGTGAATATTGGGGTTGGGTTTAGGGTTGGATAAGATGTATTTTTAATATCACACTGAATGGTACACTCTTGATGGGGAAAATTTTTGGATGTTTTTCCATTCTCCATTATAGCCTATGAGATTCATTAGAAAAATGGGACCATATGGTAAGGGTTAGGGTTAGGGTTAGAGTTCAGGACACACATATGTTCGGTTTAAAATTGGGGTCTGGTTTAGGGTTGGGTAAGATGTATTTTTAATATCACACTGAATGGTACACTATTGATGGAGAAAAATTTTGGATGTTTTTCCATTCTCCATTATAGCCTATGAGATTCATTAGAATGAATGGGCCCATATGGTAAGGGTTAGGGTTAGGGTTAGAGTTCAGGACACACTTATGTTTGGGTGAATATTGGGGTTGGGTTTAGGGTTGGATAAGATGTATTTTTAATATCACACTGAATGGTACACTCTTGATGGGGGAAAATTTTGGATGTTTTTCCATTCTCAATTATAACCTATGAGATTCATTAGAATGAATGGGCCCATATGGTAAGGGTTAGGGTTAGACTTCAGGACACACTTATGTTTGGGTGAATTTTGGGGTTGGGTTTAGGGTTGGATAAGATGTATTTTTAATATCACACTGAATGGTACACTCTTGATGGGGAAAAATTTTTAATGTTTTTCCATTCTCCATTATAGCCTATGTGATTCATTAGAATGAATGGGCCCATATGGTAAGGGTTAGGGTTAGGGTTAGAGTTCAGGACACACATATGTTCGGTTTAAAATTGGGGTCTGGTTTAGGGTTGGGTAAGATGTATTTTTAATATCACACTGAATGGTACACTATTGATGGAGAATAATTTTGGATGTTTTTCCATTCTCCATTATAGCCTATGAGATTCATTAGAATGAATGGGCCCATATGGTAAAGGTTAGGGTTAGGGTTAGACTTCAGGACACACTTATGTTTGGGTGAATATTGGGGTTGGGTTTAGGTTTGGATAAGATGTATTTTTAATATCACACTGAATGGTACCCTCTTGATGGGGAAAAATTTTGGATGTTTTTCCATTCTCCATTATAGCCTATGAGATTCATTAGAATGAATGGGCCCATATGGTAAGGGTTAGGGTTAGAGTTCAGGACACACATATGTTCGGTTTAAAATTGGGGTCTGCTTTAGGGTTGGGTAAGATGTATTTTTAATGTCACACTGAATGGTACACTCTTGATGGGGAAAAATTTTGGATTTTTTTCCATTCTCCATTATAGCCTATGAGATTCATTAGAATGAATGGGCCCATATGGTAAGGGTTAGGGTTAGGGTTAGACTTCAGGACACACTTATGTTTGGGTGAATATTGGGGTTGGGTTTAGGGTTGGATAAGATGTATTTTTAATATCACACTGAATGGTACCCTCTTGATGGGGAAAAATTTTGGATGTTTTTCCATTCTCCATTATAGCCTATGAGATTCATTAGAATGAATGGGCCCATATGGTAAAGGTTAGGGTTAGGGTTAGACTTCAGGACACACTTATGTTTGGGTGAATATTGGGGTTGGGTTTAGGGTTGGATAAGATGTATTTTTAATATCACACTGAATGGTACCCTCTTGATGGGGAAAAATTTTGGATGTTTTTGCATTCTCCATTATAGCCTATGAGATTCATTAGAATGAATGGGCCCATATGGTAAGGGTTAGGGTTAGAGTTCAGGACACACATATGTTCGGTTTAAAATTGGGGTCTGCTTTAGGGTTGGGTAAGATGTATTTTTAATATCACACTGAATGGTACACTCTTGATGGGGAAAAATTTTGGATGTTTTTCCATTCTCCATTATAGCCTATGAGATTCATTAGAATGAATGGGCCCATATGGTAAGGGTTAGGGTTAGGGTTAGACTTCAGGACACACTTATGTTTGGGTGAATATTGGGGTTGGGTTTAGGGTTGGATAAGATGTATTTTTAATATCACACTGAATGGTACCCTCTTGATGGGGAAAAATTTTGGATGTTTTTCCATTCTCCATTATAGCCTATGAGATTCATTAGAATGAATGGGCCCATATGGTAAAGGTTAGGGTTAGGGTTAGACTTCAGGACACACTTATGTTTGGGTGAATATTGGGGTTGGGTTTAGGGTTGGATAAGATGTATTTTTAATATCACACTGAATGGTACCCTCTTGATGGGGAAAAATTTTGGATGTTTTTCCATTCTCCTTTATAGCCTATGAGATTCATTAGAATGAATGGGCCCATATGGTAAGGGTTAGGGTTAGGGTTAGACTTCAGGACACACTTATGTTTGGGTGAATATTGGGGTTGGGTTTAGGGTTGGATAAGATGTACTTTTAATATCACACTGAATGATACCCTCTTGATGCGGAAAAATTTTGGATGTTTTTCCATTCTCCATTATAGCCTATGAGATTCATTAGAATGAATGGGCCCATATGGTAAGGGTTAGGGTTAGGTTAGACTTCAGGACACACTTATGTTTGGGTGAATATTGGGGTTGGGTTTAGGGTTGGATAAGGTGTATTTTTAATATCACACTGAATGGTACCCTCTTGATGGGGAAAATTTTTTGATGTTTTTCCATTCTCCATTATAGCCTATGAGATTCATTAGAATGAATGGGCCCATATGGTAAGGGTTAGGGTTAGGGTTAGAGTTCAGGACACACATATGTTCGGTTTAAAATTGGGGTCTGCTTTAGGGTTGGGTAAGATGTATTTTTAATATCACACTGAATGGTACGCTCTTGAAGGGGAAAAATTTTGGATGTTTTTCCATTCTCCATTATAGCCTATGAGATTCATTAGAATGAATGGGCCCATATGGTAAGGGTTAGGGTTAGGGTTAGAGTTCAGGACACACTTATGTTTGGGTGAATATTGGGGTTGGGTTTAGGGTTGGATAAGATGTATTTTTAATATCACACTGAATGGTACGCTCTTGATGTGGAAAAATTTTGGATGTTTTTCCATTCTCCATTATAGCCTATGAGATTCATTAGAATGAATGGTCCCATATGGTAAGGGTTAGGGTTAGGGTTAGAGTTCAGGACACACATATGTTCGGTTTTAAATTGGGATCTGGTTTAGGGTTGGGTAAGATGTATTTTTAATATCACACTGAATGGTACACTATTGATGGAGAAAAATTTTGGATGTTTTTCCATTCTCCATTATAGCCTATGAGATTCATTAGAATGAATGGGCCCATATGGTAAGGGTTAGGGTTAGGGTTAGACTTCAGGACACACTTATGTTTGGGTGAATATTGGGGTTGGGTTTAGGGTTGGATAAGATGTATTTTTAATATCACACTGAATGGTACACTCTTGATGGGGAAAAATTTTGGATGTTTTTCCATTCTCCATTATAGCCTATGAGATTCATTAGAATGAATGGGCCCATATGGTAAGGGTTAGGTTAGGGTTAGACTTCAGGACACAGTTATGATTGGGTGAATATTGGGGTTGGGTTTAGGGTTGGATAAGATGTATTTTTAATATCACACTGAATGGTACACTCTTGATGTGGAAAAATTTTGGATGTTTTTCCATTCTCCATTATAGCCTATGAGATTCATTAGAATGAATGGGCCCATATGGTAAGGGTTAGGGTTAGGGTTAGACTTCAGGACACACTTATGTTTGGGTGAATATTGGGGTTGGGTTTAGGGTTGGATAAGATGTATTTTTAATATCACACTGAAAGGTACACTCTTGATGGGGAAAATTTTTGGATGTTTTTCCATTCTCCATTATAGCCTATGAGATTCATTAGAATGAATGGGCCCATATGGTAAGGGTGAGGGTTAGGGTTAGACTTCAGGACACACTTATGTTTGGGTGAATATTGGGGTTGGGTTTAGGGTTGCATAAGATGTATTTTTAATACCACACTGAATGGTACACTCTTGATGGGGAAAAATTTTGGATGTTTTTCCATTCTCCATTATAGCCTATGAGATTCATTAGAATGAATGGGCCCATATGGTAAGGGTTAGGGTTAGGGTTAGACTTCAGGACACAGTTATGATTGGGTGAATATTGGGGTTGGGTTTAGGGTTGGATAAGATGTATTTTTAATATCACACTGAATGGTACACTCTTGATGTGGAAAAATTTTGGATGTTTTTCCATTCTCCATTATAGCCTATGAGATTCATTAGAATGAATGGGCCCATATGGTAAGGGTTAGGGTTAGGGTTAGACTTCAGGACACACTTATGTTTGGGTGAATATTGGGGTTGGGTTTAGGGTTGGATAAGATGTATTTTTAATATCACACTGAATGGTACCCTCTTGATGGGGAAAAATTTTGGATGTTTTTCCATTCTCCATTATAGCCTATGAGATTCATTAGAATGAATGGGCCCATATGGTAAAGGTTAGGGTTAGGGTTAGACTTCAGGACACACTTATGTTTGGGTGAATATTGGGGTTGGGTTTAGGTTTGGATAAGATGTATTTTTAATATCACACTGAATGGTACCCTCTTGATGGGGAAAAATTTTGGATGTTTTTCCATTCTCCATTATAGCCTATGAGATTCATTAGAATGAATGGGCCCATATGGTAAGGGTTAGGGTTAGAGTTCAGGACACACATATGTTCGGTTTAAAATTGGGGTCTGCTTTAGGGTTGGGTAAGATGTATTTTTAATGTCACACTGAATGGTACACTCTTGATGGGGAAAAATTTTGGATTTTTTTTCCATTCTCCATTATAGCCTATGAGATTCATTAGAATGAATGGGCCCATATGGTAAGGGTTAGGGTTAGGGTTAGACTTCAGGACACACTTATGTTTGGGTGAATATTGGGGTTGGGTTTAGGGTTGGATAAGATGTATTTTTAATATCACACTGAATGGTACCCTCTTGATGGGGAAAAATTTTGGATGTTTTTCCATTCTCCATTATAGCCTATGAGATTCATTAGAATGAATGGGCCCATATGGTAAAGGTTAGGGTTAGGGTTAGACTTCAGGACACACTTATGTTTGGGTGAATATTGGGGTTGGGTTTAGGGTTGGATAAGATGTATTTTTAATATCACACTGAATGGTACCCTCTTGATGGGGAAAAATTTTGGATGTTTTTTGCATTCTCCATTATAGCCTATGAGATTCATTAGAATGAATGGGCCCATATGGTAAGGGTTAGGGTTAGAGTTCAGGACACACATATGTTCGGTTTAAAATTGGGGTCTGCTTTAGGGTTGGGTAAGATGTATTTTTAATATCACACTGAATGGTACACTCTTGATGGGGAAAAATTTTGGATTTTTTTCCATTCTCCATTATAGCCTATGAGATTCATTAGAATGAATGGGCCCATATGGTAAGGGTTAGGGTTAGACTTCAGGACACACTTATGTTTGGGTGAATATTGGGGTTGGGTTTAGGGTTGGATAAGATGTATTTTTAATATCACACTGAATGGTACCCTCTTGATGGGGAAAAAATTTTGGATGTTTTTGCATTCTCCATTATAGCCTATGAGATTCATTAGAATGAATGGGCCCATATGGTAAGGGTTAGGGTTAGAGTTCAGGACACACATATGTTCGGTTTAAAATTGGGGTCTGCTTTAGGGTTGGGTAAGATGTATTTTTAATATCACACCGAATGGTACACTCTTGATGGGGAAAAATTTTGGATTTTTTTCCATTCTCCATTATAGCCTATGAGATTCATTAGAATGAATGGGCCCATATGGTAAGGGTTAGGGTTAGGGTTAGACTTCAGGACACACTTATGTTTGGGTGAATATTGGGGTTGGGTTTAGGGTTGGATAAGATGTATTTTTAATATCACACTGAATGGTACACTCTTGATGGGGAAAAATTTTTGATGATTTTCCATTCTCCATTATAGCCTATGAGATTCATTAGAATGAATGGGCCCATATGGTAAGGGTTAGGGTTAGGGTTAGACTTCAGGACACAGTTATGATTGGGTGAATATTGGGGTTGGGTTTAGGGTTGGATAAGATGTATTTTTAATATCACACTGAATGGTACACTCTTGATGTGGAAAAATTTTGGATGTTTTTCCATTCTCCATTATAGCCTATGAGATTCATTAGAATGAATGGGCCCATATGGTAAGGGTTAGGGTTAGGGTTAGACTTCAGGACACACTTATGTTTGGGTGAATATTGGGGTTGGGTTTAGGGTTGGATAAGATGTATTTTTAATATCACACTGAATGGTACCCTCTTGATGGGGAAAAATTTTGGATTTTTTTCCATACTCCGTTATAGCCTATGAGATTCATTAGAATGAATGGGCCCATATGGTAAGGGTTAGGGTTAGGGTTAGACTTCAGGACACACTTATGTTTGGGTGAATATTGGGGTTGGGTTTAGGGTTGGATAAGATGTATTTTTAATATCACACTGAATGGTACACTCTTGATGGGGAAAAATTTTTGATGATTTTCCATTCTCCATTATAGCCTATGAGATTCATTAGAATGAATGGGCCCATATGGTAAGGGTTAGGGTTAGGGTTAGACTTCAGGACACAGTTATGATTGGGTGAATATTGGGGTTGGGTTTAGGGGTGGATAAGATGTATTTTTAATATCACACTGAATGGTACACTCTTGATGTGGAAAAATTTTGGATGTTTTTCCATTCTCCATTATAGCCTATGAGATTCATTAGAATGAATGGGCCCATATGGTAAGGGTTAGGGTTAGAGTTCAGGACACACATATGTTCGGTTTAAAATTGGGGTCTGCTTTAGGGTTGGGTAAGATGTATTTTTAATATCACACTGAATGGTACCCTCTTGATGGGGAAAAATTTTGGATGTTTTTTCCATTCTCCATTATAGCCTATGAGATTCATTAGAATGAATGGGCCCATATGGTAAGGGTTAGGGTTAGGGTTAGACTTCAGGACACACTTATGTTTGGGTGAATATTGGGGTTGGGTTTAGGGTTGGATAAGATGTATTTTTAATATCACACTGAATGGTACACTCTTGATGTGGAAAAATTTTGGATGTTTTTCCATTCTCCATTATAGCCTATGAGATTCATTAGAATGAATGGGCCCATATGGTAAGGGTTAGGGTTAGGGTTAGACTTCAGGACACACTTATGTTTGGGTGAATATTGGGGTTGGGTTTAGGGTTGGATAAGATGTATTTTTAATATCACACTGAATGGTACCCTCTTGATGGGGAAAAATTTTGGATGTTTTTCCATTCTCCATTATAGCCTATGAGATTCATTAGAATGAATGGGCCCATATGGTAAGGGTTAGGGTTAGGGTTAGACTTCAGGACACACTTATGTTTGGGTGAATATTGGGGTTGGGTTTAGGGTTGGATAAGATGTATTTTTAATATCACACTGAATGGTACCCTCTTGATGGGGAAAAATTTTGGATGTTTTTCCATTCTCCATTATAGCCTATGAGATTCATTAGAATGAATGGGCCCATATGGTAAGGGTTAGGGTTAGGGTTAGAGTTCAGGACACACTTATGTTTGGGTGAATATTGGGGTTGGGTTTAGGGTTGGATAAGATGTATTTTTAATATCACACTGAATGGTACGCTCTTGATGTGGAAAAATTTTGGATGTTTTTCCATTCTCCATTATAGCCTATGAGATTCATTAGAATGAATGGTCCCATATGGTAAGGGTTAGGGTTAGGGTTAGACTTCAGGACACAGTTATGATTGGGTGAATATTGGGGTTGGGTTTAGGGTTGGATAAGATGTATTTTTAATATCACACTGAATGGTACACTCTTGATGTGGAAAAATTTTGGATGTTTTTCCATTCTCCATTATAGCCTATGAGATTCATTAGAATGAATGGGCCCATATGGTAAGGGTTAGGGTTAGGGTTAGACTTCAGGACACACTTATGTTTGGGTGAATATTGGGGTTGGGTTTAGGGTTGGATAAGATGTATTTTTAATATCACACTGAATGGTACCCTCTTGATGGGGAAAAATTTTGGATGTTTTTCCATTCTCCATTATAGCCTATGAGATTCATTAGAATGAATGGGGCCATATGGTAAGGGTTAGGGTTAGAGTTCAGGACACACATATGTTCGGTTTAAAATTGGGGTCTGCTTTAGGGTTGGGTAAGATGTATTTTTAATATCACACTGAATGGTACACTCTTGATGGGCAAAAATTTGATGTTTTTCCATTCTCCATTATAGCCTATGAGATTCATTAGAATGAATGGGCCCATATGGTAAGGGTTAGGGTTAGGGTTAGACTTCAGGACACACTTATGTTTGGGTGAATATTGGGGTTGGGTTTAGGGTTGGATAAGATGTATTTTTAATATCACACTGAATGGTACACTCTTGATGGGGAAAATTTTTTGATGTTTTTCCATTCTCCATTATAGCCTATGAGATTCATTAGAATGAATGGGCCCATATGGTAAGGGTTAGGGTTAGGGTTAGACTTCAGGACACAGTTATGATTGGGTGAATATTGGGGTTGGGTTTAGGGTTGGATAAGATGTATTTTTAATATCACACTGAATGGTACACTCTTGATGTGGAAAAATTTTGGATGTTTTTCCATTCTCCATTATAGCCTATGAGATTCATTAGAATGAATGGGCCCATATGGTAAGGGTTAGGGTTAGGGTTAGACTTCAGGACACACTTATGTTTGGGTGAATATTGGGGTTGGGTTTAGGGTTGGATAAGATGTATTTTTAATATCACACTGAATGGTACCCTCTTGATGGGGAAAAATTTTGGATGTTTTTCCATTCTCCATTATAGCCTAAATGAATGGGCCCATATTGTAAGGGTTAGGTTTAGAGTTCAGGACACACATATGTTCGGTTTAAAATTGGGGTCTGCTTTAGGGTTGGTTAAGATGTATTTTTAATATCACACTGAATGGTACCCTCTTGATGGGGAAAAATTTTGGATGTTTTTCCATTCTCCATTATAGCCTATGAGATTTCATTAGAATGAATGGGCCCTACCATATGGTAAGGGTAGGGGTTAGGGTTAGACTTCAGGACACACTTATGTTTGGGTGAATATTGGGGTTGGGTTTTAGGGTTGGATAAGATGTATTTTTAATATCACACTGAATGGTACCCTCTTGATGGGGAAAATTTTTGGATGTTTTTCCATTCTCCATTATAGCCTATGAGATTCATTAGAATGAATGGGCCCATATGGTAAGGGTTAGGGTTAGGTTAGACTTCAGGACACACTTATGTTTGGGTGAATATTGGGGTTGGGTTTAGGGGTTGGAATAAGATGTATTTTTAATATCACACTGAATGGTACCCTCTTGATGGGGAAAAATTTTGGATGTTTTTTCCATTCTCCATTATAGCCTATGAGATTCATTAGAATGAATGGGCCCATATGGTAAGGGTTAGGGTTAGGGTTAGAGTTCAGGACACACTTATGTTTGGGTGAATATTGGGGTTGGGTTTAGGGTTGGATAAGATGTATTTTTAATATCACACTGAATGGTACGCTCTTGATGTGGAAAAATTTTGGATGTTTTTCCATTCTCCATTATAGCCTATGAGATTCATTAGAATGAATGGTCCCATATGGTAAGGGTTAGGGTTAGGGTTAGACTTCAGGACACAGTTATGATTGGGTGAATATTGGGGTTGGGTTTAGGGTTGGATAAGATGTATTTTTAATATCACACTGAATGGTACACTCTTGATGTGGAAAAATTTTGGATGTTTTTTCCATTCTCCATTATAGCCTATGAGATTCATTAGAATGAATGGGCCCCATATGGTAAGGGTTAGGGTTAGGGTTAGACTTCAGGACACACTTATGTTTGGGTGAATATTGGGGTTGGGTTTAGGGTTGGATAAGATGTATTTTTAATATCACACTGAATGGTACCCTCTTGATGGGGAAAAATTTTGTATGTTTTTCCATTCTCCTTTATAGCCTATGAGATTCATTAGAATGAATGGGCCCATATGGTAAGGGTTAGGGTTAGGGTTAGACTTCAGGACACACTTATGTTTGGGTGAATATTGGGGTTGGGTTTAGGGTTGGATAAGATGTATTTTTAATATCACACTGAATGATACCCTCTTGATGGGGGAAAAATTTTGGATGTTTTTCCATTCTCCATTATAGCCTATGAGATTCATTAGAATGAATGGGGCCATATGGTAAGGGTTAGGGTTAGAGTTCAGGACACACATATGTTCGGTTTAAAATTGGGGTCTGCTTTAGGGTTGGGTAAGATGTATTTTTAATATCACACTGAATGGTACACTCTTGATGGGCAAAAATTTGATGTTTTTCCATTCTCCATTATAGCCTATGAGATTCATTAGAATGAATGGGCCCATATGGTAAGGGTTAGGGTTAGGGTTAGACTTCAGGACACACTTATGTTTGGGTGAATATTGGGGGTTGGGTTTAGGGTTGGATAAGATGTATTTTTAATATCACACTGAATGGTACACTCTTGATGGGGAAAATTTTTTTGATGTTTTTCCATTCTCCATTATAGCCTATGAGATTCATTAGAATGAATGGGCCCATATGGTAAGGGTTAGGGTTAGGGTTAGACTTCAGGACACAGTTATGATTGGGTGAATATTGGGGTTGGGTTTAGGGTTGGATAAGATGTATTTTTAATATCACACTGAATGGTACACTCTTGATGTGGAAAAATTTTGGATGTTTTTCCATTCTCCATTATAGCCTATGAGATTCATTAGAATGAATAGGCCCATATGGTAAGGGTTAGGGTTAGGGTTAGACTTCAGGACACACTTATGTTTGGGTGAATATTGGGGTTGGGTTTAGGGTTGGATAAGATGTATTTTTAATATCACACTGAATGGTACCCTCTTGATGGGGAAAAATTTTGGATGCTTTTCCATTCTCCATTATAGCCTATGAGATTCATTAGAATGAATGGGCCCATATTGTAAGGGTTAGGGTTAGAGTTCAGGACACACATATGTTCGGTTTAAAATTGGGGTCTGCTTTAGGGTTGGTTAAGATGTATTTTTAATATCACACTGAATGGTACCCTCTTGATGGGGAAAAATTTTGGATGTTTTTCCATTCTCCATTATAGCCTATGAGATTCATTAGAATGAATGGGCCCATATGGTAAGGGTTAGGGTTAGGGTTAGACTTCAGGACACACTTATGTTTGGGTGAATATTGGGGTTGGGTTTAGGGTTGGATAAGATGTATTTTTAATATCACACTGAATGGTACACTCTTGATGTGGAAAAATTTTGGATGTTTTTCCATTCTCCATTATAGCCTATGAGATTCATTAGAATGAATGGGCCCATATGGTAAGGGTTAGGGTTAGGGTTAGACTTCAGGACACACTTATGTTTGGGTGAATATTGGGGTTGGGTTTAGGGTTGGATAAGATGTATTTTTAATATCACACTGAATGGTACCCTCTTGATGGGGAAAAATTTTGGATGTTTTTCCATTCTACATTATAGCCTATGAGATTCATTAGAATGAATGGGCCCATATGGTAAGGGTTAGGGTTAGGGTTAGACTTCAGGACACACTTATGTTTGGGTGAATATTGGGGTTGGGTTTAGGGTTGGATAAGATGTATTTTTAATATCACACTGAATGGTACCCTCTTGATGGGGATACATTTTGGATGTTTTTCCATTCTCCATTATAGCCTATGAGATTCATTAGAATGAATGGGCCCATATAGTAAGGGTTAGGGTTAGAGTTCAGGACACACATATGTTCGGTTTAAAATTGGGGTCTGCTTTAGGGTTGGGTAAGATGTATTTTTAATATCACACTGAATGGTACACTCTTGATGGGGAAAAATTTTGGATTTTTTTCCATTCTCCATTATAGCCTATGAGATTCATTAGAATGAATGGGCCCATATGGTAAGGGTTAGGGTTAGGGTTAGACTTCAGGACACACTTATGTTTGGGTGAATATTGGGGTTGGGTTTAAGGTTGGATAAGATGTATTTTTAATATCACACTGAATGGTACACTCTTGATGTGGAAAAATTTTGGATGTTTTTCCATTCTCCATTATAGCCTGTGAGATTCATTAGAATGAATGGGCCCATATGGTAAGGGTTAGGGTTAGGGTTAGAGTTCAGGACACACATATGTTCGGTTTAAAATTGGGGTCTGGTTTAGGGTTGGGTAAGATGTATTTTTAATATCACACTGAATGGTACTCTCTTGATGGAGAAAAATTTTGGATGTTTTTCCATTCTCCATTATAGCCTATGAGATTCATTAGAATGAATGGGCCCATATGGTAAGGGTTAGGGTTAGGGTTAGAGTTCAGGACACACTTATGTTTGGGTGAATATTGGGGTTGGGTTTAGGGTTGGATAAGATGTATTTTTAATATCACACTGAAAGGTACACTCTTGATGGGGAAAATTTTTGGATGTTTTTCCATTCTCCATTATAGCCTATGAGATTCATTAGAATGAATGGGCCCATATGGTAAGGGTGAGGGTTAGGGTTAGACTTCAGGACACACTTATGTTTGGGTGAATATTGGGGTTGGGTTTAGGGTTGGATAAGATGTATTTTTAATACCACACTGAATGGTACACTCTTGATGGGGAAAAATTTTGGATGTTTTTCCATTCTCCATTATAGCCTATGAGATTCATTAGAATGAATGGGCCCATATGGTAAGGGTTAGGGTTAGGGTTAGACTTCAGGACACAGTTATGATTGGGTGAATATTGGGGTTGGGTTTAGGGTTGGATAAGATGTATTTTTAATATCACACTGAATGGTACACTCTTGATGTGGAAAAATTTTGGATGTTTTTCCATTCTCCATTATAGCCTATGAGATTCATTAGAATGAATGGGCCCATATGGTAAGGGTTAGGGTTAGGGTTAGACTTCAGGACACACTTATGTTTGGGTGAATATTGTGGTTGGGTTTAGGGTTGGATAAGATGTATTTTTAATATCACACTGAATGGTACCCTCTTGATGGGGAAAAATTTTGGATGTTTTTCCATTCTCCATTATAGCCTATGAGATTCTTTGAATGAATAGGCCCATATGGTAAAGGTTAGGGTTAGAGTTCAGGACACACATATGTTCGGTTTAAAATTAGGGTCTGCTTTAGGGTTGGGTAAGATGTATTTTTAATATCACACTGAATGGTACACTCTTGATGGGGAAAAATTTTGCATTTTTTTCCATTCTCCATTATAGCCTATGAGATTCATTAGAATGAATGGGCCCATATGGTAAGGGTTAGGGTTAGGGTTAGACTTCAGGACACACATGTTTGGGTGAATATTGGGGTTGGGTTTAGGGTTGGATAAGATGTATTTTTAATATCACACTGAATGGTACACTCTTGATGGGGAAAATTTTTTGATGTTTTTCCATTCTCCATTATAGCCTATGAGATTCATTAGAATGAATGGGCCCATATGGTAAGGGTTAGGGTTAGGGTTAGACTTCAGGACACAGTTATGATTGGGTGAATATTGGGGTTGGGTTTAGGGTTGGATAAGATGTATTTTTAATATCACACTGAATGGTACACTCTTGATGTGGAAAAATTTTGGATGTTTTTCCATTCTCCATTATAGCCTATGAGATTCATTAGAATGAATGGGCCCATATGGTAAGGGTTAGGGTTAGGGTTAGACTTCAGGACACACTTATGTTTGGGTGAATATTGGGGTTGGGTTTAGGGTTGGATAAGATGTATTTTTAATATCACACTGAATGGTACACTCTTGATGGGGAAAATTTTTTGATGTTTTTCCATTCTCCATTATAGCCTATGAGATTCATTAGAATGAATGGGCCCATATGGTAAGGGTTAGGGTTAGGGTTAGACTTCAGGACACAGTTATGATTGGGTGAATATTGGGGTTGGGTTTAGGGTTGGATAAGATGTATTTTTAATATCACACTGAATGGTACACTCTTGATGTGGAAAAATTTTGGATGTTTTTCCATTCTCCATTATAGCCTATGAGATTCATTAGAATGAATGGGCCCATATGGTAAGGGTTAGGGTTAGGGTTAGACTTCAGGACACACTTATGTTTGGGTGAATATTGGGGTTGGGTTTAGGGTTGGATAAGATGTATTTTTAATATCACACTGAATGGTACCCTCTTGATGGGGAAAAATTTTGGATGTTTTTCCATTCTCCATTATAGCCTATGAGATTCATTAGAATGAATGGGCCCATATGGTAAGGGTTAGGGTTAGAGTTCAGGACACACATATGTTCAGTTTAAAATTGGGGTCTGCTTTAGGGTTGGGTAAGATGTATTTTTAATATCACACTGAATGGTACCCTCTTGATGGGGAAAAATTTTGGATGTTTTTCCATTCTCCATTATAGCCTATGAGATTCATTAGAATGAATGGGCCCATATGGTAAGGGTTAGGGTTAGGGTTAGACTTCAGGACACACTTATGTTTGGGTGAATATTGGGGTTGGGTTTAGGGTTGGATAAGATGTATTTTTAATATCACACTGAATGGTACACTCTTGATGGGGAAAAATTTTGGATGTTTTTCCATTCTCCATTATAGCCTATGAGATTCATTAGAATGAATGGGCCCATATGGTAAGGGTTAGGTTAGGGTTAGACTTCAGGACACAGTTATGATTGGGTGAATATTGGGGTTGGGTTTAGGGTTGGATAAGATGTATTTTTAATATCACACTGAATGGTACACTCTTGATGTGGAAAAATTTTGGATGTTTTTCCATTCTCCATTATAGCCTATGAGATTCATTAGAATGAATGGGCCCATATGGTAAGGGTTAGGGTTAGGGTTAGACTTCAGGACACACTTATGTTTGGGTGAATATTGGGGTTGGGTTTAGGGTTGGATAAGATGTATTTTTAATATCACACTGAAAGGTACACTCTTGATGGGGAAAATTTTTGGATGTTTTTCCATTCTCCATTATAGCCTATGAGATTCATTAGAATGAATGGGCCCATATGGTAAGGGTGAGGGTTAGGGTTAGACTTCAGGACACACTTATGTTTGGGTGAATATTGGGGTTGGGTTTAGGATTGCATAAGATGTATTTTTAATACCACACTGAATGGTACACTCTTGATGGGGAAAAATTTTGGATGTTTTTCCATTCTCCATTATAGCCTATGAGATTCATTAGAATGAATGGGCCCATATGGTAAGGGTTAGGGTTAGGGTTAGACTTCAGGACACAGTTATGATTGGGTGAATATTGGGGTTGGGTTTAGGGTTGGATAAGATGTATTTTTAATATCACACTGAATGGTACACTCTTGATGTGGAAAAATTTTGGATGTTTTTCCATTCTCCATTATAGCCTATGAGATTCATTAGAATGAATGGGCCCATATGGTAAGGGTTAGGGTTAGGGTTAGACTTCAGGACACACTTATGTTTGGGTGAATATTGGGGTTGGGTTTAGGGTTGGATAAGATGTATTTTTAATATCACACTGAATGGTACCCTCTTGATGGGGAAAAATTTTGGATGTTTTTCCATTCTCCATTATAGCCTATGAGATTCATTAGAATGAATGGGCCCATATGGTAAAGGTTAGGGTTAGGGTTAGACTTCAGGACACACTTATGTTTGGGTGAATATTGGGGTTGGGTTTAGGTTTGGATAAGATGTATTTTTAATATCACACTGAATGGTACCCTCTTGATGGGGAAAAATTTTGGATGTTTTTCCATTCTCCATTATAGCCTATGAGATTCATTAGAATGAATGGGCCCATATGGTAAGGGTTAGGGTTAGAGTTCAGGACACACATATGTTCGGTTTAAAATTGGGGTCTGCTTTAGGGTTGGGTAAGATGTATTTTTAATGTCACACTGAATGGTACACTCTTGATGGGGAAAAATTTTGGATTTTTTTCCATTCTCCATTATAGCCTATGAGATTCATTAGAATGAATGGGCCCATATGGTAAGGGTTAGGGTTAGGGTTAGACTTCAGGACACACTTATGTTTGGGTGAATATTGGGGTTGGGTTTAGGGTTGGATAAGATGTATTTTTAATATCACACTGAATGGTACCCTCTTGATGGGGAAAAATTTTGGATGTTTTTCCATTCTCCATTATAGCCTATGAGATTCATTAGAATGAATGGGCCCATATGGTAAAGGTTAGGGTTAGGGTTAGACTTCAGGACACACTTATGTTTGGGTGAATATTGGGGTTGGGTTTAGGGTTGGATAAGATGTATTTTTAATATCACACTGAATGGTACCCTCTTGATGGGGAAAAATTTTGGATGTTTTTGCATTCTCCATTATAGCCTATGAGATTCATTAGAATGAATGGGCCCATATGGTAAGGGTTAGGGTTAGAGTTCAGGACACACATATGTTCGGTTTAAAATTGGGGTCTGCTTTAGGGTTGGGTAAGATGTATTTTTAATATCACACTGAATGGTACACTCTTGATGGGGAAAAATTTTGGATTTTTTTCCATTCTCCATTATAGCCTATGAGATTCATTAGAATGAATGGGCCCATATGGTAAGGGTTAGGGTTAGGGTTAGACTTCAGGACACACTTATGTTTGGGTGAATATTGGGGTTGGGTTTAGGGTTGGATAAGATGTATTTTTAATATCACACTGAATGGTACCCTCTTGATGGGGAAAAATTTTGGATGTTTTTGCATTCTCCATTATAGCCTATGAGATTCATTAGAATGAATGGGCCCATATGGTAAGGGTTAGGGTTAGAGTTCAGGACACACATATGTTCGGTTTAAAATTGGGGTCTGCTTTAGGGTTGGGTAAGATGTATTTTTAATATCACACCGAATGGTACACTCTTGATGGGGAAAAATTTTGGATTTTTTTCCATTCTCCATTATAGCCTATGAGATTCATTAGAATGAATGGGCCCATATGGTAAGGGTTAGGGTTAGGGTTAGACTTCAGGACACACTTATGTTTGGGTGAATATTGGGGTTGGGTTTAGGGTTGGATAAGATGTATTTTTAATATCACACTGAATGGTACACTCTTGATGGGGAAAAATTTTTGATGATTTTCCATTCTCCATTATAGCCTATGAGATTCATTAGAATGAATGGGCCCATATGGTAAGGGTTAGGGTTAGGGTTAGACTTCAGGACACAGTTATGATTGGGTGAATATTGGGGTTGGGTTTAGGGTTGGATAAGATGTATTTTTAATATCACACTGAATGGTACACTCTTGATGTGGAAAAATTTTGGATGTTTTTCCATTCTCCATTATAGCCTATGAGATTCATTAGAATGAATGGGCCCATATGGTAAGGGTTAGGGTTAGGGTTAGACTTCAGGACACACTTATGTTTGGGTGAATATTGGGGTTGGGTTTAGGGTTGGATAAGATGTATTTTTAATATCACACTGAATGGTACCCTCTTGATGGGGAAAAATTTTGGATTTTTTTCCATACTCCGTTATAGCCTATGAGATTCATTAGAATGAATGGGCCCATATGGTAAGGGTTAGGGTTAGGGTTAGACTTCAGGACACACTTATGTTTGGGTGAATATTGGGGTTGGGTTTAGGGTTGGATAAGATGTATTTTTAATATCACACTGAATGGTACACTCTTGATGGGGAAAAATTTTTGATGATTTTCCATTCTCCATTATAGCCTATGAGATTCATTAGAATGAATGGGCCCATATGGTAAGGGTTAGGGTTAGGGTTAGACTTCAGGACACAGTTATGATTGGGTGAATATTGGGGTTGGGTTTAGGGGTGGATAAGATGTATTTTTAATATCACACTGAATGGTACACTCTTGATGTGGAAAAATTTTGGATGTTTTTCCATTCTCCATTATAGCCTATGAGATTCATTAGAATGAATGGGCCCATATGGTAAGGGTTAGGGTTAGAGTTCAGGACACACATATGTTCGGTTTAAAATTGGGGTCTGCTTTAGGGTTGGGTAAGATGTATTTTTAATATCACACTGAATGGTACCCTCTTGATGGGGAAAAATTTTGGATGTTTTTCCATTCTCCATTATAGCCTATGAGATTCATTAGAATGAATGGGCCCATATGGTAAGGGTTAGGGTTAGGGTTAGACTTCAGGACACACTTATGTTTGGGTGAATATTGGGGTTGGGTTTAGGGTTGGATAAGATGTATTTTTAATATCACACTGAATGGTACACTCTTGATGTGGAAAAATTTTGGATGTTTTTCCATTCTCCATTATAGCCTATGAGATTCATTAGAATGAATGGGCCCATATGGTAAGGGTTAGGGTTAGGGTTAGACTTCAGGACACACTTATGTTTGGGTGAATATTGGGGTTGGGTTTAGGGTTGGATAAGATGTATTTTTAATATCACACTGAATGGTACCCTCTTGATGGGGAAAAATTTTGGATGTTTTTCCATTCTCCATTATAGCCTATGAGATTCATTAGAATGAATGGGCCCATATGGTAAGGGTTAGGGTTAGGGTTAGACTTCAGGACACACTTATGTTTGGGTGAATATTGGGGTTGGGTTTAGGGTTGGATAAGATGTATTTTTAATATCACACTGAATGGTACCCTCTTGATGGGGAAAAATTTTGGATGTTTTTCCATTCTCCATTATAGCCTATGAGATTCATTAGAATGAATGGGCCCATATGGTAAGGGTTAGGGTTAGGGTTAGAGTTCAGGACACACTTATGTTTGGGTGAATATTGGGGTTGGGTTTAGGGTTGGATAAGATGTATTTTTAATATCACACTGAATGGTACGCTCTTGATGTGGAAAAATTTTGGATGTTTTTCCATTCTCCATTATAGCCTATGAGATTCATTAGAATGAATGGTCCCATATGGTAAGGGTTAGGGTTAGGGTTAGACTTCAGGACACAGTTATGATTGGGTGAATATTGGGGTTGGGTTTAGGGTTGGATAAGATGTATTTTTAATATCACACTGAATGGTACACTCTTGATGTGGAAAAATTTTGGATGTTTTTCCATTCTCCATTATAGCCTATGAGATTCATTAGAATGAATGGGCCCATATGGTAAGGGTTAGGGTTAGGGTTAGACTTCAGGACACACTTATGTTTGGGTGAATATTGGGGTTGGGTTTAGGGTTGGATAAGATGTATTTTTAATATCACACTGAATGGTACCCTCTTGATGGGGAAAAATTTTGGATGTTTTTCCATTCTCCATTATAGCCTATGAGATTCATTAGAATGAATGGGGCCATATGGTAAGGGTTAGGGTTAGAGTTCAGGACACACATATGTTCGGTTTAAAATTGGGGTCTGCTTTAGGGTTGGGTAAGATGTATTTTTAATATCACACTGAATGGTACACTCTTGATGGGCAAAAATTTGATGTTTTTCCATTCTCCATTATAGCCTATGAGATTCATTAGAATGAATGGGCCCATATGGTAAGGGTTAGGGTTAGGGTTAGACTTCAGGACACACTTATGTTTGGGTGAATATTGGGGTTGGGTTTAGGGTTGGATAAGATGTATTTTTAATATCACACTGAATGGTACACTCTTGATGGGGAAAATTTTTTGATGTTTTTCCATTCTCCATTATAGCCTATGAGATTCATTAGAATGAATGGGCCCATATGGTAAGGGTTAGGGTTAGGGTTAGACTTCAGGACACAGTTATGATTGGGTGAATATTGGGGTTGGGTTTAGGGTTGGATAAGATGTATTTTTAATATCACACTGAATGGTACACTCTTGATGTGGAAAAATTTTGGATGTTTTTCCATTCTCCATTATAGCCTATGAGATTCATTAGAATGAATGGGCCCATATGGTAAGGGTTAGGGTTAGGGTTAGACTTCAGGACACACTTATGTTTGGGTGAATATTGGGGTTGGGTTTAGGGTTGGATAAGATGTATTTTTAATATCACACTGAATGGTACCCTCTTGATGGGGAAAAATTTTGGATGTTTTTCCATTCTCCATTATAGCCTATGAGATTCATTAGAATGAATGGGCCCATATTGTAAGGGTTAGGTTTAGAGTTCAGGACACACATATGTTCGGTTTAAAATTGGGGTCTGCTTTAGGGTTGGTTAAGATGTATTTTTAATATCACACTGAATGGTACCCTCTTGATGGGGAAAAATTTTGGATGTTTTTCCATTCTCCATTATAGCCTATGAGATTCATTAGAATGAATGGGCCCATATGGTAAGGGTTAGGGTTAGGGTTAGACTTCAGGACACACTTATGTTTGGGTGAATATTGGGGTTGGGTTTAGGGTTGGATAAGATGTATTTTTAATATCACACTGAATGGTACCCTCTTGATGGGGAAAAATTTTGGATGTTTTTCCATTCTCCATTATAGCCTATGAGATTCATTAGAATGAATGGGCCCATATGGTAAGGGTTAGGGTTAGGGTTAGACTTCAGGACACACTTATGTTTGGGTGAATATTGGGGTTGGGTTTAGGGTTGGATAAGATGTATTTTTAATATCACACTGAATGGTACCCTCTTGATGGGGAAAAATTTTGGATGTTTTTCCATTCTCCATTATAGCCTATGAGATTCATTAGAATGAATGGGCCCATATGGTAAGGGTTAGGGTTAGGGTTAGAGTTCAGGACACACTTATGTTTGGGTGAATATTGGGGTTGGGTTTAGGGTTGGATAAGATGTATTTTTAATATCACACTGAATGGTACGCTCTTGATGTGGAAAAATTTTGGATGTTTTTCCATTCTCCATTATAGCCTATGAGATTCATTAGAATGAATGGTCCCATATGGTAAGGGTTAGGGTTAGGGTTAGACTTCAGGACACAGTTATGATTGGGTGAATATTGGGGTTGGGTTTAGGGTTGGATAAGATGTATTTTTAATATCACACTGAATGGTACACTCTTGATGTGGAAAAATTTTGGATGTTTTTCCATTCTCCATTATAGCCTATGAGATTCATTAGAATGAATGGGCCCATATGGTAAGGGTTAGGGTTAGGGTTAGACTTCAGGACACACTTATGTTTGGGTGAATATTGGGGTTGGGTTTAGGGTTGGATAAGATGTATTTTTAATATCACACTGAATGGTACCCTCTTGATGGGGAAAAATTTTGTATGTTTTTCCATTCTCCATTATAGCCTATGAGATTCATTAGAATGAATGGGCCCATATGGTAAGGGTTAGGGTTAGGGTTAGACTTCAGGACACACTTATGTTTGGGTGAATATTGGGGTTGGGTTTAGGGTTGGATAAGATGTATTTTTAATATCACACTGAATGATACCCTCTTGATGGGGAAAAATTTTGGATGTTTTTCCATTCTCCATTATAGCCTATGAGATTCATTAGAATGAATGGGGCCATATGGTAAGGGTTAGGGTTAGAGTTCAGGACACACATATGTTCGGTTTAAAATTGGGGTCTGCTTTAGGGTTGGGTAAGATGTATTTTTAATATCACACTGAATGGTACACTCTTGATGGGCAAAAATTTGATGTTTTTCCATTCTCCATTATAGCCTATGAGATTCATTAGAATGAATGGGCCCATATGGTAAGGGTTAGGGTTAGGGTTAGACTTCAGGACACACTTATGTTTGGGTGAATATTGGGGTTGGGTTTAGGGTTGGATAAGATGTATTTTTAATATCACACTGAATGGTACACTCTTGATGGGGAAAATTTTTTGATGTTTTTCCATTCTCCATTATAGCCTATGAGATTCATTAGAATGAATGGGCCCATATGGTAAGGGTTAGGGTTAGGGTTAGACTTCAGGACACAGTTATGATTGGGTGAATATTGGGGTTGGGTTTAGGGTTGGATAAGATGTATTTTTAATATCACACTGAATGGTACACTCTTGATGTGGAAAAATTTTGGATGTTTTTCCATTCTCCATTATAGCCTATGAGATTCATTAGAATGAATAGGCCCATATGGTAAGGGTTAGGGTTAGGGTTAGACTTCAGGACACACTTATGTTTGGGTGAATATTGGGGTTGGGTTTAGGGTTGGATAAGATGTATTTTTAATATCACACTGAATGGTACCCTCTTGATGGGGAAAAATTTTGGATGCTTTTCCATTCTCCATTATAGCCTATGAGATTCATTAGAATGAATGGGCCCATATTGTAAGGGTTAGGGTTAGAGTTCAGGACACACATATGTTCGGTTTAAAATTGGGGTCTGCTTTAGGGTTGGTTAAGATGTATTTTTAATATCACACTGAATGGTACCCTCTTGATGGGGAAAAATTTTGGATGTTTTTCCATTCTCCATTATAGCCTATGAGATTCATTAGAATGAATGGGCCCATATGGTAAGGGTTAGGGTTAGGGTTAGACTTCAGGACACACTTATGTTTGGGTGAATATTGGGGTTGGGTTTAGGGTTGGATAAGATGTATTTTTAATATCACACTGAATGGTACACTCTTGATGTGGAAAAATTTTGGATGTTTTTCCATTCTCCATTATAGCCTATGAGATTCATTAGAATGAATGGGCCCATATGGTAAGGGTTAGGGTTAGGGTTAGACTTCAGGACACACTTATGTTTGGGTGAATATTGGGGTTGGGTTTAGGGTTGGATAAGATGTATTTTTAATATCACACTGAATGGTACCCTCTTGATGGGGAAAAATTTTGGATGTTTTTCCATTCTACATTATAGCCTATGAGATTCATTAGAATGAATGGGCCCATATGGTAAGGGTTAGGGTTAGGGTTAGACTTCAGGACACACTTATGTTTGGGTGAATATTGGGGTTGGGTTTAGGGTTGGATAAGATGTATTTTTAATATCACACTGAATGGTACCCTCTTGATGGGGATACATTTTGGATGTTTTTCCATTCTCCATTATAGCCTATGAGATTCATTAGAATGAATGGGCCCATATGGTAAGGGTTAGGGTTAGAGTTCAGGACACACATATGTTCGGTTTAAAATTGGGGTCTGCTTTAGGGTTGGGTAAGATGTATTTTTAATATCACACTGAATGGTACACTCTTGATGGGGAAAAATTTTGGATTTTTTTCCATTCTCCATTATAGCCTATGAGATTCATTAGAATGAATGGGCCCATATGGTAAGGGTTAGGGTTAGGGTTAGACTTCAGGACACACTTATGTTTGGGTGAATATTGGGGTTGGGTTTAAGGTTGGATAAGATGTATTTTTAATATCACACTGAATGGTACACTCTTGATGTGGAAAAATTTTGGATGTTTTTCCATTCTCCATTATAGCCTGTGAGATTCATTAGAATGAATGGGCCCATATGGTAAGGGTTAGGGTTAGGGTTAGAGTTCAGGACACACATATGTTCGGTTTAAAATTGGGGTCTGGTTTAGGGTTGGGTAAGATGTATTTTTAATATCACACTGAATGGTACTCTCTTGATGGAGAAAAATTTTGGATGTTTTTCCATTCTCCATTATAGCCTATGAGATTCATTAGAATGAATGGGCCCATATGGTAAGGGTTAGGGTTAGGGTTAGAGTTCAGGACACACTTATGTTTGGGTGAATATTGGGGTTGGGTTTAGGGTTGGATAAGATGTATTTTTAATATCACACTGAAAGGTACACTCTTGATGGGGAAAATTTTTGGATGTTTTTCCATTCTCCATTATAGCCTATGAGATTCATTAGAATGAATGGGCCCATATGGTAAGGGTGAGGGTTAGGGTTAGACTTCAGGACACACTTATGTTTGGGTGAATATTGGGGTTGGGTTTAGGGTTGGATAAGATGTATTTTTAATACCACACTGAATGGTACACTCTTGATGGGGAAAAATTTTGGATGTTTTTCCATTCTCCATTATAGCCTATGAGATTCATTAGAATGAATGGGCCCATATGGTAAGGGTTAGGGTTAGGGTTAGACTTCAGGACACAGTTATGATTGGGTGAATATTGGGGTTGGGTTTAGGGTTGGATAAGATGTATTTTTAATATCACACTGAATGGTACACTCTTGATGTGGAAAAATTTTGGATGTTTTTCCATTCTCCATTATAGCCTATGAGATTCATTAGAATGAATGGGCCCATATGGTAAGGGTTAGGGTTAGGGTTAGACTTCAGGACACACTTATGTTTGGGTGAATATTGTGGTTGGGTTTAGGGTTGGATAAGATGTATTTTTAATATCACACTGAATGGTACCCTCTTGATGGGGAAAAATTTTGGATGTTTTTCCATTCTCCATTATAGCCTATGAGATTCTTTGAATGAATAGGCCCATATGGTAAAGGTTAGGGTTAGAGTTCAGGACACACATATGTTCGGTTTAAAATTAGGGTCTGCTTTAGGGTTGGGTAAGATGTATTTTTAATATCACACTGAATGGTACACTCTTGATGGGGAAAAATTTTGCATTTTTTTCCATTCTCCATTATAGCCTATGAGATTCATTAGAATGAATGGGCCCATATGGTAAGGGTTAGGGTTAGGGTTAGACTTCAGGACACACATGTTTGGGTGAATATTGGGGTTGGGTTTAGGGTTGGATAAGATGTATTTTTAATATCACACTGAATGGTACACTCTTGATGGGGAAAATTTTTTGATGTTTTTCCATTCTCCATTATAGCCTATGAGATTCATTAGAATGAATGGGCCCATATGGTAAGGGTTAGGGTTAGGGTTAGACTTCAGGACACAGTTATGATTGGGTGAATATTGGGGTTGGGTTTAGGGTTGGATAAGATGTATTTTTAATATCACACTGAATGGTACACTCTTGATGTGGAAAAATTTTGGATGTTTTTCCATTCTCCATTATAGCCTATGAGATTCATTAGAATGAATGGGCCCATATGGTAAGGGTTAGGGTTAGGGTTAGACTTCAGGACACACTTATGTTTGGGTGAATATTGGGGTTGGGTTTAGGGTTGGATAAGATGTATTTTTAATATCACACTGAATGGTACACTCTTGATGGGGAAAATTTTTTGATGTTTTTCCATTCTCCATTATAGCCTATGAGATTCATTAGAATGAATGGGCCCATATGGTAAGGGTTAGGGTTAGGGTTAGACTTCAGGACACAGTTATGATTGGGTGAATATTGGGGTTGGGTTTAGGGTTGGATAAGATGTATTTTTAATATCACACTGAATGGTACACTCTTGATGTGGAAAAATTTTGGATGTTTTTCCATTCTCCATTATAGCCTATGAGATTCATTAGAATGAATGGGCCCATATGGTAAGGGTTAGGGTTAGGGTTAGACTTCAGGACACACTTATGTTTGGGTGAATATTGGGGTTGGGTTTAGGGTTGGATAAGATGTATTTTTAATATCACACTGAATGGTACCCTCTTGATGGGGAAAAATTTTGGATGTTTTTCCATTCTCCATTATAGCCTATGAGATTCATTAGAATGAATGGGCCCATATGGTAAGGGTTAGGGTTAGAGTTCAGGACACACATATGTTCAGTTTAAAATTGGGGTCTGCTTTAGGGTTGGGTAAGATGTATTTTTAATATCACACTGAATGGTACCCTCTTGATGGGGAAAAATTTTGGATGTTTTTCCATTCTCCATTATAGCCTATGAGATTCATTAGAATGAATGGGCCCATATGGTAAGGGTTAGGGTTAGGGTTAGACTTCAGGACACACTTATGTTTGGGTGAATATTGGGGTTGGGTTTAGGGTTGGATAAGATGTATTTTTAATATCACACTGAATGGTACACTCTTGATGTGGAAAAATTTTGGATGTTTTTCCATTCTCCATTATAGCCTATGAGATTCATTAGAATGAATGGGCCCATATGGTAAGGGTTAGGGTTAGGGTTAGACTTCAGGACACACTTATGTTTGGGTGAATATTGGGGTTGGGTTTAGGGTTGGATAAGATGTATTTTTAATATCACACTGAATGGTACCCTCTTGATGGGGAAAAATTTTGGATGTTTTTCCATTCTACATTATAGCCTATGAGATTCATTAGAATGAATGGGCCCATATGGTAAGGGTTAGGGTTAGGGTTAGACTTCAGGACACACTTATGTTTGGGTGAATATTGGGGTTGGGTTTAGGGTTGGATAAGATGTATTTTTAATATCACACTGAATGGTACCCTCTTGATGGGGAAAAATTTTGGATGTTTTTCCATTTTCCATTATAGCCTATGAGATTCATTAGAATGAATGGGCCCATATGGTAAGGGTTAGGGTTAGAGTTCAGGACACACATATGTTCGGTTTAAAATTGGGGTCTGCTTTAGGGTTGGGTAAGATGTATTTTTAATATCACACTGAATGGTACACTCTTGATGGGGAAAAATTTTGGATTTTTTTCCATTCTCCATTATAGCCTATGAGATTCATTAGAATGAATGGGCCCATATGGTAAGGGTTAGGGTTAGGGTTAGACTTCAGGACACACTTATGTTTGGGTGAATATTGGGGTTGGGTTTAAGGTTGGATAAGATGTATTTTTAATATCACACTGAATGGTACACTCTTCATGTGGAAAAATTTTGGATGTTTTTCCATTCTCCATTATAGCCTGTGAGATTCATTAGAATGAATGGGCCCATATGGTAAGGGTTAGCGTTAGGGTTAGAGTTCAGGACACACATATGTTCGGTTTAAAATTGGGGTCTGGTTTAGGGTTGGGTAAGATGTATTTTTAATATCACACTGAATGGTACTCTCTTGATGGAGAAAAATTTTGGATGTTTTTCCATTCTCCATTATAGCCTATGAGATTCATTAGAATGAAAGGGCCCATATGGTAAGGGTTAGGGTTAGGGTTAGACTTCAGGACACACTTATGTTTGGGTGAATATTGGGGTTGGGTTTAGGGTTGGATAAGATGTATTTTTAATATCACACTGAAAGGTACACTCTTGATGGGGAAAAATTTTGGATGTTTTTCCATTCTCCATTATAGCCTATGAGATTCATTAGAATGAATGGGCCCATATGGTAAGGGTGAGGGTTAGGGTTAGACTTCAGGACACACTTATGTTTGGGTGAATATTGGGGTTGGGTTTAGGGTTGGATAAGATGTATTTTTAATACCACACTGAATGGTACACTCTTGATGGGGAAAAATTTTGGATGTTTTTCCATTCTCCATTATAGCCTATGAGATTCATTAGAATGAATGGGCCCATATGGTAAGGGTTAGGGTTAGGGTTAGACTTCAGGACACACTTATGTTTGGGTGAATATTGGGGTTGGGTTTAGGGTTGGATAAGATGTATTTTTAATATCACACTGAATGGTACCCTCTTGATGGGGAAAAATTTTGGATGTTTTTCCATTCTCCATTATAGCCTATGAGATTCATTAGAATGAATGGGCCCATATGGTAAGGGTTAGGGTTAGGGTTAGACTTCAGGACACACTTATGTTTGGGTGAATATTGGGGTTGGGTTTAGGGTTGGATAAGATGTATTTTTAATATCACACTGAATGGTACCCTCTTGATGGGGAAAAATTTTGGATGTTTTTCCATTCTCCATTATAGCCTATGAGATTCATTAGAATGAATGGGCCCATATGGTAAGGGTTAGGGTTAGAGTTCAGGACACACATATGTTCGGTTTAAAATTGGGGTCTGCTTTAGGGTTGGGTAAGATGTATTTTTAATATCACACTGAATGGTACACTCTTGATGGGGAAAAATTTTGCATTTTTTTCCATTCTCCATTATAGCCTATGAGATTCATTAGAATGAATGGGCCCATATGGTAAGGGTTAGGGTTAGGGTTAGACTTCAGGACACACTTATGTTTGGGTGAATATTGGGGTTGGGTTTAGGGTTGGATAAGATGTATTTTTAATATCACACTGAATGGTACACTCTTGATGGGGAAAATTTTTTGATGTTTTTCCATTCTCCATTATAGCCTATGAGATTCATTAGAATGAATGGGCCCATATGGTAAGGGTTAGGGTTAGGGTTAGACTTCAGGACACAGTTATGATTGGGTGAATATTGGGGTTGGGTTTAGGGTTGGATAAGATGTATTTTTAATATCACACTGAATGGTACACTCTTGATGTGGAAAAATTTTGGATGTTTTTCCATTCTCCATTATAGCCTATGAGATTCATTAGAATGAATGGGCCCATATGGTAAGGGTTAGGGTTAGGGTTAGACTTCAGGACACACTTATGTTTGGGTGAATATTGGGGTTGGGTTTAGGGTTGGATAAGATGTATTTTTAATATCACACTGAATGGTACCCTCTTGATGGGGAAAAATTTTGGATGTTTTTCCATTCTCCATTATAGCCTATGAGATTCATTAGAATGAATGGGCCCATATGGTAAGGGTTAGGGTTAGAGTTCAGGACACACATATGTTCGGTTTAAAATTGGGGTCTGCTTTAGGGTTGGGTAAGATGTATTTTTAATATCACACTGAATGGTACCCTCTTGATGGGGAAAAATTTTGGATGTTTTTCCATTCTCCATTATAGCCTATGAGATTCATTAGAATGAATGGGCCCATATGGTAAGGGTTAGGGTTAGGGTTAGACTTCAGGACACACTTATGTTTGGGTGAATATTGGGGTTGGGTTTAGGGTTGGATAAGATGTATTTTTAATATCACACTGAATGGTACACTCTTGATGTGGAAAAATTTTGGATGTTTTTCCATTCTCCATTATAGCCTATGAGATTCATTAGAATGAATGGGCCCATATGGTAAGGGTTAGGGTTAGGGTTAGACTTCAGGACACACTTATGTTTGGGTGAATATTGGGGTTGGGTTTAGGGTTGGATAAGATGTATTTTTAATATCACACTGAATGGTACCCTCTTGATGGGGAAAAATTTTGTATGTTTTTCCATTCTCCATTATAGCCTATGAGATTCATTAGAATGAATGGGCCCATATGGTAAGGGTTAGGGTTAGGGTTAGACTTCAGGACACACTTATGTTTGGGTGAATATTGGGGTTGGGTTTAGGGTTGGATAAGATGTATTTTTAATATCACACTGAATGATACCCTCTTGATGGGGAAAAATTTTGGATGTTTTTCCATTCTCCATTATAGCCTATGAGATTCATTAGAATGAATGGGGCCATATGGTAAGGGTTAGGGTTAGAGTTCAGGACACACATATGTTCGGTTTAAAATTGGGGTCTGCTTTAGGGTTGGGTAAGATGTATTTTTAATATCACACTGAATGGTACACTCTTGATGGGCAAAAATTTTGGATGTTTTTCCATTCTCCATTATAGCCTATGAGATTCATTAGAATGAATGGGCCCATATGGTAAGGGTTAGGGTTAGGGTTAGACTTCAGGACACACTTATGTTTGGGTGAATATTGGGGTTGGGTTTAGGGTTGGATAAGATGTATTTTTAATATCACACTGAATGGTACCCTCTTGATGGGGAAAAATTTTGGATGTTTTTCCATTCTCCATTATAGCCTATGAGATTCATTAGAATGAATGGGCCCATATGGTAAGGGTTAGGGTTAGAGTTCAGGACACACATATGTTCGGTTTAAAATTGGGGTCTGCTTTAGGGTTGGGTAAGATGTATTTTTAATATCACACTGAATGGTACACTCTTGATGGGGAAAAATTTTGGATTTTTTTCCATTCTCCATTATAGCCTATGAGATTCATTAGAATGAATGGGCCCATATGGTAAGGGTTAGGGTTAGGGTTAGACTTCAGGACACACTTATGTTTGGGTGAATATTGGGGTTGGGTTTAAGGTTGGATAAGATGTATTTTTAATATCACACTGAATGGTACACTCTTCATGTGGAAAAATTTTGGATGTTTTTCCATTCTCCATTATAGCCTGTGAGATTCATTAGAATGAATGGGCCCATATGGTAAGGGTTAGCGTTAGGGTTAGAGTTCAGGACACACATATGTTCGGTTTAAAATTGGGGTCTGGTTTAGGGTTGGGTAAGATGTATTTTTAATATCACACTGAATGGTACTCTCTTGATGGAGAAAAATTTTGGATGTTTTTCCATTCTCCATTATAGCCTATGAGATTCATTAGAATGAAAGGGCCCATATGGTAAGGGTTAGGGTTAGGGTTAGACTTCAGGACACACTTATGTTTGGGTGAATATTGGGGTTGGGTTTAGGGTTGGATAAGATGTATTTTTAATATCACACTGAAAGGTACACTCTTGATGGGGAAAAATTTTGGATGTTTTTCCATTCTCCATTATAGCCTATGAGATTCATTAGAATGAATGGGCCCATATGGTAAGGGTGAGGGTTAGGGTTAGACTTCAGGACACACTTATGTTTGGGTGAATATTGGGGTTGGGTTTAGGGTTGGATAAGATGTATTTTTAATACCACACTGAATGGTACACTCTTGATGGGGAAAAATTTTGGATGTTTTTCCATTCTCCATTATAGCCTATGAGATTCATTAGAATGAATGGGCCCATATGGTAAGGGTTAGGGTTAGGGTTAGACTTCAGGACACACTTATGTTTGGGTGAATATTGGGGTTGGGTTTAGGGTTGGATAAGATGTATTTTTAATATCACACTGAATGGTACCCTCTTGATGGGGAAAAATTTTGGATGTTTTTCCATTCTCCATTATAGCCTATGAGATTCATTAGAATGAATGGGCCCATATGGTAAGGGTTAGGGTTAGGGTTAGACTTCAGGACACACTTATGTTTGGGTGAATATTGGGGTTGGGTTTAGGGTTGGATAAGATGTATTTTTAATATCACACTGAATGGTACCCTCTTGATGGGGAAAAATTTTGGATGTTTTTCCATTCTCCATTATAGCCTATGAGATTCATTAGAATGAATGGGCCCATATGGTAAGGGTTAGGGTTAGAGTTCAGGACACACATATGTTCGGTTTAAAATTGGGGTCTGCTTTAGGGTTGGGTAAGATGTATTTTTAATATCACACTGAATGGTACACTCTTGATGGGGAAAAATTTTGCATTTTTTTCCATTCTCCATTATAGCCTATGAGATTCATTAGAATGAATGGGCCCATATGGTAAGGGTTAGGGTTAGGGTTAGACTTCAGGACACACTTATGTTTGGGTGAATATTGGGGTTGGGTTTAGGGTTGGATAAGATGTATTTTTAATATCACACTGAATGGTACACTCTTGATGGGGAAAATTTTTTGATGTTTTTCCATTCTCCATTATAGCCTATGAGATTCATTAGAATGAATGGGCCCATATGGTAAGGGTTAGGGTTAGGGTTAGACTTCAGGACACAGTTATGATTGGGTGAATATTGGGGTTGGGTTTAGGGTTGGATAAGATGTATTTTTAATATCACACTGAATGGTACACTCTTGATGTGGAAAAATTTTGGATGTTTTTCCATTCTCCATTATAGCCTATGAGATTCATTAGAATGAATGGGCCCATATGGTAAGGGTTAGGGTTAGGGTTAGACTTCAGGACACACTTATGTTTGGGTGAATATTGGGGTTGGGTTTAGGGTTGGATAAGATGTATTTTTAATATCACACTGAATGGTACCCTCTTGATGGGGAAAAATTTTGGATGTTTTTCCATTCTCCATTATAGCCTATGAGATTCATTAGAATGAATGGGCCCATATGGTAAGGGTTAGGGTTAGAGTTCAGGACACACATATGTTCGGTTTAAAATTGGGGTCTGCTTTAGGGTTGGGTAAGATGTATTTTTAATATCACACTGAATGGTACCCTCTTGATGGGGAAAAATTTTGGATGTTTTTCCATTCTCCATTATAGCCTATGAGATTCATTAGAATGAATGGGCCCATATGGTAAGGGTTAGGGTTAGGGTTAGACTTCAGGACACACTTATGTTTGGGTGAATATTGGGGTTGGGTTTAGGGTTGGATAAGATGTATTTTTAATATCACACTGAATGGTACACTCTTGATGTGGAAAAATTTTGGATGTTTTTCCATTCTCCATTATAGCCTATGAGATTCATTAGAATGAATGGGCCCATATGGTAAGGGTTAGGGTTAGGGTTAGACTTCAGGACACACTTATGTTTGGGTGAATATTGGGGTTGGGTTTAGGGTTGGATAAGATGTATTTTTAATATCACACTGAATGGTACCCTCTTGATGGGGAAAAATTTTGTATGTTTTTCCATTCTCCATTATAGCCTATGAGATTCATTAGAATGAATGGGCCCATATGGTAAGGGTTAGGGTTAGGGTTAGACTTCAGGACACACTTATGTTTGGGTGAATATTGGGGTTGGGTTTAGGGTTGGATAAGATGTATTTTTAATATCACACTGAATGATACCCTCTTGATGGGGAAAAATTTTGGATGTTTTTCCATTCTCCATTATAGCCTATGAGATTCATTAGAATGAATGGGGCCATATGGTAAGGGTTAGGGTTAGAGTTCAGGACACACATATGTTCGGTTTAAAATTGGGGTCTGCTTTAGGGTTGGGTAAGATGTATTTTTAATATCACACTGAATGGTACACTCTTGATGGGCAAAAATTTGATGTTTTTCCATTCTCCATTATAGCCTATGAGATTCATTAGAATGAATGGGCCCATATGGTAAGGGTTAGGGTTAGGGTTAGACTTCAGGACACACTTATGTTTGGGTGAATATTGGGGTTGGGTTTAGGGTTGGATAAGATGTATTTTTAATATCACACTGAATGGTACACTCTTGATGGGGAAAATTTTTTGATGTTTTTCCATTCTCCATTATAGCCTATGAGATTCATTAGAATGAATGGGCCCATATGGTAAGGGTTAGGGTTAGGGTTAGACTTCAGGACACAGTTATGATTGGGTGAATATTGGGGTTGGGTTTAGGGTTGGATAAGATGTATTTTTAATATCACACTGAATGGTACACTCTTGATGTGGAAAAATTTTGGATGTTTTTCCATTCTCCATTATAGCCTATGAGATTCATTAGAATGAATGGGCCCATATGGTAAGGGTTAGGGTTAGGGTTAGACTTCAGGACACACTTATGTTTGGGTGAATATTGGGGTTGGGTTTAGGGTTGGATAAGATGTATTTTTAATATCACACTGAATGGTACCCTCTTGATGGGGAAAAATTTTGGATGCTTTTCCATTCTCCATTATAGCCTATGAGATTCATTAGAATGAATGGGCCCATATTGTAAGGGTTAGGGTTAGAGTTCAGGACACACATATGTTCGGTTTAAAATTGGGGTCTGCTTTAGGGTTGGTTAAGATGTATTTTTAATATCACACTGAATGGTACACTCTTGATGGGGAAAAATTTTGGATGTTTTTCCATTCTCCATTATAGCCTATGAGATTCATTAGAATGAATGGGCCCATATGGTAAGGGTTAGGGTTAGGGTTAGACTTCAGGACACACTTATGTTTGGGTGAATATTGGGGTTGGGTTTAGGGTTGGATAAGATGTATTTTTAATATCACACTGAATGGTACACTCTTGATGTGGAAAAATTTTGGATGTTTTTCCATTCTCCATTATAGCCTATGAGATTCATTAGAATGAATGGGCCCATATGGTAAGGGTTAGGGTTAGGGTTAGACTTCAGGACACACTTATGTTTGGGTGAATATTGGGGTTGGGTTTAGGGTTGGATAAGATGTATTTTTAATATCACACTGAATGGTACCCTCTTGATGGGGAAAAATTTTGGATGTTTTTCCATTCTACATTATAGCCTATGAGATTCATTAGAATGAATGGGCCCATATGGTAAGGGTTAGGGTTAGGGTTAGACTTCAGGACACACTTATGTTTGGGTGAATATTGGGGTTGGGTTTAGGGTTGGATAAGATGTATTTTTAATATCACACTGAATGGTACCCTCTTGATGGGGATAAATTTTCGATGTTTTTCCATTCTCCATTATAGCCTATGAGATTCATTAGAATGAATGGGCCCATATGGTAAGGGTTAGGGTTAGAGTTCAGGACACACATATGTTCGGTTTAAAATTGGGGTCTGCTTTAGGGTTGGGTAAGATGTATTTTTAATATCACACTGAATGGTACACTCTTGATGGGGAAAAATTTTGGATTTTTTTCCATTCTCCATTATAGCCTATGAGATTCATTAGAATGAATGGGCCCATATGGTAAGGGTGAGGGTTAGGGTTAGAGTTCAGGACACACTTATGTTTGTGTGAATATTGGGGTTGGGTTTAGGGTTGGATAAGATGTATTTTTAATATCACACTGAAAGGTACACTCTTGATGGGGAAAATTTTTGGATGTTTTTCCATTCTCCATTATAGCCTATGAGATTCATTAGAATGAATGGGCCCATATGGTAAGGGTGAGGGTTAGGGTTAGACTTCAGGACACACTTATGTTTGGGTGAATATTGGGGTTGGGTTTAGGGTTGGATAAGATGTATTTTTAATACCACACTGAATGGTACACTCTTGATGTGGAAAAATTTTGGATGTTTTTCCATTCTCCATTATAGCCTATGAGATTCATTAGAATGAATGGGCCCATATGGTAAGGGTTAGGGTTAGGGTTAGACTTCAGGACACACTTATGTTTGGGTGAATATTGTGGTTGGGTTTAGGGTTGGATAAGATGTATTTTTAATATCACACTGAATTGTACCCTCTTGATGGGGAAAAATTTTGGATGTTTTTCCATTCTCCATTATAGCCTATGAGATTCATTAGGATGAATGGGCCCATATGGTAAAGGTTAGGGTTAGAGTTCAGGACACACATATGTTCGGTTTAAAATTAGGGTCTGCTTTAGGGTTGGGTAAGATGTATTTTTAATATCACACTGAATGGTACACTCTTGATGGGGAAAAATTTTGCATTTTTTTCCATTCTCCATTATAGCCTATGAGATTCATTAGAATGAATGGGCCCATATGGTAAGGGTTAGGGTTAGGGTTAGACTTCAGGACACACTTATGTTTGGGTGAATATTGGGGTTGGGTTTAGGGTTGGATAAGATGTATTTTTAATATCACACTGAATGGTACACTCTTGATGGGGAAAATTTTTTGATGTTTTTCCATTCTCCATTATAGCCTATGAGATTCATTAGAATGAATGGGCCCATATGGTAAGGGTTAGGGTTAGGGTTAGACTTCAGGACACAGTTATGATTGGGTGAATATTGGGGTTGGGTTTAGGGTTGGATAAGATGTATTTTTAATATCACACTGAATGGTACACTCTTGATGTGGAAAAATTTTGGATGTTTTTCCATTCTCCATTATAGCCTATGAGATTCATTAGAATGAATGGGCCCATATGGTAAGGGTTAGGGTTAGGGTTAGACTTCAGGACACACTTATGTTTGGGTGAATATTGGGGTTGGGTTTAGGGTTGGATAAGATGTATTTTTAATATCACACTGAATGGTACACTCTTGATGGGGAAAATTTTTTGATGTTTTTCCATTCTCCATTATAGCCTATGAGATTCATTAGAATGAATGGGCCCATATGGTAAGGGTTAGGGTTAGAGTTCAGGACACACATATGTTCAGTTTAAAATTGGGGTCTGCTTTAGGGTTGGGTAAGATGTATTTTTAATATCACACTGAATGGTACCCTCTTGATGGGGAAAAATTTTGGATGTTTTTCCATTCTCCATTATAGCCTATGAGATTCATTAGAATGAATGGGCCCATATGGTAAGGGTTAGGGTTAGGGTTAGACTTCAGGACACACTTATGTTTGGGTGAATATTGGGGTTGGGTTTAGGGTTGGATAAGATGTATTTTTAATATCACACTGAATGGTACACTCTTGATGTGGAAAAATTTTGGATGTTTTTCCATTCTCCATTATAGCCTATGAGATTCATTAGAATGAATGGGCCCATATGGTAAGGGTTAGGGTTAGGGTTAGACTTCAGGACACACTTATGTTTGGGTAAATATTGGGGTTGGGTTTAGGGTTGGATAAGATGTATTTTTAATATCACACTGAATGGTACCCTCTTGATGGGGAAAAATTTTGGATGTTTTTCCATTCTACATTATAGCCTATGAGATTCATTAGAATGAATGGGCCCATATGGTAAGGGTTAGGGTTAGGGTTAGACTTCAGGACACACTTATGTTTGGGTGAATATTGGGGTTGGGTTTAGGGTTGGATAAGATGTATTTTTAATATCACACTGAATGGTACCCTCTTGATGGGGAAAAATTTTGTATGTTTTTCCATTCTCCATTATAGCCTATGAGATTCATTAGAATGAATGGGCCCATATGGTAAGGGTTAGGGTTAGAGTTCAGGACACACATATGTTTGGGTGAATATTGGGGTTGGGTTTAGGGTTGGATAAGATGTATTTTTAATACCACACTGAATGGTACACTCTTGATGTGGAAAAATTTTGGATGTTTTTCCATTCTCCATTATAGCCTATGAGATTCATTAGAATGAATGGGCCCATATGGTAAGGGTTAGGGTTAGGGTTAGACTTCAGGACACACTTATGTTTGGGTGAATATTGTGGTTGGGTTTAGGGTTGGATAAGATGTATTTTTAATATCACACTGAATTGTACCCTCTTGATGGGGAAAAATTTTGGATGTTTTTCCATTCTCCATTATAGCCTATGAGATTCATTAGGATGAATGGGCCCATATGGTAAAGGTTAGGGTTAGAGTTCAGGACACACATATGTTCGGTTTAAAATTAGGGTCTGCTTTAGGGTTGGGTAAGATGTATTTTTAATATCACACTGAATGGTACACTCTTGATGGGGAAAAATTTTGCATTTTTTTCCATTCTCCATTATAGCCTATGAGATTCATTAGAATGAATGGGCCCATATGGTAAGGGTTAGGGTTAGGGTTAGACTTCAGGACACACTTATGTTTGGGTGAATATTGGGGTTGGGTTTAGGGTTGGATAAGATGTATTTTTAATATCACACTGAATGGTACACTCTTGATGGGGAAAATTTTTTGATGTTTTTCCATTCTCCATTATAGCCTATGAGATTCATTAGAATGAATGGGCCCATATGGTAAGGGTTAGGGTTAGGGTTAGACTTCAGGACACAGTTATGATTGGGTGAATATTGGGGTTGGGTTTAGGGTTGGATAAGATGTATTTTTAATATCACACTGAATGGTACACTCTTGATGTGGAAAAATTTTGGATGTTTTTCCATTCTCCATTATAGCCTATGAGATTCATTAGAATGAATGGGCCCATATGGTAAGGGTTAGGGTTAGGGTTAGACTTCAGGACACACTTATGTTTGGGTGAATATTGGGGTTGGGTTTAGGGTTGGATAAGATGTATTTTTAATATCACACTGAATGGTACACTCTTGATGGGGAAAATTTTTTGATGTTTTTCCATTCTCCATTATAGCCTATGAGATTCATTAGAATGAATGGGCCCATATGGTAAGGGTTAGGGTTAGAGTTCAGGACACACATATGTTCAGTTTAAAATTGGGGTCTGCTTTAGGGTTGGGTAAGATGTATTTTTAATATCACACTGAATGGTACCCTCTTGATGGGGAAAAATTTTGGATGTTTTTCCATTCTCCATTATAGCCTATGAGATTCATTAGAATGAATGGGCCCATATGGTAAGGGTTAGGGTTAGGGTTAGACTTCAGGACACACTTATGTTTGGGTGAATATTGGGGTTGGGTTTAGGGTTGGATAAGATGTATTTTTAATATCACACTGAATGGTACACTCTTGATGTGGAAAAATTTTGGATGTTTTTCCATTCTCCATTATAGCCTATGAGATTCATTAGAATGAATGGGCCCATATGGTAAGGGTTAGGGTTAGGGTTAGACTTCAGGACACACTTATGTTTGGGTAAATATTGGGGTTGGGTTTAGGGTTGGATAAGATGTATTTTTAATATCACACTGAATGGTACCCTCTTGATGGGGAAAAATTTTGGATGTTTTTCCATTCTACATTATAGCCTATGAGATTCATTAGAATGAATGGGCCCATATGGTAAGGGTTAGGGTTAGGGTTAGACTTCAGGACACACTTATGTTTGGGTGAATATTGGGGTTGGGTTTAGGGTTGGATAAGATGTATTTTTAATATCACACTGAATGGTACCCTCTTGATGGGGAAAATTTTTGGATGTTTTTCCATTCTCCATTATAGCCTATGAGATTCATTAGAATGAATGGGCCCATATGGTAAGGGTTAGGGTTAGAGTTCAGGACACACATATGTTCGGTTTAAAATTGGGGTCTGCTTTAGGGTTGGGTAAGATGTATTTTTAATATCACACTGAATGGTACACTCTTGATGGGGAAAAATTTTGGATTTTTTTCCATTCTCCATTATAGCCTATGAGATTCATTAGAATGAATGGGCCCATATGGTAAGGGTTAGGGTTAGGGTTAGACTTCAGGACACACTTATGTTTGGGTGAATATTGGGGTTGGGTTTAAGGTTGGATAAGATGTATTTTTAATATCACACTGAATGGTACACTCTTCATGTGGAAAAATTTTGGATGTTTTTCCATTCTCCATTATAGCCTGTGAGATTCATTAGAATGAATGGGCCCATATGGTAAGGGTTAGGGTTAGGGTTAGAGTTCAGGACACACATATGTTCGGTTTAAAATTGGGGTCTGGTTTAGGGTTGGGTAAGATGTATTTTTAATATCACACTGAATGGTACTCTCTTGATGGAGAAAAATTTTGGATGTTTTTCCATTCTCCATTATAGCCTATGAGATTCATTAGAATGAATGGGCCCATATGGTAAGGGTTAGGGTTAGGGTTAGACTTCAGGACACACTTATGTTTGGGTGAATATTGGGGTTGGGTTTAGGGTTGGATAAGATGTATTTTTAATATCACACTGAAAGGTACACTCTTGATGGGGAAAATTTTTGGATGTTTTTCCATTCTCCATTATAGCCTATGAGATTCATTAGAATGAATGGGCCCATATGGTAAGGGTGAGGGTTAGGGTTAGACTTCAGGACACACTTATGTTTGGGTGAATATTGGGGTTGGGTTTAGGGTTGGATAAGATGTATTTTTAATACCACACTGAATGGTACACTCTTGATGGGGAAAAATTTTGGATGTTTTTCCATTCTCCATTATAGCCTATGAGATTCATTAGAATGAATGGGCCCATATGGTAAGGGTTAGGGTTAGGGTTAGACTTCAGGACACACTTATGTTTGGGTGAATATTGGGGTTGGGTTTAGGGTTGGATAAGATCTATTTTTAATATCACACTGAATGGTACCCTCTTGATGGGGAAAAATTTTGGATGTTTTTCCATTCTCCATTATAGCCTATGAGATTCATTAGAATGAATGGGCCCATATGGTAAGGGTTAGGGTTAGGGTTAGACTTCAGGACACACTTATGTTTGGGTGAATATTGGGGTTGGGTTTAGGGTTGGATAAGATGTATTTTTAATATCACACTGAATGGTACCCTCTTGATGGGGAAAAATTTTGGATGTTTTTCCATTCTCCATTATAGCCTATGAGATTCATTAGAATGAATGGGCCCATATGGTAAGGGTTAGGGTTAGAGTTCAGGACACACATATGTTCGGTTTAAAATTGGGGTCTGCTTTAGGGTTGGGTAAGATGTATTTTTAATATCACACTGAATGGTACACTCTTGATGGGGAAAAATTTTGCATTTTTTTCCATTCTCCATTATAGCCTATGAGATTCATTAGAATGAATGGGCCCATATGGTAAGGGTTAGGGTTAGGGTTAGACTTCAGGACACACTTATGTTTGGGTGAATATTGGGGTTGGGTTTAGGGTTGGATAAGATGTATTTTTAATATCACACTGAATGGTACACTCTTGATGGGGAAAAATTTTTGATGTTTTTCCATTCTCCATTATAGCCTGTGAGATTCATTAGAATGAATGGGCCCATATGGTAAGGGTTAGGATTAGGGTTAGAGTTCAGGACACACATATGTTCGGTTTAAAATTGGGGTCTGGTTTAGGGTTGGGTAAGATGTATTTTTAATATCACACTGAATGGTACTCTCTTGATGGAGAAAAATTTTGGATGTTTTTCCATTCTCCATTATAGCCTATGAGATTCATTAGAATGAATGGGCCCATATGGTAAGGGTTAGGGTTAGGGTTAGACTTCAGGACACACTTATGTTTGGGTGAATATTGGGGTTGGGTTTAGGGTTGGATAAGATGTATTTTTAATATCACACTGAAAGGTACCCTCTTGATGGGGAAAAATTTTGGATGTTTTTCCATTCTCCATTATAGCCTATGAGATTCATTAGAATGAATGGGCCCATATGGTAAGGGTTAGGGTTAGAGTTCAGGACACACATATGTTCGGTTTAAAATTGGGGTCTGCTTTAGGGTTGGGTAAGATGTATTTTTAATATCACACTGAATGGTACACTCTTGATGGGGAAAAATTTTGGATTTTTTTCCATTCTCCATTATAGCCTATGAGATTCATTAGAATGAATGGTCCCATATGGTAAGGGTTAGGGTTAGGGTTAGACTTCAGGACACACTTATGTTTGGGTGAATATTGGGGTTGGGTTTAAGGTTGGATAAGATGTATTTTTAATATCACACTGAATGGTACACTCTTGATGTGGAAAAATTTTGGATGTTTTTCCATTCTCCATTATAGCCTGTGAGATTCATTAGAATGAATGGGCCCATATGGTAAGGGTTAGGGTTAGGTTTAGAGTTCAGGACACACATATGTTCGGTTTAAAATTGGGGTCTGGTTTAGGGTTGGGTAAGATGTATTTTTAATATCACACTGAATGGTACTCTCTTGATGGAGAAAAATTTTGGATGTTTTTCCATTCTCCATTATAGCCTATGAGATTCATTAGAACGAATGGGCCCATATGGTAAGGGTTAGGGTTAGGGTTAGACTTCAGGACACACTTATGTTTGGGTGAATATTGGGGTTGGGTTTAGGGTTGGATAAGATGTATTTTTAATACCACACTGAATGGTACACTCTTGATGGGGAAAAATTTTGGATGTTTTTCCATTCTCCATTATAGCCTATGAGATTCATTAGAATGAATGGGCCCATATGGTAAGGGTTAGGGTTAGGGTTAGACTTCAGGACACACTTATGTTTGGGTGAATATTGGGGTTGGGTTTAGGGTTGGATAAGATGTATTTTTAATATCACACTGAATGGTACCCTCTTGATGGGGAAAAATTTTGGATGTTTTTCCATTCTCCATTATAGCCTATGAGATTCATTAGAATGAATGGGCCCATATGGTAAGGGTTAGGGTTAGAGTTCAGGACACACATATGTTCGGTTTAAAATTGGGGTCTGCTTTAGGGTTGGGTAAGATGTATTTTTAATATCACACTGAATGGTACACTCTTGATGTGGAAAAATTTTGCATTTTTTTCCATTCTCCATTATAGCCTATGAGATTCCTTAGAATGAATGGGCCCATATGGTAAGGGTTAGGGTTAGGGTTAGACTTCAGGACACACTTATGTTTGGGTGAATATTGGGGTTGGGTTTAGGGTTGGATAAGATGTATTTTTAATATCACACTGAATGGTACACTCTTGATGGGGAAAAATTTTTGATGTTTTTCCATTCTCCATTATAGCCTATGAGATTCATTAGAATGAATGGGCCCATATGGTAAGGGTTAGGGTTAGGGTTAGACTTCAGGACACAGTTATGATTGGGTGAATATTGGGGTTGGGTTTAGGGTTGGATAAGATGTATTTTTAATATCACACTGAATGGTACACTCTTGATGTGGAAAAATTTTGGATGTTTTTCCATTCTCCATTATAGCCTATGAGATTCATTAGAATGAATGGGCCCATATGGTAAGGGTTAGGGTTAGGGTTAGACTTCAGGACACACTTATGTTTGGGTGAATATTGGGGTTGGGTTTAGGGTTGGATAAGATGTATTTTTAATATCACACTGAATGGTACCCTCTTGATGGGGAAAAATTTTGGATGTTTTTCCATTCTCCATTATAGCCTATGAGATTCATTAGAATGAATGGGCCCATATGGTAAGGGTTAGGGTTAGAGTTCAGGACACACATATGTTCGGTTTAAAATTGGGGTCTGCTTTAGGGTTGGGTAAGATGTATTTTTAATATCACACTGAATGGTACCCTCTTGATGGGGAAAAATTTTGGATGTTTTTCCATTCTCCATTATAGCCTATGAGATTCATTAGAATGAATGGGCCCATATGGTACGGGTTAGGGTTAGGGTTAGACTTCAGGACACACTTATGTTTGGGTGCATATTGGGGTTGGGTTTAGGGTTGGATAAGATGTATTTTTAATATCACACTGAATGGTACACTCTTGATGTGGAAAAATTTTGGATGTTTTTCCATTCTCCATTATAGCCTATGAGATTCATTAGAATGAATGGGCCCATATGGTAAGGGTTAGGGTTAGGGTTAGACTTCAGGACACACTTATGTTTGGGTGAATATTGGGGTTGGGTTTAGGGTTGGATAAGATGTATTTTTAATATCACACTGAATGGTACCCTCTTGATGGGGAAAAATTTTGGATGTTTTTCCATTCTCCATTATAGCCTATGAGATTCATTAGAATGAATGGGCCCATATGGTAAGGGTTAGGGTTAGAGTTCAGGACACACATATGTTCGGTTTAAAATTGGGGTCTGCTTTAGGGTTGGGTAAGATGTATTTTTAATATCACACTGAATTGTACACTCTTGATGGGGAAAAATTTTGCATTTTTTTCCATTCTCCATTATAGCCTATGAGATTCATTAGAATGAATGGGCCTATATGGTAAGGGTTAGGGTTAGGGTTAGACTTCAGGACACACTTATGTTTGGGTGAATATTGGGGTTGGGTTTAGGGTTGGATAAGATGTATTTTTAATATCACACTGAATGGTACACTCTTGATGGGGAAAATTTTTTTGATGTTTTTCCATTCTCCATTATAGCCTATGAGATTCATTAGAATGAATGGATCCATATGGTAAGGGTTAGGGTTAGGGTTAGACTTCAGGACACAGTTATGATTGGGTGAATATTGGGGTTGGGTTTAGGGTTGGATAAGATGTATTTTTAATATCACACTGAATGGTACACTCTTGATGGGGAAAAATTTTGCATTTTTTTCCATTCTCCATTATAGCCTATGAGATTCCTTAGAATGAATGGGCCCATATGGTAAGGGTTAGGGTTAGGGTTAGACTTCAGGACACACTTATGTTTGGGTGAATATTGGGGTTGGGTTTAGGGTTGGATAAGATGTATTTTTAATATCACACTGAATGGTACACTCTTGATGGGGAAAAATTTTTGATGTTTTTCCATTCTCCATTATAGCCTATGAGATTCATTAGAATGAATGGGCCCATATGGTAAGGGTTAGGGTTAGGGTTAGACTTCAGGACACAGTTATGATTGGGTGAATATTGGGGTTGGGTTTAGGGTTGGATAAGATGTATTTTTAATATCACACTGAATGGTACACTCTTGATGTGGAAAAATTTTGGATGTTTTTCCATTCTCCATTATAGCCTATGAGATTCATTAGAATGAATGGGCCCATATGGTAAGGGTTAGGGTTAGGGTTAGACTTCAGGACACACTTATGTTTGGGTGAATATTGGGGTTGGGTTTAGGGTTGGATAAGATGTATTTTTAATATCACACTGAATGGTACCCTCTTGATGGGGAAAAATTTTGGATGTTTTTCCATTCTCCATTATAGCCTATGAGATTCATTAGAATGAATGGGCCCATATGGTAAGGGTTAGGGTTAGAGTTCAGGACACACATATGTTCGGTTTAAAATTGGGGTCTGCTTTAGGGTTGGGTAAGATGTATTTTTAATATCACACTGAATGGTACCCTCTTGATGGGGAAAAATTTTGGATGTTTTTCCATTCTCCATTATAGCCTATGAGATTCATTAGAATGAATGGGCCCATATGGTACGGGTTAGGGTTAGGGTTAGACTTCAGGACACACTTATGTTTGGGTGAATATTGGGGTTGGGTTTAGGGTTGGATAAGATGTATTTTTAATATCACACTGAATGGTACACTCTTGATGTGGAAAAATTTTGGATGTTTTTCCATTCTCCATTATAGCCTATGAGATTCATTAGAATGAATGGGCCCATATGGTAAGGGTTAGGGTTAGGGTTAGACTTCAGGACACACTTATGTTTGGGTGAATATTGGGGTTGGGTTTAGGGTTGGATAAGATGTATTTTTAATATCACACTGAATGGTACCCTCTTGATGGGGAAAAATTTTGGATGTTTTTCCATTCTCCATTATAGCCTATGAGATTCATTAGAATGAATGGGCCCATATGGTAAGGGTTAGGGTTAGAGTTCAGGACACACATATGTTCGGTTTAAAATTGGGGTCTGCTTTAGGGTTGGGTAAGATGTATTTTTAATATCACACTGAATTGTACACTCTTGATGGGGAAAAATTTTGCATTTTTTTCCATTCTCCATTATAGCCTATGAGATTCATTAGAATGAATGGGCCTATATGGTAAGGGTTAGGGTTAGGGTTAGACTTCAGGACACACTTATGTTTGGGTGAATATTGGGGTTGGGTTTAGGGTTGGATAAGATGTATTTTTAATATCACACTGAATGGTACACTCTTGATGGGGAAAATTTTTTTGATGTTTTTCCATTCTCCATTATAGCCTATGAGATTCATTAGAATGAATGGATCCATATGGTAAGGGTTAGGGTTAGGGTTAAACTTCAGGACACAGTTATGATTGGGTGAATATTGGGGTTGGGTTTAGGGTTGGATAAGATGTATTTTTAATATCACACTGAATGGTACACTCTTGATGTGGAAAAATTTTGGATGTTTTTCCATTCTCCATTATAGCCTATGAGATTCATTAGAATGAATGGGCCCATATGGTAAGGGTTAGGGTTAGGGTTAGACTTCAGGACACACTTATGTTTGGGTGAATATTGGGGTTGGGTTTAGGGTTGGATAAGATGTATTTTTAATATCACACTGAATGGTACCCTCTTGATGGGGAAAAATTTTGGATGTTTTTCCATTCTCCATTATAGCCTATGAGATTCATTAGAATGAATGGGCCCATATGGTAAGGGTTAGGGTTAGGGTTAGACTTCAGGACACACTTATGTTTGGGTGAATATTGGGGTTGGGTTTAGGGTTGGATAAGATGTATTTTTAATATCACACTGAATGGTACCCTCTTGATGGGGAAAAATTTTGGATGTTTTTCCATTCTCCATTATAGCCTATGAGATTCATTAGAATGAATGGGCCCATATGGTAAGGGTTAGGGTTAGAGTTCAGGACACACATATGTTCGGTTTAAAATTGGGGTCTGCTTTAGGGTTGGGTAAGATGTATTTTTAATATCACACTCAATGGTACACTCTTGATGGGGAAAAATTTTGCATTTTTTTCCATTCTCCATTATAGCCTATGAGATTCTTTAGAATGAATGGGCCCATATGGTAAGGGTTAGGCTTAGGGTTAGACTTCAGGACACACTTATGTTTGGGTGAATATTGGGGTTGGGTTTAGGGTTGGATAAGATGTATTTTTAATATCACACTGAATGGTACACTCTTGATGGGGAAAAATTTTTTGATGTTTTTCCATTCTCCATTATAGCCTATGAGATTCATTAGAATGAATGGATCCATATGGTAAGGGTTAGGGTTAGGGTTAGACTTCAGGACACAGTTATGATTGGGTGAATATTGGGGTTGGGTTTAGGGTTGGATAAGATGTATTTTTAATATCACACTGAATGGTACCCTCTTGATGGGGAAAAATTTTGGATGTTTTTCTACAAAATAATAAGGTGACTATAGACGAAACGCTAAAAGAATTGGCGGAATATGGGTCTGTGGCAGGATTAAGAATAAACAAACAGAAATCCAAAATACTCACCAAAAATATGTCACCACAAAGGATAAAGGAATTGGAGACAAAAACAGGGTTTAGTAATCACCCAAAAGTTAGATACTTGGGCATAGAATTCACAGGCAGATGTAGTAATCTCTATGAAAATAACTGTGGACCACTGTTAAAAGAGATTGAATCCCTATTAAAAAAATGGGCAAATTTAAAGATCTCTTTTATGGGTAGAGTTGCACTTGTCAAGATGACCATTTTACCTAAAGTCATGTTTTTGTTTCAAACAATCAATTTTGTGATAAAGAAACCCTTTTTTGATAAGTTGGACCAATTAATTAAAAATTTTATATGGCTAGGAAAAAAACCTAGAGTGAAATGGAAATTATTGAAAGATAGAAAGGAAAATGGTGGCTTAGGACTCCCGGATTGGGAATCATATCACATTGCCTGTGTTATGCTTTGGTTAAAAGAGTGGATCTTATTGGAGAACAACAGAATTTTAGCTCTTGAGGGTTTCAATCTTCACACAGGGTGGCATGCGAACCTTTGGTATGTTTCCAAGGGACAGAACTATTTTAAGAACCAGTTAATACGTAAAACTATTCTAGAGACCTGGTTAAAGGTAAAAAGAAAAGTTTATGTTAAAACCCCGAGATGGTTATCCCCCGAAGAAGCTTCAATTCTACCTCAATTATGGCATCTTAATAGAAAGGCTAGATATTCAGATATATTAGACGAGAAAGATAATCTTAGAACGAATGAAGATCTTGAATCCAGAGGGGTAAAGTTCGATTGGTGGACGAGGAATCAAATAGTTGCAAAATATAACATGGACAAGCCTAAGGGCTTCACTAAAGATAATTTTGACTTTGACAAGATATTAGTTAAAGAGGATGAAAAAGTAATTAAAAAAGTTTATAACTATTTGATGCAAATTAAGCTAGAAGATGAGGTGGTAAAGGAACCAATGATAAAGTGGGCGCAAAACCTGCAGAAGACTGTAGATTTAGAAGAATGGGATTCCTACTGGAGGCTAAATTATAAATACATTAAACCAATAAATCTCAGAGAAAATTCTTTTAAAATCTTTCACAGATGGTACATTACTCCTCTACAACTCTCCAAAATAGATAAATCCATCTCACCAAAGTGCTGGAAATGCGGCTCGGCAATAGGCTCCTTTTTCCACATCTGGTGGAATTGTAAAGTCACAAATAAATTCTGGATAATGGTTTACGAGCTCTTAAAGGCAATATTACAAATTGACATCCAATTTAAACCAGAACTGATGTTATTATCTTTCGTTAGAAAAGTAATCCCCAAAGAAGATATTCAGGTGACGATGTATATTCTTACATCTGCAAGGACAATTTTCGCCAGATATTGGCGACAAGAGAAGTGCCCCAAAATAGAGGAGGTGGGTGATAAGATTTTTAATGCAGCAGAAATGGATATACTTTCGAGTTTGTTGAAAGGGGACTCTGAATCAGAGGCCAAAATGAAGTGGGAGAAATTTTATAGATGGTATGAGGGAAACAGGCAAGAATCTGTGTTAGTAAATTAAATGTTTGACAAATTCCTCATTATTAATGTTAAATTATATACAATTTGGTTTCTTGTATGAAATATTTAGAATGAGAACTTTGTGAGTTTGGTTAAAATTGCCAATTGCGGATATAAAACTACAGATGACCCTTCTCAAGGACGACTATGACTAATAATCACAGCAGTATATATTATTGCCTTTTTTTTCTTTTTTTTTTTCTCTTTTCCGTTCGCTTGTAAGATTACAAATGTTGTAACACTTTGTATGCTGTTTTTCGATTGAATAAAACATTAAAAAACCAAAAAAAAAAAAAATTGGGGTCTGCTTTAGGGTTGGGTAAGATGTATTTTTAATATCACACTGAATGGTACCCTCTTGATGGGGAAAAATTTTGGATGTTTTTCCATTCTCCATTATAGCCTATGAGATTCATTAGAATGAATGGGCCCATATGGTAAGGGTTAGGGTTAGGGTTAGACTTCAGGACACACTTATGTTTGGGTGAATATTGGGGTTGGGTTTAGGGTTGGATAAGATGTATTTTTAATATCACACTGAATGGTACACTCTTGATGGGGAAAAATTTTGGATGTTTTTCCATTCTCCATTATAGCCTATGAGATTCATTAGAATGAATGGGCCCATATGGTAAGGGTTAGGGTTAGGGTTAGACTTCAGGACACACTTATGTTTGGGTGAATATTGGGGTTGGGTTTAGGGTTGGATAAGATGTATTTTTAATATCACACTGAATGGTACCCTCTTGATGGGGAAAAATTTTGGATGTTTTTCCATTCTCCATTATAGCCTATGAGATTCATTAGAATGAATGGGCCCATATGGTAAGGGTTAGGGTTAGAGTTCAGGACACACATATGTTCGGTTTAAAATTGGGGTCTGCTTTAGGGTTGGGTAAGATGTATTTTTAATATCACACTGAATGGTACACTCTTGATGGGGAAAAATTTTGCATTTTTTTCCATTCTCCATTATAGCCTATGAGATTCATTAGAATGAATGGGCCCATATGGTAAGGGTTAGGGTTAGGGTTAGACTTCAGGACACACTTATGTTTGGGTGAATATTGGGGTTGGGTTTAGGGTTGGATAAGATGTATTTTTAATATCACACTGAATGGTACACTCTTGATGGGGAAAATTTTTTTGATGTTTTTCCATTCTCCATTATAGCCTATGAGATTCATTAGAATGAATGGATCCATATGGTAAGGGTTAGGGTTAGGGTTAGACTTCAGGACACAGTTATGATTGGGTGAATATTGGGGTTGGGTTTAGGGTTGGATAAGATGTATTTTTAATATCACACTGAATGGTACATTCTTGATGGGAAAAATTTTGGATGTTTTTCCATTCTCCATTATAGCCTATGAGATTCATGAGAATGAATGGGCCCATATGGTAAGGGTTAGGGTTAGGGTTAGACTTCAGGACACACTTATGTTTGGGTGAATATTGGGGTTGGGTTTAGGGTTGGATAAGATGTATTTTTAATATCACACTGAATGGTACCCTCTTGATGTGGAAAAATTTTGGATGTTTTTCCATTCTCCATTATAGCCTATGAGATTCATTAGAATGAATGGGCCCATATGGTAAGGGTTAGGGTTAGGGTTAGACTTCAGGACACACTTATGTTTGGGTGAATATTGGGGTTGGGTTTAGGGTTGGATAAGATGTATTTTTAATATCACACTGAATGGTACCCTCTTGATGGGGAAAAATTTTGGATGTTTTTCCATTCTCCATTATAGCCTATGAGATTCATTAGAATGAATGGGCCCATATGGTAAGGGTTAGGGTTAGGGTTAGACTTCAGGACACACTTATGTTTGGGTGAATATTGGGGTTGGGTTTAGGGTTGGATAAGATGTATTTTTAATATCACACTGAATGGTACCCTCTTGATGGGGAAAAATTTTGGATGTTTTTCCATTCTCCATTATAGCCTATGAGATTCATTAGAATGAATGGGCCCATATGGTAAGGGTTAGGGTTAGAGTTCAGGACACACATATGTTCGGTTTAAAATTGGGGTCTGCTTTAGGGTTGGGTAAGATGTATTTTTAATATCACACTGAATGGTACACTCTTGATGGGGAAAAATTTTGCATTTTTTTCCATTCTCCATTATAGCCTATGAGATTCATTAGAATGAATGGGCCCATATGGTAAGGGTTAGGGTTAGGGTTAGACTTCAGGACACACTTATGTTTGGGTGAATATTGGGGTTGGGTTTAGGGTTGGATAAGATGTATTTTTAATATCACACTGAATGGTACACTCTTGATGGGGAAAAATTTTTTGATGTTTTTCCATTCTCCATTATAGCCTATGAGATTCATTAGAATGAATGGATCCATATGGGAAGGGTTAGGGTTAGGGTTAGACTTCAGGACACAGTTATGATTGGGTGAATATTGGGGTTGGGTTTAGGGTTGGATAAGATGTATTTTTAATATCACACTGAATGGTACACTCTTGATGTGGAAAAATTTTGGATGTTTTTCCATTCTCCATTATAGCCTATGAGATTCATTAGAATGAATGGGCCCATATGGTAAGGGTTAGGGTTAGGGTTAGACTTCAGGACACACTTATGTTTGGGTGAATATTGGGGTTGGGTTTAGGGTTGGATAAGATGTATTTTTAATATCACACTGAATGGTACCCTCTTGATGGGGAAAAATTTTGGATGTTTTTCCATTCTCCATTATAGCCTATGAGATTCATTAGAATGAATGGGCCCATATGGTAAGGGTTAGGGTTAGAGTTCAGGACACACATATGTTCGGTTTAAAATTGGGGTCTGCTTTAGGGTTGGGTAAGATGTATTTTTAATATCACACTGAATGGTACACTCTTGATGGGGAAAAATTTTGCATTTTTTTCCATTCTCCATTATAGCCTATGAGATTCATTAGAATGAATGGGCCCATATGGTAAGGGTTAGGGTTAGGGTTAGACTTCAGGACACACTTATGTTTGGGTGAATATTGGGGTTGGGTTTAGGGTTGGATAAGATGTATTTTTAATATCACACTGAATGGTACACTCTTGATGGGGAAAATTTTTGGATGTTTTTCCATTCTCCATTATAGCCTATGAGATTCATTAGAATGAATGGGCCCATATGGTAAGGGTTAGGGTTAGGGTTAGACTTCAGGACACACTTATGTTTGGGTGAATATTGGGGTTGGGTTTAGGGTTGGATAAGATGTATTTTTAATATCACACTGAATGGTACCCTCTTGATGGGGAAAAATTTTGGATGTTTTTCCATTCTCCATTATAGCCTATGAGATTCATTAGAATGAATGGGCCCATATGGTAAGGGTTAGGGTTAGGGTTAGTCTTCAGGACACACTTATGTTTGGGTGAATATTGGGGTTGGGTTTAGGGTTGGATAAGATGTATTTTTAATATCACACTGAATGGTACACTCTTGATGTGGAAAAATTTTGGATGTTTTTCCATTCTCCATTATAGCCTATGAGATTCATTAGAATGAATGGGCCCATATGGTAAGGGTTAGGGTTAGGGTTAGACTTCAGGACACACTTATGTTTGGGTGAATATTGGGGTTGGGTTTAGGGTTGGATAAGATGTATTTTTAATATCACACTGAATGGTACCCTCTTGATGGGGAAAAATTTTGGATGTTTTTCCATTCTCCATTATAGCCTATGAGATTCATTAGAATGAATGGGCCCATATGGTAAGGGTTAGGGTTAGAGTTCAGGACACACATATGTTCGGTTTAAAATTGGGGTCTGCTTTAGGGTTGGGTAAGATGTATTTTTAATATCACACTGAATGGTACACTCTTGATGGGGAAAAATTTTGCATTTTTTTCCATTCTCCATTATAGCCTATGAGATTCATTAGAATGAATGGGCCCATATGGTAAGGGTTAGGGTTAGGGTTAGACTTCAGGACACACTTATGTTTGGGTGAATATTGGGGTTGGGTTTAGGGTTGGATAAGATGTATTTTTAATATCACACTGAATGGTACACTCTTGATGGGAAAAATTTTGGATGTTTTTCCATTCTCCATTATAGCCTATGAGATTCATTGGAATGAATGGGCCCATATGGTAAGGGTTAGGGTTAGGGTTAGACTTCAGGACACACTTATGTTTGGGTGAATATTGGGGTTGGGTTTAGGGTTGGATAAGATGTATTTTTAATATCACACTGAATGGTACCCTCTTGATGTGGAAAAATTTTGGATGTTTTTCCATTCTCCATTATAGCCTATGAGATTCATTAGAATGAATGGGCCCATATGGTAAGGGTTAGGGTTAGGGTTAGACTTCAGGACACACTTATGTTTGGGTGAATATTGGGGTTGGGTTTAGGGTTGGATAAGATGTATTTTTAATATCACACTGAATGGTACCCTCTTGATGGGGAAAAATTTTGGATGTTTTTCCATTCTCCATTATAGCCTATGAGATTCATTAGAATGAATGGGCCGATATGGTAAGGGTTAGGGTTAGGGTTAGACTTCAGGACACACTTATGTTTGGGTGAATATTGGGGTTGGGTTTAGGGTTGGATAAGATGTATTTTTAATATCACACTGAATGGTACCCTCTTGATGGGGAAAAATTTTGGATGTTTTTCCATTCTCCATTATAGCCTATGAGATTCATTAGAATGAATGGGCCCATATGGTAAGGGTTAGGGTTAGAGTTCAGGACACACATATGTTCGGTTTAAAATTGGGGTCTGCTTTAGGGTTGGGTAAGATGTATTTTTAATATCACACTGAATGGTACCCTCTTGATGGGGAAAAATTTTGGATGTTTTTCCATTCTCCATTATAGCCTATGAGATTCATTAGAATGAATGGGCCCATATGGTAAGGGTTAGGGTTAGGGTTAGACTTCAGGACACACTTATGTTTGGGTGAATATTGGGGTTGGGTTTAGGGTTGGATAAGATGTATTTTTAATATCACACTGAATGGTACCCTCTTGATGGGGAAAAATTTTGGATGTTTTTCCATTCTCCATTATAGCCTATGAGATTCATTAGAATGAATGGGCCCATATGGTAAGGGTTAGGGTTAGAGTTCAGGACACACATATGTTCGGTTTAAAATTGGGGTCTGCTTTAGGGTTGGGTAAGATGTATTTTTAATATCACACTGAATGGTACACTCTTGATGGGGAAAAATTTTGGATTTTTTTCCATTCTCCATTATAGCCTATGAGATTCATTAGAATGAATGGGCCCATATGGTAAGGGTTAGGGTTAGGGTTAGACTTCAGGACACACTTATGTTTGGGTGAATATTGGGGTTGGGTTTAAGGTTGGATAAGATGTATTTTTAATATCACACTGAATGGTACACTCTTCATGTGGAAAAATTTTGGATGTTTTTCCATTCTCCATTATAGCCTGTGAGATTCATTAGAATGAATGGGCCCATATGGTAAGGGTTAGGGTTAGGGTTAGAGTTCAGGACACACATATGTTCGGTTTAAAATTGGGGTCTGGTTTAGGGTTGGGTAAGATGTATTTTTAATATCACACTGAATGGTACTCTCTTGATGGAGAAAAATTTTGGATGTTTTTCCATTCTCCATTATAGCCTATGAGATTCATTAGAATGAATGGGCCCATATGGTAAGGGTTAGGGTTAGGGTTAGACTTCAGGACACACTTATGTTTGGGTGAATATTGGGGTTGGGTTTAGGGTTGGGATAAGATGTATTTTTAATATCACACTGAAAGGTACACTCTTGATGGGGAAAATTTTTGGATGTTTTTCCATTCTCCATTATAGCCTATGAGATTCATTAGAATGAATGGGCCCATATGGTAAGGGTGAGGGTTAGGGTTAGACTTCAGGACACACTTATGTTTGGGTGAATATTGGGGTTGGGTTTAGGGTTGGATAAGATGTATTTTTAATACCACACTGAATGGTACACTCTTGATGGGGAAAAATTTTGGATGTTTTTCCATTCTCCATTATAGCCTATGAGATTCATTAGAATGAATGGGCCCATATGGTAAGGGTTAGGGTTAGGGTTAGACTTCAGGACACACTTATGTTTGGGTGAATATTGGGGTTGGGTTTAGGGTTGGATAAGATGTATTTTTAATATCACACTGAATGGTACCCTCTTGATGGGGAAAAATTTTGGATGTTTTTCCATTCTCCATTATAGCCTATGAGATTCATTAGAATGAATGGGCCCATATGGTAAGGGTTAGGGTTAGGGTTAGACTTCAGGACACACTTATGTTTGGGTGAATATTGGGGTTGGGTTTAGGGTTGGATAAGATGTATTTTTAATATCACACTGAATGGTACCCTCTTGATGGGGAAAAATTTTGGATGTTTTTCCATTCTCCATTATAGCCTATGAGATTCATTAGAATGAATGGGCCCATATGGTAAGGGTTAGGGTTAGAGTTCAGGACACACATATGTTCGGTTTAAAATTGGGGTCTGCTTTAGGGTTGGGTAAGATGTATTTTTAATATCACACTGAATGGTACACTCTTGATGGGGAAAAATTTTGCATTTTTTTCCATTCTCCATTATAGCCTATGAGATTCATTAGAATGAATGGGCCCATATGGTAAGGGTTAGGGTTAGGGTTAGACTTCAGGACACACTTATGTTTGGGTGAATATTGGGGTTGGGTTTAGGGTTGGATAAGTTGTATTTTTAATATCACACTGAATGGTACACTCTTGATGGGGAAAAATTTTTGATGTTTTTCCATTCTCCATTATAGCCTATGAGATTCATTAGAATGAATGGGCCCATATGGTAAGGGTTAGGGTTAGGGTTAGACTTCAGGACACAGTTATGATTGGGTGAATATTGGGGTTGGGTTTAGGGTTGGATAAGATGTATTTTTAATATCACACTGAATGGTACACTCTTGATGTGGAAAAATTTTGGATGTTTTTCCATTCTCCATTATAGCCTATGAGATTCATTAGAATGAATGGGCCCATATGGTAAGGGTTAGGGTTAGGGTTAGACTTCAGGACACACTTATGTTTGGGTGAATATTGGGGTTGGGTTTAGGGTTGGATAAGATGTATTTTTAATATCACACTGAATGGTACCCTCTTGATGGGGAAAAATTTTGGATGTTTTTCCATTCTCCATTATAGCCTATGAGATTCATTAGAATGAATGGGCCCATATGGTAAGGGTTAGGGTTAGAGTTCAGGACACACATATGTTCGGTTTAAAATTGGGGTCTGCTTTAGGGTTGGGTAAGATGTATTTTTAATATCACACTGAATGGTACCCTCTTGATGGGGAAAAATTTCGGATGTTTTTCCATTCTCCATTATAGCCTATGAGATTCATTAGAATGAATGGGCCCATATGGTAAGGGTTAGGGTTAGGGTTAGACTTCAGGACACACTTATGTTTGGGTGAATATTGGGGTTGGGTTTAAGGTTGGATAAGATGTATTTTTAATATCACACTGAATGGTACACTCTTGATGTGGAAAAATTTTGGATGTTTTTCCATTCTCCATTATAGCCTGTGAGATTCATTAGAATGAATGGGCCCATATGGTAAGGGTTAGGGTTAGGGTTAGAGTTCAGGACACACTTATGTTTGGGTGAATATTGGGGTTGGGTTTAGGGTTGGATAAGATGTATTTTTAATATCACACTGAAAGGTACCCTCTTGATGGGGAAAAATTTTGGATGTTTTTCCATTCTCCATTATAGCCTATGAGATTCATTAGAATGAATGGGCCCATATGGTAAGGGTTAGGGTTAGAGTTCAGGACACACATATGTTCGGTTTAAAATTGGGGTCTGCTTTAGGGTTGGGTAAGATGTATTTTTAATATCACACTGAATGGTACACTCTTGATGGGGAAAAATTTTGGATTTTTTTCCATTCTCCATTATAGCCTATGAGATTCATTAGAATGAATGGTCCCATATGGTAAGGGTTAGGGTTAGGGTTAGACTTCAGGACACACTTATGTTTGGGTGAATATTGGGGTTGGGTTTAAGGTTGGATAAGATGTATTTTTAATATCACACTGAATGGTACACTCTTGATGTGGAAAAATTTTGGATGTTTTTCCATTCTCCATTATAGCCTGTGAGATTCATTAGAATGAATGGGCCCATATGGTAAGGGTTAGGGTTAGGTTTAGAGTTCAGGACACACATATGTTCGGTTTAAAATTGGGGTCTGGTTTAGGGTTGGGTAAGATGTATTTTTAATATCACACTGAATGGTACTCTCTTGATGGAGAAAATTTTTGGATGTTTTTCCATTCTCCATTATAGCCTATGAGATTCATTAGAACGAATGGGCCCATATGGTAAGGGTTAGGGTTAGGGTTAGACTTCAGGACACACTTATGTTTGGGTGAATATTGGGGTTGGGTTTAGGGTTGGATAAGATGTATTTTTAATACCACACTGAATGGTACACTCTTGATGGGGAAAAATTTTGGATGTTTTTCCATTCTCCATTATAGCCTATGAGATTCATTAGAATGAATGGGCCCATATGGTAAGGGTTAGGGTTAGGGTTAGACTTCAGGACACACTTATGTTTGGGTGAATATTGGGGTTGGGTTTAGGGTTGGATAAAATGTATTTTTAATATCACACTGAATGGTACACTCTTGATGTGGAAAAATTTTGGATGTTTTTCCATTCTCCATTATAGCCTATGAGATTCATTAGAATGAATGGGCCCATATGGTAAGGGTTAGGGTTAGGGTTAGACTTCAGGACACACTTATGTTTGGGTGAATATTGGGGTTGGGTTTAGGGTTGGATAAGATGTATTTTTAATATCACACTGAATGGTACCCTCTTGATGGGGAAAAATTTTGGATGTTTTTCCATTCTCCATTATAGCCTATGAGATTCATTAGAATGAATGGGCCCATATGGTAAGGGTTAGGGTTAGAGTTCAGGACACACATATGTTCGGTTTAAAATTGGGGTCTGCTTTAGGGTTGGGTAAGATGTATTTTTAATATCACACTGAATGGTACACTCTTGATGGGGAAAAATTTTGCATTTTTTTCCATTCTCCATTATAGCCTATGAGATTCATTAGAATGAATGGGCCCATATGGTAAGGGTTAGGGTTAGGGTTAGACTTCAGGACACACTTATGTTTGGGTGAATATTGGGGTTGGGTTTAGGGTTGGATAAGTTGTATTTTTAATATCACACTGAATGGTACACTCTTGATGGGGAAAATTTTTTGATGTTTTTCCATTCTCCATTATAGCCTATGAGATTCATTAGAATGAATGGGCCCATATGGTAAGGGTTAGGGTTAGGGTTAGACTTCAGGACACAGTTATGATTGGGTGAATATTGGGGTTGGGTTTAGGGTTGGATAAGATGTATTTTTAATATCACACTGAATGGTACCCTCTTGATGGGGAAAAATTTTGGATGTTTTTCCATTCTCCATTATAGCCTATGAGATTCATTAGAATGAATGGGCCCATATGGTAAGGGTTAGGGTTAGAGTTCAGGACACACATATGTTCGGTTTAAAATTGGGGTCTGCTTTAGGGTTGGGTAAGATGTATTTTTAATATCACACTGAATGGTACACTCTTGATGGGGAAAAATTTTGCATTTTTTTCCATTCTCCATTATAGCCTATGAGATTCATTAGAATGAATGGGCCCATATGGTAAGGGTTAGGGTTAGGGTTAGACTTCAGGACACACTTATGTTTGGGTGAATATTGGGGTTGGGTTTAGGGTTGGATAAGTTGTATTTTTAATATCACACTGAATGGTACACTCTTGATGGGGAAAAATTTTTGATGTTTTTCCATTCTCCATTATAGCCTATGAGATTCATTAGAATGAATGGGCCCATATGGTAAGGGTTAGGGTTAGGGTTAGACTTCAGGACACAGTTATGATTGGGTGAATATTGGGGTTGGGTTTAGGGTTGGATAAGATGTATTTTTAATATCACACTGAATGGTACACTCTTGATGTGGAAAAATTTTGGATGTTTTTCCATTCTCCATTATAGCCTATGAGATTCATTAGAATGAATGGGCCCATATGGTAAGGGTTAGGGTTAGGGTTAGACTTCAGGACACACTTATGTTTGGGTGAATATTGGGGTTGGGTTTAGGGTTGGATAAGATGTATTTTTAATATCACACTGAATGGTACCCTCTTGATGGGGAAAAATTTTGGATGTTTTTCCATTCTCCATTATAGCCTATGAGATTCATTAGAATGAATGGGCCCATATGGTAAGGGTTAGGGTTAGAGTTCAGGACACACATATGTTCGGTTTAAAATTGGGGTCTGCTTTAGGGTTGGGTAAGATGTATTTTTAATATCACACTGAATGGTACCCTCTTGATGGGGAAAAATTTCGGATGTTTTTCCATTCTCCATTATAGCCTATGAGATTCATTAGAATGAATGGGCCCATATGGTAAGGGTTAGGGTTAGGGTTAGACTTCAGGACACACTTATGTTTGGGTGAATATTGGGGTTGGGTTTAGGGTTGGATAAGATGTATTTTTAATATCACACTGAATGGTACACTCTTGATGTGGAAAAATTTTGGATGTTTTTCCATTCTCCATTATAGCCTATGAGATTCATTAGAATGAATGGGCCCATATGGTAAGGGTTAGGGTTAGGGTTAGACTTCAGGACACACTTATGTTTGGGTGAATATTGGGGTTGGGTTTAGGGTTGGATAAGATGTATTTTTAATATCACACTGAATGGTACCCTCTTGATGGGGAAAAATTTTGGATGTTTTTCCATTCTCCATTATAGCCTATGAGATTCATTAGAATGAATGGGCCCATATGGTAAGGGTTAGGGTTAGAGTTCAGGACACACATATGTTCGGTTTAAAATTGGGGTCTGCTTTAGGGTTGGGTAAGATGTATTTTTAATATCACACTGAATGGTACACTCTTGATGGGGAAAAATTTTGGATTTTTTTCCATTCTCCATTATAGCCTATGAGATTCATTAGAATGAATGGGCCCATATGGTAAGGGTTAGGGTTAGGGTTAGACTTCAGGACACACTTATGTTTGGGTGAATATTGGGGTTGGGTTTAAGGTTGGATAAGATGTATTTTTAATATCACACTGAATGGTACACTCTTGATGTGGAAAAATTTTGGATGTTTTTCCATTCTCCATTATAGCCTGTGAGATTCATTAGAATGAATGGGCCCATATGGTAAGGGTTAGGATTAGGGTTAGAGTTCAGGACACACATATGTTCGGTTTAAAATTGGGGTCTGGTTTAGGGTTGGGTAAGATGTATTTTTAATATCACACTGAATGGTACTCTCTTGATGGAGAAAAATTTTGGATGTTTTTCCATTCTCCATTATAGCCTATGAGATTCATTAGAATGAATGGGCCCATATGGTAAGGGTTAGGGTTAGGGTTAGACTTCAGGACACACTTATGTTTGGGTGAATATTGGGGTTGGGTTTAGGGTTGGATAAGATGTATTTTTAATATCACACTGAAAGGTACCCTCTTGATGGGGAAAAATTTTGGATGTTTTTCCATTCTCCATTATAGCCTATGAGATTCATTAGAATGAATGGGCCCATATGGTAAGGGTTAGGGTTAGAGTTCAGGACACACATATGTTCGGTTTAAAATTGGGGTCTGCTTTAGGGTTGGGTAAGATGTATTTTTAATATCACACTGAATGGTACACTCTTGATGGGGAAAAATTTTGGATTTTTTTCCATTCTCCATTATAGCCTATGAGATTCATTAGAATGAATGGTCCCATATGGTAAGGGTTAGGGTTAGGGTTAGACTTCAGGACACACTTATGTTTGGGTGAATATTGGGGTTGGGTTTAAGGTTGGATAAGATGTATTTTTAATATCACACTGAATGGTACACTCTTGATGTGGAAAAATTTTGGATGTTTTTCCATTCTCCATTATAGCCTGTGAGATTCATTAGAATGAATGGGCCCATATGGTAAGGGTTAGGGTTAGGTTTAGAGTTCAGGACACAGTTATGATTGGGTGAATATTGGGGTTGGGTTTAGGGTTGGATAAGATGTATTTTTAATATCACACTGAATGGTACTCTCTTGATGGAGAAAAATTTTGGATGTTTTTCCATTCTCCATTATAGCCTATGAGATTCATTAGAATGAATGGGCCCATATGGTAAGGGTTAGGGTTAGGGTTAGACTTCAGGACACACTTATGTTTGGGTGAATATTGGGGTTGGGTTTAGGGTTGGATAAGATGTATTTTTAATATCACACTGAAAGGTACCCTCTTGATGGGGAAAAATTTTGGATGTTTTTCCATTCTCCATTATAGCCTATGAGATTCATTAGAATGAATGGGCCCATATGGTAAGGGTTAGGGTTAGAGTTCAGGACACACATATGTTCGGTTTAAAATTGGGGTCTGCTTTAGGGTTGGGTAAGATGTATTTTTAATATCACACTGAATGGTACACTCTTGATGGGGAAAAATTTTGGATTTTTTTCCATTCTCCATTATAGCCTATGAGATTCATTAGAATGAATGGTCCCATATGGTAAGGGTTAGGGTTAGGGTTAGACTTCAGGACACACTTATGTTTGGGTGAATATTGGGGTTGGGTTTAAGGTTGGATAAGATGTATTTTTAATATCACACTGAATGGTACACTCTTGATGTGGAAAAATTTTGGATGTTTTTCCATTCTCCATTATAGCCTGTGAGATTCATTAGAATGAATGGGCCCATATGGTAAGGGTTAGGGTTAGGTTTAGAGTTCAGGACACACATATGTTCGGTTTAAAATTGGGGTCTGGTTTAGGGTTGGGTAAGATGTATTTTTAATATCACACTGAATGGTACTCTCTTGATGGAGAAAAATTTTGGATGTTTTTCCATTCTCCATTATAGCCTATGAGATTCATTAGAACGAATGGGCCCATATGGTAAGGGTTAGGGTTAGGGTTAGACTTCAGGACACACTTATGTTTGGGTGAATATTGGGGTTGGGTTTAGGGTTGGATAAGATGTATTTTTAATACCACACTGAATGGTACACTCTTGATGGGGAAAAATTTTGGATGTTTTTCCATTCTCCATTATAGCCTATGAGATTCATTAGAATGAATGGGCCCATATGGTAAGGGTTAGGGTTAGGGTTAGACTTCAGGACACACTTATGTTTGGGTGAATATTGGGGTTGGGTTTAGGGTTGGATAAGATGTATTTTTAATATCACACTGAATGGTACCCTCTTGATGGGGAAAAATTTTGGATGTTTTTCCATTCTCCATTATAGCCTATGAGATTCATTAGAATGAATGGGCCCATATGGTAAGGGTTAGGGTTAGAGTTCAGGACACACATATGTTCGGTTTAAAATTGGGGTCTGCTTTAGGGTTGGGTAAGATGTATTTTTAATATCACACTGAATGGTACACTCTTGATGGGGAAAAATTTTGCATTTTTTTCCATTCTCCATTATAGCCTATGAGATTCCTTAGAATGAATGGGCCCATATGGTAAGGGTTAGGGTTAGGGTTAGATTTCAGGACACACTTATGTTTGGGTGAATATTGGGGTTGGGTTTAGGGTTGGATAAGATGTATTTTTAATATCACACTGAATGGTACACTCTTGATGGGGAAAAATTTTTGATGTTTTTCCATTCTCCATTATAGCCTATGAGATTCATTAGAATGAATGGGCCCATATGGTAAGGGTTAGGGTTAGGGTTAGACTTCAGGACACAGTTATGATTGGGTGAATATTGGGGTTGGGTTTAGGGTTGGATAAGATGTATTTTTAATATCACACTGAATGGTACACTCTTGATGTGGAAAAATTTTGGATGTTTTTCCATTCTCCATTATAGCCTATGAGATTCATTAGAATGAATGGGCCCATATGGTAAGGGTTAGGGTTAGGGTTAGACTTCAGGACACACTTATGTTTGGGTGAATATTGGGGTTGGGTTTAGGGTTGGATAAGATGTATTTTTAATATCACACTGAATGGTACCCTCTTGATGGGGAAAAATTTTGGATGTTTTTCCATTCTCCATTATAGCCTATGAGATTCATTAGAATGAATGGGCCCATATGGTAAGGGTTAGGGTTAGAGTTCAGGACACACATATGTTCGGTTTAAAATTGGGGTCTGCTTTAGGGTTGGGTAAGATGTATTTTTAATATCACACTGAATGGTACCCTCTTGATGGGGAAAAATTTTGGATGTTTTTCCATTCTCCATTATAGCCTATGAGATTCATTAGAATGAATGGGCCCATATGGTACGGGTTAGGGTTAGGGTTAGACTTCAGGACACACTTATGTTTGGGTGAATATTGGGGTTGGGTTTAGGGTTGGATAAGATGTATTTTTAATATCACACTGAATGGTACACTCTTGATGTGGAAAAATTTTGGATGTTTTTCCATTCTCCATTATAGCCTATGAGATTCATTAGAATGAATGGGCCCATATGGTAAGGGTTAGGGTTAGGGTTAGACTTCAGGACACACTTATGTTTGGGTGAATATTGGGGTTGGGTTTAGGGTTGGATAAGATGTATTTTTAATATCACACTGAATGGTACCCTCTTGATGGGGAAAAATTTTGGATGTTTTTCCATTCTCCATTATAGCCTATGAGATTCATTAGAATGAATGGGCCCATATGGTAAGGGTTAGGGTTAGGGTTAGACTTCAGGACACACTTATGTTTGGGTGAATATTGGGGTTGGGTTTAGGGTTGGATAAGATGTATTTTTAATATCACACTGAATGGTACCCTCTTGATGGGGAAAAATTTTGGATGTTTTTCCATTCTCCATTATAGCCTATGAGATTCATTAGAATGAATGGGCCCATATGGTAAGGGTTAGGGTTAGAGTTCAGGACACACATATGTTCGGTTTAAAATTGGGGTCTGCTTTAGGGTTGGGTAAGATGTATTTTTAATATCACACTGAATTGTACACTCTTGATGGGGAAAAATTTTGCATTTTTTTCCATTCTCCATTATAGCCTATGAGATTCATTAGAATGAATGGGCCTATATGGTAAGGGTTAGGGTTAGGGTTAGACTTCAGGACACACTTATGTTTGGGTGAATATTGGGGTTGGGTTTAGGGTTGGATAAGATGTATTTTTAATATCACACTGAATGGTACACTCTTGATGGGGAAAATTTTTTTGATGTTTTTCCATTCTCCATTATAGCCTATGAGATTCATTAGAATGAATGGATCCATATGGTAAGGGTTAGGGTTAGGGTTAGACTTCAGGACACAGTTATGATTGGGTGAATATTGGGGTTGGGTTTAGGGTTGGATAAGATGTATTTTTAATATCACACTGAATGGTACACTCTTGATGTGGAAAAATTTTGGATGTTTTTCCATTCTCCATTATAGCCTATGAGATTCATTAGAATGAATGGGCCCATATGGTAAGGGTTAGGGTTAGGGTTAGACTTCAGGACACACTTATGTTTGGGTGAATATTGGGGTTGGGTTTAGGGTTGGATAAGATGTATTTTTAATATCACACTGAATGGTACCCTCTTGATGGGGAAAAATTTTGGATGTTTTTCCATTCTCCATTATAGCCTATGAGATTCATTAGAATGAATGGGCCCATATGGTAAGGGTTAGGGTTAGGGTTAGACTTCAGGACACACTTATGTTTGGGTGAATATTGGGGTTGGGTTTAGGGTTGGATAAGATGTATTTTTAATATCACACTGAATGGTACCCTCTTGATGGGGAAAAATTTTGGATGTTTTTCTACAAAATAATAAGGTGACTATAGACGAAACGCTAAAAGAATTGGCGGAATATGGGTCTGTGGCAGGATTAAGAATAAACAAACAGAAATCCAAAATACTCACCAAAAATATGTCACCACAAAGGATAAAGGAATTGGAGACAAAAACAGGGTTTAGTAATCACCCAAAAGTTAGATACTTGGGCATAGAATTCACAGGCAGATGTAGTAATCTCTATGAAAATAACTGTGGACCACTGTTAAAAGAGATTGAATCCCTATTAAAAAAATGGGCAAATTTAAAGATCTCTTTTATGGGTAGAGTTGCACTTGTCAAGATGACCATTTTACCTAAAGTCATGTTTTTGTTTCAAACAATCAATTTTGTGATAAAGAAACCCTTTTTTGATAAGTTGGACCAATTAATTAAAAAATTTATATGGCTAGGAAAAAAACCTAGAGTGAAATGGAAATTATTGAAAGATAGAAAGGAAAATGGTGGCTTAGGACTCCCGGATTGGGAATCATATCACATTGCCTGTGTTATGCTTTGGTTAAAAGAGTGGATCTTATTGGAGAACAACAGAATTTTAGCTCTTGAGGGTTTCAATCTTCACGCAGGGTGGCATGCGAACCTTTGGTATGTTTCCAAGGGACAGAACTATTTTAAGAACCAGTTAATACGTAAAACTATTCTAGAGACCTGGTTAAAGGTAAAAAGAAAAGTTTATGTTAAAACCCCGAGATGGTTATCCCCCGAAGAAGCTTCAATTCTACCTCAATTATGGCATCTTAATAGAAAGGCTAGATATTCAGATATATTAGACGAGAAAGATAATCTTAGAACGAATGAAGATCTTGAATCCAGAGGGGTAAAGTTCGATTGGTGGACGAGGAATCAAATAGTTGCAAAATATAACATGGACAAGCCTAAGGGCTTCACTAAAGATAATTTTGACTTTGACAAGATATTAGTTAAAGAGGATGAAAAAGTAATTTAAAAAGTTTATAACTATTTGATGCAAATTAAGCTAGAAGATGAGGTGGTAAAGGAACCAATGATAAAGTGGGCGCAAAACCTGCAGAAGACTGTAGATTTAGAAGAATGGGATTCCTACTGGAGGCTAAATTATAAATACATTAAACCAATAAATCTCAGAGAAAATTCTTTTAAAATCTTTCACAGATGGTACATTACTCCTCTACAACTCTCCAAAATAGATAAATCCATCTCACCAAAGTGCTGGAAATGCGGCTCGGCAATAGGCTCCTTTTTCCACATCTGGTGGAATTGTAAAGTCACAAATAAATTCTGGATAATGGTTTACGAGCTCTTAAAGGCAATATTACAAATTGACATCCAATTTAAACCAGAACTGATGTTATTATCTTTCGTTAGAAAAGTAATCCCCAAAGAAGATATTCAGGTGACGATGTATATTCTTACATCTGCAAGGACAATTTTCGCCAGATATTGGCGACAAGAGAAGTGCCCCAAAATAGAGGAGGTGGGTGATAAGATTTTTAATGCAGCAGAAATGGATATACTTTCGAGTTTGTTGAAAGGGGACTCTGAATCAGAGGCCAAAATGAAGTGGGAGAAATTTTATAGATGGTATGAGGGAAACAGGCAAGAATCTGTGTTAGTAAATTAAATGTTTGACAAATTCCTCATTATTAATGTTAAATTATATACAATTTGGTTTCTTGTATGAAATATTTAGAATGAGAACTTTGTGAGTTTGGTTAAAATTGCCAATTGCGGATATAAAACTACAGATGACCCTTCTCAAGGACGACTATGACTAATAATCACAGCAGTATATATTATTGCCTTTTTTTTCTTTTTTCTTTTCTCTTTTCCGTTCGCTTGTAAGATTACAAATGTTGTAACTCTTTGTATGCTGTTTTTCGATTGAATAAAACATTAAAAAACCAAAAAAAAAAAAAAATTGGGGTCTGCTTTAGGGTTGGGTAAGATGTATTTTTAATATCACACTGAATGGTACCCTCTTGATGGGGAAAAATTTTGGATGTTTTTCCATTCTCCATTATAGCCTATGAGATTCATTAGAATGAACGGGCCCATATGGTAAGGGTTAGGGTTAGGGTTAGACTTCAGGACACACTTATGTTTGGGTGAATATTGGGGTTGGGTTTAGGGTTGGATAAGATGTATTTTTAATATCACACTGAATGGTACACTCTTGATGGGGAAAAATTTTGGATGTTTTTCCATTCTCCATTATAGCCTATGAGATTCATTAGAATGAATGGGCCCATATGGTAAGGGTTAGGGTTAGGGTTAGACTTCAGGACACACTTATGTTTGGGTGAATATTGGGGTTGGGTTTAGGGTTGGATAAGATGTATTTTTAATATCACACTGAATGGTACCCTCTTGATGGGGAAAAATTTTGGATGTTTTTCCATTCTCCATTATAGCCTATGAGATTCATTAGAATGAATGGGCCCATATGGTAAGGGTTAGGGTTAGAGTTCAGGACACACATATGTTCGGTTTAAAATTGGGGTCTGCTTTAGGGTTGGGTAAGATGTATTTTTAATATCACACTGAATGGTACACTCTTGATGGGGAAAAATTTTGCATTTTTTTCCATTCTCCATTATAGCCTATGAGATTCATTAGAATGAATGGGCCCATATGGTAAGGGTTAGGGTTAGGGTTAGACTTCAGGACACACTTATGTTTGGGTGAATATTGGGGTTGGGTTTAGGGTTGGATAAGATGTATTTTTAATATCACACTGAATGGTACACTCTTGATGGGGAAAATTTTTTTGATGTTTTTCCATTCTCCATTATAGCCTATGAGATTCATTAGAATGAATGGATCCATATGGTAAGGGTTAGGGTTAGGGTTAGACTTCAGGACACAGTTATGATTGGGTGAATATTGGGGTTGGGTTTAGGGTTGGATAAGATGTATTTTTAATATCACACTGAATGGTACATTCTTGATGGGAAAAATTTTGGATGTTTTTCCATTCTCCATTATAGCCTATGAGATTCATTAGAATGAATGGGCCCATATGGTAAGGGTTAGGGTTAGGGTTAGACTTCAGGACACACTTATGTTTGGGTGAATATTGGGGTTGGGTTTAGGGTTGGATAAGATGTATTTTTAATATCACACTGAATGGTACCCTCTTGATGTGGAAAAATTTTGGATGTTTTTCCATTCTCCATTATAGCCTATGAGATTCATTAGAATGAATGGGCCCATATGGTAAGGGTTAGGGTTAGGGTTAGACTTCAGGACACACTTATGTTTGGGTGAATATTGGGGTTGGGTTTAGGGTTGGATAAGATGTATTTTTAATATCACACTGAATGGTACCCTCTTGATGGGGAAAAATTTTGGATGTTTTTCCATTCTCCATTATAGCCTATGAGATTCATTAGAATGAATGGGCCCATATGGTAAGGGTTAGGGTTAGGGTTAGACTTCAGGACACACTTATGTTTGGGTGAATATTGGGGTTGGGTTTAGGGTTGGATAAGATGTATTTTTAATATCACACTGAATGGTACCCTCTTGATGGGGAAAAATTTTGGATGTTTTTCCATTCTCCATTATAGCCTATGAGATTCATTAGAATGAATGGGCCCATATGGTAAGGGTTAGGGTTAGAGTTCAGGACACACATATGTTCGGTTTAAAATTGGGGTCTGCTTTAGGGTTGGGTAAGATGTATTTTTAATATCACACTGAATGGTACACTCTTGATGGGGAAAAATTTTGCATTTTTTTCCATTCTCCATTATAGCCTATGAGATTCATTAGAATGAATGGGCCCATATGGTAAGGGTTAGGGTTAGGGTTAGACTTCAGGACACACTTATGTTTGGGTGAATATTGGGGTTGGGTTTAGGGTTGGATAAGATGTATTTTTAATATCACACTGAATGGTACACTCTTGATGGGGAAAATTTTTTTGATGTTTTTCCATTCTCCATTATAGCCTATGAGATTCATTAGAATGAATGGATCCATATGGTAAGGGTTAGGGTTAGGGTTAGACTTCAGGACACAGTTATGATTGGGTGAATATTGGGGTTGGGTTTAGGGTTGGATAAGATGTATTTTTAATATCACACTGAATGGTACACTCTTGATGTGGAAAAATTTTGGATGTTTTTCCATTCTCCATTATAGCCTATGAGATTCATTAGAATGAATGGGCCCATATGGTAAGGGTTAGGGTTAGGGTTAGACTTCAGGACACACTTATGTTTGGGTGAATATTGGGGTTGGGTTTAGGCTTGGATAAGATGTATTTTTAATATCACACTGAATGGTACCCTCTTGATGGGGAAAAATTTTGGATGTTTTTCCATTCTCCATTATAGCCTATGAGATTCATTAGAATGAATGGGCCCATATGGTAAGGGTTAGGGTTAGAGTTCAGGACACACATATGTTCGGTTTAAAATTGGGGTCTGCTTTAGGGTTGGGTAAGATGTATTTTTAATATCACACTGAATGGTACACTCTTGATGGGGAAAAATTTTGCATTTTTTTCCATTCTCCATTATAGCCTATGAGATTCATTAGAATGAATGGGCCCATATGGTAAGGGTTAGGGTTAGGGTTAGACTTCAGGACACACTTATGTTTGGGTGAATATTGGGGTTGGGTTTAGGGTTGGATAAGATGTATTTTTAATATCACACTGAATGGTACACTCTTGATGGGGAAAATTTTTGGATGTTTTTCCATTCTCCATTATAGCCTATGAGATTCATTAGAATGAATGGGCCCATATGGTAAGGGTTAGGGTTAGGGTTAGACTTCAGGACACACTTATGTTTGGGTGAATATTGGGGTTGGGTTTAGGGTTGGATAAGATGTATTTTTAATATCACACTGAATGGTACCCTCTTGATGGGGAAAAATTTTGGATGTTTTTCCATTCTCCATTATAGCCTATGAGATTCATTAGAATGAATGGGCCCATATGGTAAGGGTTAGGGTTAGGGTTAGTCTTCAGGACACACTTATGTTTGGGTGAATATTGGGGTTGGGTTTAGGGTTGGATAAGATGTATTTTTAATATCACACTGAATGGTACCCTCTTGATGTGGAAAAATTTTGGATGTTTTTCCATTCTCCATTATAGCCTATGAGATTCATTAGAATGAATGGGCCCATATGGTAAGGGTTAGGGTTAGGGTTAGACTTCAGGACACACTTATGTTTGGGTGAATATTGGGGTTGGGTTTAGGGTTGGATAAGATGTATTTTTAATATCACACTGAATGGTACCCTCTTGATGGGGAAAAATTTTGGATGTTTTTCCATTCTCCATTATAGCCTATGAGATTCATTAGAATGAATGGGCCCATATGGTAAGGGTTAGGGTTAGGGTTAGACTTCAGGACACACTTATGTTTGGGTGAATATTGGGGTTGGGTTTAGGGTTGGATAAGATGTATTTTTAATATCACACTGAATGGTACCCTCTTGATGGGGAAAAATTTTGGATGTTTTTCCATTCTCCATTATAGCCTATGAGATTCATTAGAATGAATGGGCCCATATGGTAAGGGTTAGGGTTAGAGTTCAGGACACACATATGTTCGGTTTAAAATTGGGGTCTGCTTTAGGGTTGGGTAAGATGTATTTTTAATATCACACTGAATGGTACACTCTTGATGGGGAAAAATTTTGCATTTTTTTCCATTCTCCATTATAGCCTATGAGATTCATTAGAATGAATGGGCCCATATGGTAAGGGTTAGGGTTAGGGTTAGACTTCAGGACACACTTATGTTTGGGTGAATATTGGGGTTGGGTTTAGGGTTGGATAAGATGTATTTTTAATATCACACTGAATGGTACACTCTTGATGGGGAAAATTTTTTTGATGTTTTTCCATTCTCCATTATAGCCTATGAGATTCATTAGAATGAATGGATCCATATGGTAAGGGTTAGGGTTAGGGTTAGACTTCAGGACACAGTTATGATTGGGTGAATATTGGGGTTGGGTTTAGCGTTGGATAAGATGTATTTTTAATATCACACTGAATGGTACACTCTTGATGGGAAAAATTTTGGATGTTTTTCCATTCTCCATTATAGCCTATGAGATTCATTAGAATGAATGGGCCCATATGGTAAGGGTTAGGGTTAGGGTTAGACTTCAGGACACACTTATGTTTGGGTGAATATTGGGGTTGGGTTTAGGGTTGGATAAGATGTATTTTTAATATCACACTGAATGGTACCCTCTTGATGTGGAAAAATTTTGGATGTTTTTCCATTCTCCATTATAGCCTATGAGATTCATTAGAATGAATGGGCCCATATGGTAAGGGTTAGGGTTAGGGTTAGACTTCAGGACACACTTATGTTTGGGTGAATATTGGGGTTGGGTTTAGGGTTGGATAAGATGTATTTTTAATATCACACTGAATGGTACCCTCTTGATGGGGAAAAATTTTGGATGTTTTTCCATTCTCCATTATAGCCTATGAGATTCATTAGAATGAATGGGCCCATATGGTAAGGGTTAGGGTTAGGGTTAGACTTCAGGACACACTTATGTTTGGGTGAATATTGGGGTTGGGTTTAGGGTTGGATAAGATGTATTTTTAATATCACACTGAATGGTACACTCTTGATGGGGAAAATTTTTTTGATGTTTTTCCATTCTCCATTATAGCCTATGAGATTCATTAGAATGAATGGATCCATATGGTAAGGGTTAGGGTTAGGGTTAGACTTCAGGACACAGTTATGATTGGGTGAATATTGGGGTTGGGTTTAGGGTTGGATAAGATGTATTTTTAATATCACACTGAAAGGTACACTCTTGATGTGGAAAAATTTTGGATGTTTTTCCATTCTCCATTATAGCCTATGAGATTCATTAGAATGAATGGGCCCATATGGTAAGGGTTAGGGTTAGGGTTAGACTTCAGGACACACTTATGTTTGGGTGAATATTGGGGTTGGGTTTAGGGTTGGATAAGATGTATTTTTAATATCACACTGAATGGTACCCTCTTGATGGGGAAAAATTTTGGATGTTTTTCCATTCTCCATTATAGCCTATGAGATTCATTAGAATGAATGGGCCCATATGGTAAGGGTTAGGGTTAGAGTTCAGGACACACATATGTTCGGTTTAAAATTGGGGTCTGCTTTAGGGTTGGGTAAGATGTATTTTTAATATCACACTGAATGGTACACTCTTGATGGGGAAAAATTTTGGATTTTTTTCCATTCTCCATTATAGCCTATGAGATTCATTAGAATGAATGGGCCCATATGTTAAGGGTTAGGGTTAGAGTTCAGGACACACTTATGTTTGGGTGAATATTGGGGTTGGGTTTAGGGTTGGATAAGATGTATTTTTAATATCACACTGAATGGTACACTCTTGATGGGGAAAATTTTTTGATGTTTTTCCATTCTCCATTATAGCCTATGAGATTCATTAGAATGAATGGGCCCATATGGTAAGGGTTAGGGTTAGGGTTAGACTTCAGGACACAGTTATGATTGGGTGAATATTGGGGTTGGGTTTAGGGTTGGATAAGATGTATTTTTAATATCACACTGAATGGTACACTCTTGATGTGGAAAAATTTTGGATGTTTTTCCATTCTCCATTATAGCCTATGAGATTCATTAGAATGAATGGGCCCATATGGTAAGGGTTAGGGTTAGGGTTAGACTTCAGGACACACTTATGTTTGGGTGAATATTGGGGTTGGGTTTAGGGTTGGATAAGATGTATTTTTAATATCACACTGAATGGTACCCTCTTGATGGGGAAAAATTTTGGATGTTTTTCCATTCTCCATTATAGCCTATGAGATTCATTAGAATGAATGGGCCCATATGGTAAGGGTTAGGGTTAGAGTTCAGGACACACATATGTTCGGTTTAAAATTGGGGTCTGCTTTAGGGTTGGGTAAGATGTATTTTTAATATCACACTGAATGGTACCCTCTTGATGGGGAAAAATTTCGGATGTTTTTCCATTCTCCATTATAGCCTATGAGATTCATTAGAATGAATGGGCCCATATGGTAAGGGTTAGGGTTAGGGTTAGACTTCAGGACACACTTATGTTTGGGTGAATATTGGGGTTGGGTTCAGGGTTGGATAAGATGTATTTTTAATATCACACTGAATGGTACACTCTTGATGTGGAAAAATTTTGGATGTTTTTCCATTCTCCATTATAGCCTATGAGATTCATTAGAATGAATGGGCCCATATGGTAAGGGTTAGGGTTAGGGTTAGACTTCAGGACACACTTATGTTTGGGTGAATATTGGGGTTGGGTTTAGGGTTGGATAAGATGTATTTTTAATATCACACTGAATGGTACCCTCTTGATGGGGAAAAATTTTGGATGTTTTTCCATTCTCCATTATAGCCTATGAGATTCATTAGAATGAATGGGCCCATATGGTAAGGGTTAGGGTTAGAGTTCAGGACACACATATGTTCGGTTTAAAATTGGGGTCTGCTTTAGGGTTGGGTAAGATGTATTTTTAATATCACACTGAATGGTGCACTCTTGATGGGGAAAAATTTTGGATTTTTTTCCATTCTCCATTATAGCCTATGAGATTCATTAGAATGAATGGGCCCATATGGTAAGGGTTAGGGTTAGGGTTAGACTTCAGGACACACTTATGTTTGGGTGAATATTGGGGTTGGGTTTAAGGTTGGATAAGATGTATTTTTAATATCACACTGAATGGTACACTCTTGATGTGGAAAAATTTTGGATGTTTTTCCATTCTCCATTATAGCCTGAGAGATTCATTAGAATGAATGGGCCCATATGGTAAGGGTTAGGATTAGGGTTAGAGTTCAGGACACACATATGTTCGGTTTAAAATTGGGGTCTGGTTTAGGGTTGGGTAAGATGTATTTTTAATATCACACTGAATGGTACTCTCTTGATGGAGAAAATTTTTGGATGTTTTTCCATTCTCCATTATAGCCTATGAGATTCATTAGAATGAATGGGCCCATATGGTAATTGTTAGGGTTAGGGTTAGACTTCAGGACACACTTATGTTTGGGTGAATATTGGGGTTGGGTTTAGGGTTGGATAAGATGTATTTTTAATATCACACTGAAAGGTACCCTCTTGATGGGGAAAAATTTTGGATGTTTTTCCATTCTCCATTATAGCCTATGAGATTCATTAGAATGAATGGGCCCATATGGTAAGGGTTAGGGTTAGAGTTCAGGACACACATATGTTCGGTTTAAAATTGGGGTCTGCTTTAGGGTTGGGTAAGATGTATTTTTAATATCACACTGAATGGTACACTCTTGATGGGGAAAAATTTTGGATTTTTTTCCATTCTCCATTATAGCCTATGAGATTCATTAGAATGAATGGTCCCATATGGTAAGGGTTAGGGTTAGGGTTAGACTTCAGGACACACTTATGTTTGGGTGAATATTGGGGTTGGGTTTAAGGTTGGATAAGATGTATTTTTAATATCACACTGAATGGTACACTCTTGATGTGGAAAAATTTTGGATGTTTTTCCATTCTCCATTATAGCCTGTGAGATTCATTAGAATGAATGGGCCCATATGGTAAGGGTTAGGGTTAGGTTTAGAGTTCAGGACACACATATGTTCGGTTTAAAATTGGGGTCTGGTTTAGGGTTGGGTAAGATGTATTTTTAATATCACACTGAATGGTACTCTCTTGATGGAGAAAAATTTTGGATGTTTTTCCATTCTCCATTATAGCCTATGAGATTCATTAGAACGAATGGGCCCATATGGTAAGGGTTAGGGTTAGGGTTAGACTTCAGGACACAGTTATGATTGGGTGAATATTGGGGTTGGGTTTAGGGTTGGATAAGATGTATTTTTAATATCACACTGAATGGTACACTCTTGATGGGGAAAATTTTTTGATGTTTTTCCATTCTCCATTATAGCCTATGAGATTCATTAGAATGAATGGGCCCATATGGTAAGGGTTAGGGTTAGAGTTCAGGACACACATATGTTCGGTTTAAAATTGGGGTCTGCTTTAGGGTTGGGTAAGATGTATTTTTAATATCACACTGAATGGTACCCTCTTGATGGGGAAAAATTTTGGATGTTTTTCCATTCTCCATTATAGCCTATGAGATTCATTAGAATGAATGGGCCCATATGGTACGGGTTAGGGTTAGGGTTAGACTTCAGGACACACTTATGTTTGGGTGAATATTGGGGTTGGGTTTAGGGTTGGATAAGATGTATTTTTAATATCACACTGAATGGTACACTCTTGATGTGGAAAAATTTTGGATGTTTTTCCATTCTCCATTATAGCCTATGAGATTCATTAGAATGAATGGGCCCATATGGTAAGGGTTAGGGTTAGGGTTAGACTTCAGGACACACTTATGTTTGGGTGAATATTGGGGTTGGGTTTAGGGTTGGATAAGATGTATTTTTAATATCACACTGAATGGTACCCTCTTGATGGGGAAAAATTTTGGATGTTTTTCCATTCTCCATTATAGCCTATGAGATTCATTAGAATGAATGGGCCCATATGGTAAGGGTTAGGGTTAGGGTTAGACTTCAGGACACACTTATGTTTGGGTGAATATTGGGGTTGGGTTTAGGGTTGGATAAGATGTATTTTTAATATCACACTGAATGGTACCCTCTTGATGGGGAAAAATTTTGGATGTTTTTCCATTCTCCATTATAGCCTATGAGATTCATTAGAATGAATGGGCCCATATGGTAAGGGTTAGGGTTAGAGTTCAGGACACACATATGTTCGGTTTAAAATTGGGGTCTGCTTTAGGGTTGGGTAAGATGTATTTTTAATATCACACTGAATTGTACACTCTTGATGGGGAAAAATTTTGCATTTTTTTCCATTCTCCATTATAGCCTATGAGATTCATTAGAATGAATGGGCCTATATGGTAAGGGTTAGGGTTAGGGTTAGACTTCAGGACACACTTATGTTTGGGTGAATATTGGGGTTGGGTTTAGGGTTGGATAAGATGTATTTTTAATATCACACTGAATGGTACACTCTTGATGGGGAAAATTTTTTTGATGTTTTTCCATTCTCCATTATAGCCTATGAGATTCATTAGAATGAATGGATCCATATGGTAAGGGTTAGGGTTAGGGTTAGACTTCAGGACACAGTTATGATTGGGTGAATATTGGGGTTGGGTTTAGGGTTGGATAAGATGTATTTTTAATATCACACTGAATGGTACACTCTTGATGTGGAAAAATTTTGGATGTTTTTCCATTCTCCATTATAGCCTATGAGATTCATTAGAATGAATGGGCCCATATGGTAAGGGTTAGGGTTAGGGTTAGACTTCAGGACACACTTATGTTTGGGTGAATATTGGGGTTGGGTTTAGGGTTGGATAAGATGTATTTTTAATATCACACTGAATGGTACCCTCTTGATGGGGAAAAATTTTGGATGTTTTTCCATTCTCCATTATAGCCTATGAGATTCATTAGAATGAATGGGCCCATATGGTAAGGGTTAGGGTTAGGGTTAGACTTCAGGACACACTTATGTTTGGGTGAATATTGGGGTTGGGTTTAGGGTTGGATAAGATGTATTTTTAATATCACACTGAATGGTACCCTCTTGATGGGGAAAAATTTTGGATGTTTTTCTACAAAATAATAAGGTGACTATAGACGAAACGCTAAAAGAATTGGCGGAATATGGGTCTGTGGCAGGATTAAGAATAAACAAACAGAAATCCAAAATACTCACCAAAAATATGTCACCACAAAGGATAAAGGAATTGGAGACAAAAACAGGGTTTAGTAATCACCCAAAAGTTAGATACTTGGGCATAGAATTCACAGGCAGATGTAGTAATCTCTATGAAAATAACTGTGGACCACTGTTAAAAGAGATTGAATCCCTATTAAAAAAATGGGCAAATTTAAAGATCTCTTTTATGGGTAGAGTTGCACTTGTCAAGATGACCATTTTACCTAAAGTCATGTTTTTGTTTCAAACAATCAATTTTGTGATAAAGAAACCCTTTTTTGATAAGTTGGACCAATTAATTAAAAAATTTATATGGCTAGGAAAAAAACCTAGAGTGAAATGGAAATTATTGAAAGATAGAAAGGAAAATGGTGGCTTAGGACTCCCGGATTGGGAATCATATCACATTGCCTGTGTTATGCTTTGGTTAAAAGAGTGGATCTTATTGGAGAACAACAGAATTTTAGCTCTTGAGGGTTTCAATCTTCACGCAGGGTGGCATGCGAACCTTTGGTATGTTTCCAAGGGACAGAACTATTTTAAGAACCAGTTAATACGTAAAACTATTCTAGAGACCTGGTTAAAGGTAAAAAGAAAAGTTTATGTTAAAACCCCGAGATGGTTATCCCCCGAAGAAGCTTCAATTCTACCTCAATTATGGCATCTTAATAGAAAGGCTAGATATTCAGATATATTAGACGAGAAAGATAATCTTAGAACGAATGAAGATCTTGAATCCAGAGGGGTAAAGTTCGATTGGTGGACGAGGAATCAAATAGTTGCAAAATATAACATGGACAAGCCTAAGGGCTTCACTAAAGATAATTTTGACTTTGACAAGATATTAGTTAAAGAGGATGAAAAAGTAATTTAAAAAGTTTATAACTATTTGATGCAAATTAAGCTAGAAGATGAGGTGGTAAAGGAACCAATGATAAAGTGGGCGCAAAACCTGCAGAAGACTGTAGATTTAGAAGAATGGGATTCCTACTGGAGGCTAAATTATAAATACATTAAACCAATAAATCTCAGAGAAAATTCTTTTAAAATCTTTCACAGATGGTACATTACTCCTCTACAACTCTCCAAAATAGATAAATCCATCTCACCAAAGTGCTGGAAATGCGGCTCGGCAATAGGCTCCTTTTTCCACATCTGGTGGAATTGTAAAGTCACAAATAAATTCTGGATAATGGTTTACGAGCTCTTAAAGGCAATATTACAAATTGACATCCAATTTAAACCAGAACTGATGTTATTATCTTTCGTTAGAAAAGTAATCCCCAAAGAAGATATTCAGGTGACGATGTATATTCTTACATCTGCAAGGACAATTTTCGCCAGATATTGGCGACAAGAGAAGTGCCCCAAAATAGAGGAGGTGGGTGATAAGATTTTTAATGCAGCAGAAATGGATATACTTTCGAGTTTGTTGAAAGGGGACTCTGAATCAGAGGCCAAAATGAAGTGGGAGAAATTTTATAGATGGTATGAGGGAAACAGGCAAGAATCTGTGTTAGTAAATTAAATGTTTGACAAATTCCTCATTATTAATGTTAAATTATATACAATTTGGTTTCTTGTATGAAATATTTAGAATGAGAACTTTGTGAGTTTGGTTAAAATTGCCAATTGCGGATATAAAACTACAGATGACCCTTCTCAAGGACGACTATGACTAATAATCACAGCAGTATATATTATTGCCTTTTTTTTCTTTTCTTTTTTCTCTTTTCCGTTCGCTTGTAAGATTACAAATGTTGTAACTCTTTGTATGCTGTTTTTCGATTGAATAAAACATTAAAAAACCAAAAAAAAAAAAAAAAAAATTGGGGTCTGCTTTAGGGTTGGGTAAGATGTATTTTTAATATCACACTGAATGGTACCCTCTTGATGGGGAAAAATTTTGGATGTTTTTCCATTCTCCATTATAGCCTATGAGATTCATTAGAATGAATGGGCCCATATGGTAAGGGTTAGGGTTAGGGTTAGACTTCAGGACACACTTATGTTTGGGTGAATATTGGGGTTGGGTTTAGGGTTGGATAAGATGTATTTTTAATATCACACTGAATGGTACACTCTTGATGGGGAAAAATTTTGGATGTTTTTCCATTCTCCATTATAGCCTATGAGATTCATTAGAATGAATGGGCCCATATGGTAAGGGTTAGGGTTAGGGTTAGACTTCAGGACACACTTATGTTTGGGTGAATATTGGGGTTGGGTTTAGGGTTGGATAAGATGTATTTTTAATATCACACTGAATGGTACCCTCTTGATGGGGAAAAATTTTGGATGTTTTTCCATTCTCCATTATAGCCTATGAGATTCATTAGAATGAATGGGCCCATATGGTAAGGGTTAGGGTTAGAGTTCAGGACACACATATGTTCGGTTTAAAATTGGGGTCTGCTTTAGGGTTGGGTAAGATGTATTTTTAATATCACACTGAATGGTACACTCTTGATGGGGAAAAATTTTGCATTTTTTTCCATTCTCCATTATAGCCTATGAGATTCATTAGAATGAATGGGCCCATATGGTAAGGGTTAGGGTTAGGGTTAGACTTCAGGACACACTTATGTTTGGGTGAATATTGGGGTTGGGTTTAGGGTTGGATAAGATGTATTTTTAATATCACACTGAATGGTACACTCTTGATGGGGAAAATTTTTTTGATGTTTTTCCATTCTCCATTATAGCCTATGAGATTCATTAGAATGAATGGATCCATATGGTAAGGGTTAGGGTTAGGGTTAGACTTCAGGACACAGTTATGATTGGGTGAATATTGGGGTTGGGTTTAGGGTTGGATAAGATGTATTTTTAATATCACACTGAATGGTACATTCTTGATGGGAAAAATTTTGGATGTTTTTCCATTCTCCATTATAGCCTATGAGATTCATTAGAATGAATGGGCCCATATGGTAAGGGTTAGGGTTAGGGTTAGACTTCAGGACACACTTATGTTTGGGTGAATATTGGGGTTGGGTTTAGGGTTGGATAAGATGTATTTTTAATATCACACTGAATGGTACCCTCTTGATGTGGAAAAATTTTGGATGTTTTTCCATTCTCCATTATAGCCTATGAGATTCATTAGAATGAATGGGCCCATATGGTAAGGGTTAGGGTTAGGGTTAGACTTCAGGACACACTTATGTTTGGGTGAATATTGGGGTTGGGTTTAGGGTTGGATAAGATGTATTTTTAATATCACACTGAATGGTACCCTCTTGATGGGGAAAAATTTTGGATGTTTTTCCATTCTCCATTATAGCCTATGAGATTCATTAGAATGAATGGGCCCATATGGTAAGGGTTAGGGTTAGGGTTAGACTTCAGGACACACTTATGTTTGGGTGAATATTGGGGTTGGGTTTAGGGTTGGATAAGATGTATTTTTAATATCACACTGAATGGTACCCTCTTGATGGGGAAAAATTTTGGATGTTTTTCCATTCTCCATTATAGCCTATGAGATTCATTAGAATGAATGGGCCCATATGGTAAGGGTTAGGGTTAGGGTTAGACTTCAGGACACACTTATGTTTGGGTGAATATTGGGGTTGGGTTTAGGGTTGGATAAGATGTATTTTTAATATCACACTGAATGGTACCCTCTTGATGTGGAAAAATTTTGGATGTTTTTCCATTCTCCATTATAGCCTATGAGATTCATTAGAATGAATGGGCCCATATGGTAAGGGTTAGGGTTAGGGTTAGACTTCAGGACACACTTATGTTTGGGTGAATATTGGGGTTGGGTTTAGGGTTGGATAAGATGTATTTTTAATATCACACTGAATGGTACCCTCTTGATGGGGAAAAATTTTGGATGTTTTTCCATTCTCCATTATAGCCTATGAGATTCATTAGAATGAATGGGCCCATATGGTAAGGGTTAGGGTTAGGGTTAGACTTCAGGACACACTTATGTTTGGGTGAATATTGGGGTTGGGTTTAGGGTTGGATAAGATGTATTTTTAATATCACACTGAATGGTACCCTCTTGATGGGGAAAAATTTTGGATGTTTTTCCATTCTCCATTATAGCCTATGAGATTCATTAGAATGAATGGGCCCATATGGTAAGGGTTAGGGTTAGAGTTCAGGACACACATATGTTCGGTTTAAAATTGGGGTCTGCTTTAGGGTTGGGTAAGATGTATTTTTAATATCACACTGAATGGTACACTCTTGATGGGGAAAAATTTTGGATGTTTTTCCATTCTCCATTATAGCCTATGAGATTCATTAGAATGAATGGGCCCATATGGTAAGGGTTAGGGTTAGGGTTAGACTTCAGGACACACTTATGTTTGGGTGAATATTGGGGTTGGGTTTAGGGTTGGATAAGATGTATTTTTAATATCACACTGAATGGTACCCTCTTGATGTGGAAAAATTTTGGATGTTTTTCCATTCTCCATTATAGCCTATGAGATTCATTAGAATGAATGGGCCCATATGGTAAGGGTTAGGGTTAGGGTTAGACTTCAGGACACACTTATGTTTGGGTGAATATTGGGGTTGGGTTTAGGGTTGGATAAGATGTATTTTTAATATCACACTGAATGGTACCCTCTTGATGGGGAAAAATTTTGGATGTTTTTCCATTCTCCATTATAGCCTATGAGATTCATTAGAATGAATGGGCCCATATGGTAAGGGTTAGGGTTAGGGTTAGACTTCAGGACACACTTATGTTTGGGTGAATATTGGGGTTGGGTTTAGGGTTGGATAAGATGTATTTTTAATATCACACTGAATGGTACCCTCTTGATGGGGAAAAATTTTGGATGTTTTTCCATTCTCCATTATAGCCTATGAGATTCATTAGAATGAATGGGCCCATATGGTAAGGGTTAGGGTTAGAGTTCAGGACACACATATGTTCGGTTTAAAATTGGGGTCTGCTTTAGGGTTGGGTAAGATGTATTTTTAATATCACACTGAATGGTACACTCTTGATGGGGAAAAATTTTGCATTTTTTTCCATTCTCCATTATAGCCTATGAGATTCATTAGAATGAATGGGCCCATATGGTAAGGGTTAGGGTTAGGGTTAGACTTCAGGACACACTTATGTTTGGGTGAATATTGGGGTTGGGTTTAGGGTTGGATAAGATGTATTTTTAATATCACACTGAATGGTACACTCTTGATGGGGAAAATTTTTTTGATGTTTTTCCATTCTCCATTATAGCCTATGAGATTCATTAGAATGAATGGATCCATATGGTAAGGGTTAGGGTTAGGGTTAGACTTCAGGACACAGTTATGATTGGGTGAATATTGGGGTTGGGTTTAGGGTTGGATAAGATGTATTTTTAATATCACACTGAATGGTACACTCTTGATGTGGAAAAATTTTGGATGTTTTTCCATTCTCCATTATAGCCTATGAGATTCATTAGAATGAATGGGCCCATATGGTAAGGGTTAGGGTTAGGGTTAGACTTCAGGACACACTTATGTTTGGGTGAATATTGGGGTTGGGTTTAGGGTTGGATAAGATGTATTTTTAATATCACACTGAATGGTACCCTCTTGATGGGGAAAAATTTTGGATGTTTTTCCATTCTCCATTATAGCCTATGAGATTCATTAGAATGAATGGGCCCATATGGTAAGGGTTAGGGTTAGAGTTCAGGACACACATATGTTCGGTTTAAAATTGGGGTCTGCTTTAGGGTTGGGTAAGATGTATTTTTAATATCACACTGAATGGTACACTCTTGATGGGGAAAAATTTTTGATGTTTTTCCATTCTCCATTATAGCCTATGAGATTCATTAGAATGAATGGGCCCATATGGTAAGGGTTAGGGTTAGGGTTAGACTTCAGGACACACTTATGTTTGGGTGAATATTGGGGTTGGGTTTAGGGTTGGATAAGATGTATTTTTAATATCACACTGAATGGTACCCTCTTGATGGGGAAAAATTTTGGATGTTTTTCCATTCTCCATTATAGCCTATGAGATTCATTAGAATGAATGGGCCCATATGGTAAGGGTTAGGGTTAGGGTTAGACTTCAGGACACACTTATGTTTGGGTGAATATTGGGGTTGGGTTTAGGGTTGGATAAGATGTATTTTTAATATCACACTGAATGGTACACTCTTGATGTGGAAAAATTTTGGATGTTTTTCCATTCTCCATTATAGCCTATGAGATTCATTAGAATGAATGGGCCCATATGGTAAGGGTTAGGGTTAGGGTTAGACTTCAGGACACACTTATGTTTGGGTGAATATTGGGGTTGGGTTTAGGGTTGGATAAGATGTATTTTTAATATCACACTGAATGGTACCCTCTTGATGGGGAAAAATTTTGGATGTTTTTCCATTCTCCATTATAGCCTATGAGATTCATTAGAATGAATGGGCCCATATGGTAAGGGTTAGGGTTAGGGTTAGACTTCAGGACACACTTATGTTTGGGTGAATATTGGGGTTGGGTTTAGGGTTGGATAAGATGTATTTTTAATATCACACTGAATGGTATCCTCTTGATGGGGAAAAATTTTGGATGTTTTTCCATTCTCCATTATAGCCTATGAGATTCATTAGAATGAATGGGCCCATATGGTAAGGGTTAGGGTTAGAGTTCAGGACACACATATGTTCGGTTTAAAATTGGGGTCTGCTTTAGGGTTGGGTAAGATGTATTTTTAATATCACACTGAATTGTACACTCTTGATGGGGAAAAATTTTGCATTTTTTTCCATTCTCCATTATAGCCTATGAGATTCATTAGAATGAATGGGCCTATATGGTAAGGGTTAGGGTTAGGGTTAGACTTCAGGACACACTTATGTTTGGGTGAATATTGGGGTTGGGTTTAGGGTTGGATAAGATGTATTTTTAATATCACACTGAATGGTACACTCTTGATGGGGAAAATTTTTTTGATGTTTTTCCATTCTCCATTATAGCCTATGAGATTCATTAGAATGAATGGATCCATATGGTAAGGGTTAGGGTTAGGGTTAGACTTCAGGACACAGTTATGATTGGGTGAATATTGGGGTTGGGTTTAGGGTTGGATAAGATGTATTTTTAATATCACACTGAATGGTACACTCTTGATGTGGAAAAATTTTGGATGTTTTTCCATTCTCCATTATAGCCTATGAGATTCATTAGAATGAATGGGCCCATATGGTAAGGGTTAGGGTTAGGGTTAGACTTCAGGACACACTTATGTTTGGGTGAATATTGGGGTTGGGTTTAGGGTTGGATAAGATGTATTTTTAATATCACACTGAATGGTACCCTCTTGATGGGGAAAAATTTTGGATGTTTTTCCATTCTCCATTATAGCCTATGAGATTCATTAGAATGAATGGGCCCATATGGTAAGGGTTAGGGTTAGGGTTAGACTTCAGGACACACTTATGTTTGGGTGAATATTGGGGTTGGGTTTAGGGTTGGATAAGATGTATTTTTAATATCACACTGAATGGTACCCTCTTGATGGGGAAAAATTTTGGATGTTTTTCTACAAAATAATAAGGTGACTATAGACGAAACGCTAAAAGAATTGGCGGAATATGGGTCTGTGGCAGGATTAAGAATAAACAAACAGAAATCCAAAATACTCACCAAAAATATGTCACCACAAAGGATAAAGGAATTGGAGACAAAAACAGGGTTTAGTAATCACCCAAAAGTTAGATACTTGGGCATAGAATTCACAGGCAGATGTAGTAATCTCTATGAAAATAACTGTGGACCACTGTTAAAAGAGATTGAATCCCTATTAAAAAAATGGGCAAATTTAAAGATCTCTTTTATGGGTAGAGTTGCACTTGTCAAGATGACCATTTTACCTAAAGTCATGTTTTTGTTTCAAACAATCAATTTTGTGATAAAGAAACCCTTTTTTGATAAGTTGGACCAATTAATTAAAAAATTTATATGGCTAGGAAAAAAACCTAGAGTGAAATGGAAATTATTGAAAGATAGAAAGGAAAATGGTGGCTTAGGACTCCCGGATTGGGAATCATATCACATTGCCTGTGTTATGCTTTGGTTAAAAGAGTGGATCTTATTGGAGAACAACAGAATTTTAGCTCTTGAGGGTTTCAATCTTCACGCAGGGTGGCATGCGAACCTTTGGTATGTTTCCAAGGGACAGAACTATTTTAAGAACCAGTTAATACGTAAAACTATTCTAGAGACCTGGTTAAAGGTAAAAAGAAAAGTTTATGTTAAAACCCCGAGATGGTTATCCCCCGAAGAAGCTTCAATTCTACCTCAATTATGGCATCTTAATAGAAAGGCTAGATATTCAGATATATTAGACGAGAAAGATAATCTTAGAACGAATGAAGATCTTGAATCCAGAGGGGTAAAGTTCGATTGGTGGACGAGGAATCAAATAGTTGCAAAATATAACATGGACAAGCCTAAGGGCTTCACTAAAGATAATTTTGACTTTGACAAGATATTAGTTAAAGAGGATGAAAAAGTAATTTAAAAAGTTTATAACTATTTGATGCAAATTAAGCTAGAAGATGAGGTGGTAAAGGAACCAATGATAAAGTGGGCGCAAAACCTGCAGAAGACTGTAGATTTAGAAGAATGGGATTCCTACTGGAGGCTAAATTATAAATACATTAAACCAATAAATCTCAGAGAAAATTCTTTTAAAATCTTTCACAGATGGTACATTACTCCTCTACAACTCTCCAAAATAGATAAATCCATCTCACCAAAGTGCTGGAAATGCGGCTCGGCAATAGGCTCCTTTTTCCACATCTGGTGGAATTGTAAAGTCACAAATAAATTCTGGATAATGGTTTACGAGCTCTTAAAGGCAATATTACAAATTGACATCCAATTTAAACCAGAACTGATGTTATTATCTTTCGTTAGAAAAGTAATCCCCAAAGAAGATATTCAGGTGACGATGTATATTCTTACATCTGCAAGGACAATTTTCGCCAGATATTGGCGACAAGAGAAGTGCCCCAAAATAGAGGAGGTGGGTGATAAGATTTTTAATGCAGCAGAAATGGATATACTTTCGAGTTTGTTGAAAGGGGACTCTGAATCAGAGGCCAAAATGAAGTGGGAGAAATTTTATAGATGGTATGAGGGAAACAGGCAAGAATCTGTGTTAGTAAATTAAATGTTTGACAAATTCCTCATTATTAATGTTAAATTATATACAATTTGGTTTCTTGTATGAAATATTTAGAATGAGAACTTTGTGAGTTTGGTTAAAATTGCCAATTGCGGATATAAAACTACAGATGACCCTTCTCAAGGACGACTATGACTAATAATCACAGCAGTATATATTATTGCCTTTTTTTTCTTTTCTTTTTTCTCTTTTCCGTTCGCTTGTAAGATTACAAATGTTGTAACTCTTTGTATGCTGTTTTTCGATTGAATAAAACATTAAAAAACCAAAAAAAAAAAAAAAATTGGGGTCTGCTTTAGGGTTGGGTAAGATGTATTTTTAATATCACACTGAATGGTACCCTCTTGATGTGGAAAAATTTTGGATGTTTTTCCATTCTCCATTATAGCCTATGAGATTCATTAGAATTAATGGGCCCATATGGTAAGGGTTAGGGTTAGGGTTAGACTTCAGGACACACTTATGTTTGGGTGAATATTGGGGTTGGGTTTAGGGTTGGATAAGATGTATTTTTAATATCACACTGAATGGTACCCTCTTGATGGGGAAAAATTTTGGATGCTTTTCCATTCTCCATTATAGCCTATGAGATTCATTAGAATGAATGGGCCCATATGGTAAGGGTTAGGGTTCGGGTTAGACTTCAGGACACACTTATGTTTGGGTGAATATTGGGGTTGGGTTTAGGGTTGGATAAGATGTATTTTTAATATCACACTGAATGGTACCCTCTTGATGGGGAAAAATTTTGGATGTTTTTCCATTCTCCATTATAGCCTATGAGATTCATTAGAATGAATGGGCCCATATGGTAAGGGTTAGGGTTAGAGTTCAGGACACACATATGTTCGGTTTAAAATTGGGGTCTGCTTTAGGGTTGGGTAAGATGTATTTTTAATATCACACTGAATGGTACACTCTTGATGGGGAAAAATTTTGCATTTTTTTCCATTCTCCATTATAGCCTATGAGATTCATTAGAATGAATGGGCCCATATGGTAAGGGTTAGGGTTAGGGTTAGACTTCAGGACACACTTATGTTTGGGTGAATATTGGGGTTGGGTTTAGGGTTGGATAAGATGTATTTTTAATATCACACTGAATGGTACACTCTTGATGGGGAAAATTTTTTTGATGTTTTTCCATTCTCCATTATAGCCTATGAGATTCATTAGAATGAATGGATCCATATGGTAAGGGTTAGGGTTAGGGTTAGACTTCAGGACACAGTTATGATTGGGTGAATATTGGGGTTGGGTTTAGGGTTGGATAAGATGTATTTTTAATATCACACTGAATGGTACACTCTTGATGGGAAAAATTTTGGATGTTTTTCCATTCTCCATTATAGCCTATGAGATTCATTAGAATGAATGGGCCCATATGGTAAGGGTTAGGGTTAGGGTTAGACTTCAGGACACACTTATGTTTGGGTGAATATTGGGGTTGGGTTTAGGGTTGGATAAGATGTATTTTTAATATCACACTGAATGGTACCCTCTTGATGTGGAAAAATTTTGGATGTTTTTCCATTCTCCATTATAGCCTATGAGATTCATTAGAATGAATGGGCCCATATGGTAAGGGTTAGGGTTAGGGTTAGACTTCAGGACACACTTATGTTTGGGTGAATATTGGGGTTGGGTTTAGGGTTGGATAAGATGTATTTTTAATATCACACTGAATGGTACCCTCTTGATGGGGAAAAATTTTGGATGTTTTTCCATTCTCCATTATAGCCTATGAGATTCATTAGAATGAATGGGCCCATATGGTAAGGGTTAGGGTTAGGGTTAGACTTCAGGACACACTTATGTTTGGGTGAATATTGGGGTTGGGTTTAGGGTTGGATAAGATGTATTTTTAATATCACACTGAATGGTACCCTCTTGATGGGGAAAAATTTTGGATGTTTTTCCATTCTCCATTATAGCCTATGAGATTCATTAGAATGAATGGGCCCATATGGTAAGGGTTAGGGTTAGAGTTCAGGACACACATATGTTCGGTTTAAAATTGGGGTCTGCTTTAGGGTTGGGTAAGATGTATTTTTAATATCACACTGAATGGTACACTTTTGATGGGGAAAAATTTTGCATTTTTTTCCATTCTCCATTATAGCCTATGAGATTCATTAGAATGAATGGGCCCATATGGTAAGGGTTAGGGTTAGGGTTAGACTTCAGGACACAGTTATGATTGGGTGAATATTGGGGTTGGGTTTAGGGTTGGATAAGATGTATTTTTAATATCACACTGAATGGTACACTCTTGATGGGAAAAATTTTGGATGTTTTTCCATTCTCCATTATAGCCTATGAGATTCATTAGAATGAATGGGCCCATATGGTAAGGGTTAGGGTTAGGGTTAGACTTCAGGACACACTTATGTTTGGGTGAATATTGGGGTTGGGTTTAGGGTTGGATAAGATGTATTTTTAATATCACACTGAATGGTACCCTCTTGATGTGGAAAAATTTTGGATGTTTTTCCATTCTCCATTATAGCCTATGAGATTCATTAGAATGAATGGGCCCATATGGTAAGGGTTAGGGTTAGGGTTAGACTTCAGGACACACTTATGTTTGGGTGAATATTGGGGTTGGGTTTAGGGTTGGATAAGATGTATTTTTAATATCACACTGAATGGTACCCTCTTGATGGGGAAAAATTTTGGATGTTTTTCCATTCTCCATTATAGCCTATGAGATTCATTAGAATGAATGGGCCCATATGGTAAGGGTTAGGGTTAGGGTTAGACTTCAGGACACACTTATGTTTGGGTGAATATTGGGGTTGGGTTTAGGGTTGGATAAGATGTATTTTTAATATCACACTGAATGGTACCCTCTTGATGGGGAAAAATTTTGGATGTTTTTCCATTCTCCATTATAGCCTATGAGATTCATTAGAATGAATGGGCCCATATGGTAAGGGTTAGGGTTAGAGTTCAGGACACACATATGTTCGGTTTAAAATTGGGGTCTGCTTTAGGGTTGGGTAAGATGTATTTTTAATATCACACTGAATGGTACACTTTTGATGGGGAAAAATTTTGCATTTTTTTCCATTCTCCATTATAGCCTATGAGATTCATTAGAATGAATGGGCCCATATGGTAAGGGTTAGGGTTAGGGTTAGACTTCAGGACACACTTATGTTTGGGTGAATATTGGGGTTGGGTTTAGGGTTGGATAAGATGTATTTTTAATATCACACTGAATGGTACACTCTTGATGGGGAAAATTTTTTTGATGTTTTTCCATTCTCCATTATAGCCTATGAGATTCATTAGAATGAATGGATCCATATGGTAAGGGTTAGGGTTAGGGTTAGACTTCAGGACACAGTTATGATTGGGTGAATATTGGGGTTGGGTTTAGGGTTGGATAAGATGTATTTTTAATATCACACTGAATGGTACACTCTTGATGTGGAAAAATTTTGGATGTTTTTCCATTCTCCATTATAGCCTATGAGATTCATTAGAATGAATGGGCCCATATGGTAAGGGTTAGGGTTAGACTTCAGGACACACATATGTTCGGTTTAAAATTGGGGTCTGCTTTAGGGTTGGGTAAGATGTATTTTTAATATCACACTGAATGGTACCCTCTTGATGGGGAAAAATTTTGGATGTTTTTCCATTCTCCATTATAGCCTATGAGATTCATTAGAATGAATGGGCCCATATGGTAAGGGTTAGGGTTAGGGTTAGACTTCAGGACACACTTATGTTTGGGTGAATATTGGGGTTGGGTTTAGGGTTGGATAAGATGTATTTTTAATATCACACTGAATGGTACACTCTTGATGGGGAAAATTTTTTTGATGTTTTTCCATTCTCCATTATAGCCTATGAGATTCATTAGAATGAATGGATCCATATGGTAAGGGTTAGGGTTAGGGTTAGACTTCAGGACACAGTTATGATTGGGTGAATATTGGGGTTGGGTTTAGGGTTGGATAAGATGTATTTTTAATATCACACTGAAAGGTACACTCTTGATGTGGAAAAATTTTGGATGTTTTTCCATTCTCCATTATAGCCTATGAGATTCATTAGAATGAATGGGCCCATATGGTAAGGGTTAGGGTTAGGGTTAGACTTCAGGACACACTTATGTTTGGGTGAATATTGGGGTTGGGTTTAGGGTTGGATAAGATGTATTTTTAATATCACACTGAATGGTACCCTCTTGATGGGGAAAAATTTTGGATGTTTTTCCATTCTCCATTATAGCCTATGAGATTCATTAGAATGAATGGGCCCATATGGTAAGGGTTAGGGTTAGAGTTCAGGACACACATATGTTCGGTTTAAAATTGGGGTCTGCTTTAGGGTTGGGTAAGATGTATTTTTAATATCACACTGAATGGTACACTCTTGATGGGGAAAAATTTTGGATTTTTTTCCATTCTCCATTATAGCCTATGAGATTCATTAGAATGAATGGGCCCATATGTTAAGGGTTAGGGTTAGAGTTCAGGACACACTTATGTTTGGGTGAATATTGGGGTTGGGTTTAGGGTTGGATAAGATGTATTTTTAATATCACACTGAATGGTACACTCTTGATGGGGAAAATTTTTTGATGTTTTTCCATTCTCCATTATAGCCTATGAGATTCATTAGAATGAATGGGCCCATATGGTAAGGGTTAGGGTTAGGGTTAGACTTCAGGACACAGTTATGATTGGGTGAATATTGGGGTTGGGTTTAGGGTTGGATAAGATGTATTTTTAATATCACACTGAATGGTACACTCTTGATGTGGAAAAATTTTGGATGTTTTTCCATTCTCCATTATAGCCTATGAGATTCATTAGAATGAATGGGCCCATATGGTAAGGGTTAGGGTTAGGGTTAGACTTCAGGACACACTTATGTTTGGGTGAATATTGGGGTTGGGTTTAGGGTTGGATAAGATGTATTTTTAATATCACACTGAATGGTACCCTCTTGATGGGGAAAAATTTTGGATGTTTTTCCATTCTCCATTATAGCCTATGAGATTCATTAGAATGAATGGGCCCATATGGTAAGGGTTAGGGTTAGAGTTCAGGACACACATATGTTCGGTTTAAAATTGGGGTCTGCTTTAGGGTTGGGTAAGATGTATTTTTAATATCACACTGAATGGTACCCTCTTGATGGGGAAAAATTTTGGATGTTTTTCCATTCTCCATTATAGCCTATGAGATTCATTAGAATGAATGGGCCCATATGGTAAGGGTTAGGGTTAGGGTTAGACTTCAGGACACACTTATGTTTGGGTGAATATTGGGGTTGGGTTTAGGGTTGGATAAGATGTATTTTTAATATCACACTGAATGGTACACTCTTGATGGGGAAAATTTTTTTGATGTTTTTCCATTCTCCATTATAGCCTATGAGATTCATTAGAATGAATGGATCCATATGGTAAGGGTTAGGGTTAGGGTTAGACTTCAGGACACAGTTATGATTGGGTGAATATTGGGGTTGGGTTTAGGGTTGGATAAGATGTATTTTTAATATCACACTGAATGGTACACTATTGATGGAGAAAAATTTTGGATGTTTTTCCATTTTCCATTATAGCCTATGAGATTCATTAGAATGAATGGTCCCATATGGTAAGGGTTAGGGTTAGGGTTAGACTTCAGGACACACTTATGTTTGGGTGAATATTGGGGTTGGGTTTAGGGTTGGATACGATGTATTTTTAATATCACACTGAATGGTACCCTCTTGATGGGGAAAAATTTTGGATGTTTTTCCATTCTCCATTATAGCCTATGAGATTCATTAGAATGAATGGGCCCATATGGTAAGGGTTAGGGTTAGGGTTAGACTTCAGGACACACTTATGTTTGGGTGAATATTGGGGTTGGGTTTAGGGTTGGATAAGATGTATTTTTAATATCACACTGAATGGTACCCTCTTGATGGGGAAAAATTTTGGATGTTTTTCCATTCTCCATTATAGCCTATGAGATTCATTAGGATGAATGGGCCCATATGGTAAGGGTTAGGGTTAGAGTTCAGGACACATATGTTCGGTTTAAAATTGGGGTCTGCTTTAGGGTTGGGTAAGATGTATTTTTAATATCACACTGAATGGTACACTCTTGATGGGGAAAATTTTTTGATGTTTTTCCATTCTCCATTATAGCCTATGAGATTCATTAGAATGAATGGGCCCATATGGTAAGGGTTAGGGTTAGGGTTAGACTTCAGGACACAGTTATGATTGGGTGAATATTGGGGTTGGGTTTAGGGTTGGATAAGATGTATTTTTAATATCACACTGAATGGTACACTCTTGATGTGGAAAAATTTTGGATGTTTTTCCATTCTCCATTATAGCCTATGAGATTCATTAGAATGAATGGGCCCATATGGTAAGGGTTAGGGTTAGGGTTAGACTTCAGGACACACTTATGTTTGGGTGAATATTGGGGTTGGGTTTAGGGTTGGATAAGATGTATTTTTAATATCACACTGAATGGTACCCTCTTGATGGGGAAAAATTTTGGATGTTTTTCCATTCTCCATTATAGCCTATGAGATTCATTAGAATGAATGGGCCCATATGGTAAGGGTTAGGGTTAGGGTTAGACTTCAGGACACACTTATGTTTGGGTGAATATTGGGGTTGGGTTTAGGGTTGGATAAGATGTATTTTTAATATCACACTGAATGGTACACTCTTGATGGGGAAAATTTTTTTGATGTTTTTCCATTCTCCATTATAGCCTATGAGATTCATTAGAATGAATGGATCCATATGGTAAGGGTTAGGGTTAGGGTTAGACTTCAGGACACAGTTATGATTGGGTGAATATTGGGGTTGGGTTTAGGGTTGGATAAGATGTATTTTTAATATCACACTGAATGGTACACTATTGATGGAGAAAAATTTTGGATGTTTTTCCATTTTCCATTATAGCCTATGAGATTCATTAGAATGAATGGTCCCATATGGTAAGGGTTAGGGTTAGGGTTAGACTTCAGGACACACTTATGTTTGGGTGAATATTGGGGTTGGGTTTAGGGTTGGATACGATGTATTTTTAATATCACACTGAATGGTACCCTCTTGATGGGGAAAAATTTTGGATGTTTTTCCATTCTCCATTATAGCCTATGAGATTCATTAGAATGAATGGGCCCATATGGTAAGGGTTAGGGTTAGGGTTAGACTTCAGGACACACTTATGTTTGGGTGAATATTGGGGTTGGGTTTAGGGTTGGATAAGATGTATTTTTAATATCACACTGAATGGTACCCTCTTGATGGGGAAAAATTTTGGATGTTTTTCCATTCTCCATTATAGCCTATGAGATTCATTAGAATGAATGGGCCCATATGGTAAGGGTTAGGGTTAGAGTTCAGGACACATATGTTCGGTTTAAAATTGGGGTCTGCTTTAGGGTTGGGTAAGATGTATTTTTAATATCACACTGAATGGTACACTCTTGATGGGGAAAAATTTTTGATGTTTTTCCATTCTCCATTATAGCCTATGAGATTCATTAGAATGAATGGGCCCATATGGTAAGGGTTAGGGTTAGGGTTAGACTTCAGGACACAGTTATGATTGGGTGAATATTGGGGTTGGGTTTAGGGTTGGATAAGATGTATTTTTAATATCACACTGAATGGTACACTCTTGATGTGGAAAAATTTTGGATGTTTTTCCATTCTCCATTATAGCCTATGAGATTCATTAGAATGAATGGGCCCATATGGTAAGGGTTAGGGTTAGGGTTAGACTTCAGGACACACTTATGTTTGGGTGAATATTGGGGTTGGGTTTAGGGTTGGATAAGATGTATTTTTAATATCACACTGAATGGTACCCTCTTGATGGGGAAAAATTTTGGATGTTTTTCCATTCTCCATTATAGCCTATGAGATTAATTAGAATGAATGGGCCCATATGGTAAGGGTTAGGGTTAGGGTTAGACTTCAGGACACACTTATGTTTGGGTGAATATTGGGGTTGGGTTTAGGGTTGGATAAGATGTATTTTTAATATCACACTGAATGGTACACTCTTGATGGGGAAAATTTTTTTGATGTTTTTCCATTCTCCATTATAGCCTATGAGATTCATTAGAATGAATGGATCCATATGGTAAGGGTTAGGGTTAGGGTTAGACTTCAGGACACAGTTATGATTGGGTGAATATTGGGGTTGGGTTTAGGGTTGGATAAGATGTATTTTTAATATCACACTGAATGGTACACTATTGATGGAGAAAAATTTTGGATGTTTTTCCATTTTCCATTATAGCCTATGAGATTCATTAGAATGAATGGTCCCATATGGTAAGGGTTAGGGTTAGGGTTAGACTTCAGGACACACTTATGTTTGGGTGAATATTGGGGTTGGGTTTAGGGTTGGATACGATGTATTTTTAATATCACACTGAATGGTACCCTCTTGATGGGGAAAAATTTTGGATGTTTTTCCATTCTCCATTATAGCCTATGAGATTCATTAGAATGAATGGGCCCATATGGTAAGGGTTAGGGTTAGGGTTAGACTTCAGGACACACTTATGTTTGGGTGAATATTGGGGTTGGGTTTAGGGTTGGATAAGATGTATTTTTAATATCACACTGAATGGTACCCTCTTGATGGGGAAAAATTTTGGATGTTTTTCCATTCTCCATTATAGCCTATGAGATTCATTAGAATGAATGGGCCCATATGGTAAGGGTTAGGGTTAGAGTTCAGGACACATATGTTCGGTTTAAAATTGGGGTCTGCTTTAGGGTTGGGTAAGATGTATTTTTAATATCACACTGAATGGTACACTCTTGATGGGGAAAATTTTTTGATGTTTTTCCATTCTCCATTATAGCCTATGAGATTCATTAGAATGAATGGGCCCATATGGTAAGGGTTAGGGTTAGGGTTAGACTTCAGGACACAGTTATGATTGGGTGAATATTGGGGTTGGGTTTAGGGTTGGATAAGATGTATTTTTAATATCACACTGAATGGTACACTCTTGATGTGGAAAAATTTTGGATGTTTTTCCATTCTCCATTATAGCCTATGAGATTCATTAGAATGAATGGGCCCATATGGTAAGGGTTAGGGTTAGAGTTCAGGACACACATATGTTCGGTTTAAAATTGGGGTCTGCTTTAGGGTTGGGTAAGATGTATTTTTAATATCACACTGAATGGTACCCTCTTGATGGGGAAAAATTTTGGATGTTTTTCCATTCTCCATTATAGCCTATGAGATTCATTAGAATGAATGGGCCCATATGGTAAGGGTTAGGGTTAGGGTTAGACTTCAGGACACACTTATGTTTGGGTGAATATTGGGGTTGGGTTTAGGGTTGGATAAGATGTATTTTTAATATCACACTGAATGGTACACTCTTGATGGGGAAAATTTTTTTGATGTTTTTCCATTCTCCATTATAGCCTATGAGATTCATTAGAATGAATGGATCCATATGGTAAGGGTTAGGGTTAGGGTTAGACTTCAGGACACAGTTATGATTGGGTGAATATTGGGGTTGGGTTTAGGGTTGGATAAGATGTATTTTTAATATCACACTGAATGGTACACTATTGATGGAGAAAAATTTTGGATGTTTTTCCATTTTCCATTATAGCCTATGAGATTCATTAGAATGAATGGTCCCATATGGTAAGGGTTAGGGTTAGGGTTAGACTTCAGGACACACTTATGTTTGGGTGAATATTGGGGTTGGGTTTAGGGTTGGATACGATGTATTTTTAATATCACACTGAATGGTACCCTCTTGATGGGGAAAAATTTTGGATGTTTTTCCATTCTCCATTATAGCCTATGAGATTCATTAGAATGAATGGGCACATATGGTAAGGGTTAGGGTTAGGGTTAGACTTCAGGACACACTTATGTTTGGGTGAATATTGGGGTTGGGTTTAGGGTTGGATAAGATGTATTTTTAATATCACACTGAATGGTACCCTCTTGATGGGGAAAAATTTTGGATGTTTTTCCATTCTCCATTATAGCCTATGAGATTCATTAGAATGAATGGGCCCATATGGTAAGGGTTAGGGTTAGAGTTCAGGACACATATGTTCGGTTTAAAATTGGGGTCTGCTTTAGGGTTGGGTAAGATGTATTTTTAATATCACACTGAATGGTACACTCTTGATGGGGAAAATTTTTTGATGTTTTTCCATTCTCCATTATAGCCTATGAGATTCATTAGAATGAATGGGCCCATATGGTAAGGGTTAGGGTTAGGGTTAGACTTCAGGACACAGTTATGATTGGGTGAATATTGGGGTTGGGTTTAGGGTTGGATAAGATGTATTTTTAATATCACACTGAATGGTACACTCTTGATGTGGAAAAATTTTGGATGTTTTTCCATTCTCCATTATAGCCTATGAGATTCATTAGAATGAATGGTCCCATATGGTAAGGGTTAGGGTTAGGGTTAGACTTCAGGACACACTTATGTTTGGGTGAATATTGGGGTTGGGTTTAGGGTTGGATAAGATGTATTTTTAATATCACACTGAATGGTACCCTCTTGATGGGGAAAAATTTTGGATGTTTTTCCATTCTCCATTATAGCCTATGAGATTAATTAGAATGAATGGGCCCATATGGTAAGGGTTAGGGTTAGGGTTAGACTTCAGGACACACTTATGTTTGGGTGAATATTGGGGTTGGGTTTAGGGTTGGATAAGATGTATTTTTAATATCACACTGAATGGTACACTCTTGATGGGGAAAATTTTTTTGATGTTTTTCCATTCTCCATTATAGCCTATGAGATTCATTAGAATGAATGGATCCATATGGTAAGGGTTAGGGTTAGGGTTAGACTTCAGGACACAGTTATGATTGGGTGAATATTGGGGTTGGGTTTAGGGTTGGATAAGATGTATTTTTAATATCACACTGAATGGTACACTATTGATGGAGAAAAATTTTGGATGTTTTTCCATTTTCCATTATAGCCTATGAGATTCATTAGAATGAATGGTCCCATATGGTAAGGGTTAGGGTTAGGGTTAGACTTCAGGACACACTTATGTTTGGGTGAATATTGGGGTTGGGTTTAGGGTTGGATACGATGTATTTTTAATATCACACTGAATGGTACCCTCTTGATGGGGAAAAATTTTGGATGTTTTTCCATTCTCCATTATAGCCTATGAGATTCATTAGAATGAATGGGCCCATATGGTAAGGGTTAGGGTTAGGGTTAGACTTCAGGACACACTTATGTTTGGGTGAATATTGGGGTTGGGTTTAGTGTTGGATAAGATGTATTTTTAATATCACACTGAATGGTACCCTCTTGATGGGGAAAAATTTTGGATGTTTTTCCATTCTCCATTATAGCCTATGAGATTCATTAGAATGAATGGGCCCATATGGTAAGGGTTAGGGTTAGGGTTAGACTTCAGGACACACTTATGTTTGGGTGAATATTGGGGTTGGGTTTAGGGTTGGATAAGATGTATTTTTAATATCACACTGAATGGTACCCTCTTGATGGGGAAAAATTTTGGATGTTTTTCCATTCTCCATTATAGCCTATGAGATTCATTAGAATGAATGGGCCCATATGGTAAGGGTTAGGGTTAGGGTTAGACTTCAGGACACACTTATGTTTGGGTGAATATTGGGGTTGGGTTTAGGGTTGGATAAGATGTATTTTTAATATCACACTGAATGGTACCCTCTTGATGGGGAAAAATTTTGGATGTTTTTCCATTCTCCATTATAGCCTATGAGATTCATTAGAATGAATGGGCCCATATGGTAAGGGTTAGGGTTAGAGTTCAGGACACACATATGTTCGGTTTAAAATTGGGGTCTGCTTTAGGGTTGGGTAAGATGTATTTTTAATATCACACTGAATGGTACCCTCTTGATGGGGAAAAATTTTTTGATGTTTTTCCATTCTCCATTATAGCCTATGAGATTCATTAGAATGAATGGGTCCATATGGTAAGGGTTAGGGTTAGGGTTAGACTTCAGGACACAGTTATGATTGGGTGAATATTGGGGTTGGGTTTAGGGTTGGATAAGATGTATTTTTAATATCACACTGAATGGTACACTCTTGATGTGGAAAAATTTTGGATGTTTTTCCATTCTCCATTATAGCCTATGAGATTCATTAGAATGAATGGGCCCATATGGTAAGGGTTAGGGTTAGGGTTAGACTTCAGGACACACTTATGTTTGGGTGAATATTGGGGTTGGGTTTAGGGTTGGATAAGATGTATTTTTAATATCACACTGAATGGTACACTCTTGATGTGGAAAAATTTTGGATGTTTTTCCATTCTCCATTATAGCCTATGAGATTCATTAGAATGAATGGGCCCATATGGTAAGGGTTTGGGTTAGGGTTAGACTTCAGGACACACTTATGTTTGGGTGAATATTGGGGTTGGGTTTAGGGTTGGATAAGATGTATTTTTAATGTCACACTGAATGGTACCCTCTTGATGGGGAAAAATTTTGGATGTTTTTCCATTCTCCATTATAGCCTATGAGATTCATTAGAATGAATGGGCCCATATGGTAAGGGTTAGGGTTAGGGTTAGACTTCAGGACACACTTATGTTTGGGTGAATATTGGGGTTGGGTTTAGGGTTGGATAAGATGTATTTTTAATATCACACTGAATGGTACCCTCTTGATGGGGAAAAATTTTGGATGTTTTTCCATTCTCCATTATAGCCTATGAGATTCATTAGAATGAATGGGCCCATATGGTAAGGGTTAGGGTTAGAGTTCAGGACACACATATGTTCGGTTTAAAATTGGGGTCTGCTTTAGGGTTGGGTAAGATGTATTTTTAATATCACACTGAATGGTACACTCTTGATGGGGAAAAATTTTGGATTTTTTTCCATTCTCCATTATAGCCTATGAGATTCATTAGAATGAATGGGCCCATATGGTAAGGGTTAGGGTTAGGGTTAGACTTCAGGACACACTTATGTTTGGGTGAATATTGGGGTTGGGTTTAAGGTTGGATAAGATGTATTTTTAATATCACACTGAATGGTACACTCTTGATGTGGAAAAATTTTGGATGTTTTTCCATTCTCCATTATAGCCTGTGAGATTCATTAGAATGAATGGGCCCATATGGTAAGGGTTAGGGTTAGGGTTAGAGTTCAGGACACACATATGTTCGGTTTAAAATTGGGGTCTGGTTTAGGGTTGGGTAAGATGTATTTTTAATATCACACTGAATGGTACACTCTTGATGGAGAAAAATTTTGGATGTTTTTCCATTCTCCATTATAGCCTATGAGATTCATTAGAATGAATGGGCCCATATGGTAAGGGTTAGGGTTAGGGTTAGACTTCAGGACACACTTATGTTTGGGTGAATATTGGGGTTGGGTTTAGGGTTGGATAAGATGTATTTTTAATATCACACTGAATGGTACACTCTTGATGTGGAAAAATTTTGGATGTTTTTCCATTCTCCATTATAGCCTATGAGATTCATTAGAATGAATGGGCCCATATGGTAAGGGTTAGGGTTAGGGTTAGAGTTCAGGACACACATATGTTCGGTTTAAAATTGGGGTCTGGTTTAGGGTTGGGTAAGATGTATTTTTAATATCACACTGAATGGTACACTATTGATGGAGAAAAATTTTGGATGTTTTTCCATTTTCCATTATAGCCTATGAGATTCATTAGAATGAATGGTCCCATATGGTAAGGGTTAGGGTTAGGGTTAGACTTCAGGACACACTTATGTTTGGGTGAATATTGGGGTTGGGTTTAGGGTTGGATAAGATGTATTTTTAATATCACACTGAATGGTACACTCTTGATGTGGAAAAATTTTGGATGTTTTTCCATTCTCCATTATAGCCTATGAGATTCATTAGAATGAATGGGCCCATATGGTAAGGGTTAGGGTTAGGGTTAGAGTTCAGGACACACATATGTTCGGTTTAAAATTGGGGTCTGGTTTAGGGTTGGGTAAGATGTATTTTTAATATCACACTGAATGGTACACTATTGATGGAGAAAAATTTTGGATGTTTTTCCATTCTCCATTATAGCCTATGAGATTCATTAGAATGAATGGTCCCATATGGTAAGGGTTAGGGTTAGGGTTAGACTTCAGGACACACTTATGTTTGGGTGAATATTGGGGTTGGGTTTAGGGTTGGATAAGATGTATTTTTAATATCACACTGAATGGTACCCTCTTGATGGGGAAAAATTTTGGATGTTTTTCCATTCTCCATTATAGCCTATGAGATTCATTAGAATGAATGGGCCCATATGGTAAGGGTTAGGGTTAGGGTTAGACTTCAGGACACACTTATGTTTGGGTGAATATTGGGGTTGGGTTTAGGGTTGGATAAGATATATTTTTAATATCACACTGAATGGTACACTCTTGATGTGGAAAAATTTTGGATGTTTTTCCATTCTCCATTATAGCCTATGAGATTCATTAGAATGAATGGGCCCATATGGTAAGGGTTAGGGTTAGGGTTAGACTTCAGGACACACTTATGTTTGGGTGAATATTGGGGTTGGGTTTAGGGTTGGATAAGATGTATTTTTAATATCACACTGAATGGTACACTCTTGATGTGGAAAAATTTTGGATGTTTTTCCATTCTCCATTATAGCCTATGAGATTCATTAGAATGAATGGGCCCATATGGTAAGGGTTAGGGTTAGGGTTAGAGTTCAGGACACACATATGTTCGGTTTAAAATTGGGGTCTGGTTTAGGGTTGGGTAAGATGTATTTTTAATATCACACTGAATGGTACACTATTGATGGAGAAAAATTTTGGATGTTTTTCCATTTTCCATTATAGCCTATGAGATTCATTAGAATGAATGGTCCCATATGGTAAGGGTTAGGGTTAGGGTTAGACTTCAGGACACACTTATGTTTGGGTGAATATTGGGGTTGGGTTTAGGGTTGGATAAGATGTATTTTTAATATCACACTGAATGGTACACTCTTGATGTGGAAAAATTTTGGATGTTTTTCCATTCTCCATTATAGCCTATGAGATTCATTAGAATGAATGGGCCCATATGGTAAGGGTTAGGGTTAGGGTTAGAGTTCAGGACACACATATGTTCGGTTTAAAATTGGGGTCTGGTTTAGGGTTGGGTAAGATGTATTTTTAATATCACACTGAATGGTACACTATTGATGGAGAAAAATTTTGGATGTTTTTCCATTCTCCATTATAGCCTATGAGATTCATTAGAATGAATGGTCCCATATGGTAAGGGTTAGGGTTAGGGTTAGACTTCAGGACACACTTATGTTTGGGTGAATATTGGGGTTGGGTTTAGGGTTGGATAAGATGTATTTTTAATATCACACTGAATGGTACCCTCTTGATGGGGAAAAATTTTGGATGTTTTTCCATTCTCCATTATAGCCTATGAGATTCATTAGAATGAATGGGCCCATATGGTAAGGGTTAGGGTTATTGTTAGACTTCAGGACACACTTATGTTTGGGTGAATATTGGGGTTGGGTTTAGGGTTGGATAAGATATATTTTTAATATCACACTGAATGGTACACTCTTGATGTGGAAAAATTTTGGATGTTTTTCCATTCTCCATTATAGCCTATGAGATTCATTAGAATGAATGGGCCCATATGGTAAGGGTTAGGGTTAGGGTTAGACTTCAGGACACACTTATGTTTGGGTGAATATTGGGGTTGGGTTTAGGGTTGGATAAGATGTATTTTTAATATCACACTGAATGGTACCCTCTTGATGGGGAAAAATTTTGGATGTTTTTCCATTCTCCATTATAGCCTATGAGATTCATTAGAATGAATGGGCCCATATGGTAAGGGTTAGGGTTAGAGTTCAGGACACACATATGTTCGGTTTAAAATTGGGGTCTGCTTTAGGGTTGGGTAAGATGTATTTTTAATATCACACTGAATGGTACACTCTTGATGGGGAAAAATTTTGGATTTTTTTCCATTCTCCATTATAGCCTATGAGATTCATTAGAATGAATGGGCCCATATGGTAAGGGTTAGGGTTAGGGTTAGACTTCAGGACACACTTATGTTTGGGTGAATATTGGGGTTGGGTTTAAGGTTGGATAAGATGTATTTTTAATATCACACTGAATGGTACACTCTTGATGTGGAAAAATTTTGGATGTTTTTCCATTCTCCATTATAGCCTGTGAGATTCATTAGAATGAATGGGCCCATATGGTAAGGGTTAGGGTTAGGGTTAGAGTTCAGGACACACATATGTTCGGTTTAAAATTGGGGTCTGGTTTAGGGTTCGGTAAGATGTATTTTTAATATCACACTGAATGGTACACTCTTGATGTGGAAAAATTTTGGATGTTTTTCCATTCTCCATTATAGCCTGTGAGATTCATTAGAATGAATGGGCCCATATGGTAAGGGTTAGGGTTAGGGTTAGAGTTCAGGACACACATATGTTCGGTTTAAAATTGGGGTCTGGTTTAGGGTTGGGTAAGATGTATTTTTAATATCACACTGAATGGTACACTCTTGATGGAGAAAAATTTTGGATGTTTTTCCATTCTCCATTATAGCCTATGAGATTCATTAGAATGAATGGTCCCATATGGTAAGGGTTAGGGTTAGGGTTAGACTTCAGGACACACTTATGTTTGGGTGAATATTGGGGTTGGGTTTAGGGTTGGATAAGATGTATTTTTAACATCACACTGAATGGTACCCTCTTGATGGGGAAAAATTTTGGATGTTTTTCCATTCTCCATTATAGCCTATGAGATTCATTAGAATGAATGGGCCCATATGGTAAGGGTTAGGGTTAGGGTTAGACTTCAGGACACAGTTATGATTGGGTGAATATTGGGGTTGGGTTTAGGGTTGGATAAGATGTATTTTTAATGTCACACTGAATGGTACACTCTTGATGGGGAAAAATTTTGGATGTTTTTCCATTCTCCATTATAGCCTATGAGATTCATTAGAATGAATGGGCCCATATGGTAAGGGTTAGGGTTTGGGTTAGACTTCAGGACACACTTATGTTTGGGTGAATATTGGGGTTGGGTTTAGGGTTGGATAAGATGTATTTTTAATATCACACTGAATGGTACACTCTTGATGTGGAAAAATTTTGGATGTTTTTCCATTCTCCATTATAGCCTATGAGATTCATTAGAATGAATGGGCCCATATGGTAAGGGTTAGGGTTAGGGTTAGAGTTCAGGACACACATATGTTCGGTTTAAAATTGGAGTCTGGTTTAGGGTTGGGTAAGATGTATTTTTAATATCACACTGAATGGTACACTATTGATGGAGAAAAATTTTGGATGTTTTTCCATTCTCCATTATAGCCTATGAGATTCATTAGAATGAATGGTCCCATATGGTAAGGGTTAGGGTTAGGGTTAGACTTCAGGACACACTTATGTTTGGGTGAATATTGGGGTTGGGTTTAGGGTTGGATAAGATGTATTTTTAACATCACACTGAATGGTACCCTCTTGATGGGGAAAAATTTTGGATGTTTTTCCATTCTCCATTATAGCCTATGAGATTCATTAGAATGAATGGGCCCATATGGTAAGGGTTAGGGTTAGGGTTAGACTTCAGGACACAGTTATGATTGGGTGAATATTGGGGTTGGGTTTAGGGTTGGATAAGATGTATTTTTAATATCACACTGAATGGTACACTCTTGATGGGGAAAAATTTTGGATGTTTTTCCATTCTCCATTATAGCCTGTGAGATTCATTAGAATGAATGGGCCCATATGGTAAGGGTTAGGGTTAGGGTTAGAGTTCAGGACACACATATGTTCGGTTTAAAATTGGGGTCTGGTTTAGGGTTGGATAAGATGTATTTTTAATATCACACTGAATGGTACACTCTTGATGGGGAAAAATTTTGGATGTTTTTCCATTCTCCATTATAGCCTATGAGATTCATTAGAATGAATGGGCCCATATGGTAAGGGTTAGGGTTAGGGTTAGACTTCAGGACACACTTATGTTTGGGTGAATATTGGGGTTGGGTTTAGGGTTGGATAAGATGTATTTTTAATATCACACTGAATGGTACACTCTTGATGTGGAAAAATTTTGGATGTTTTTCCATTCTCCATTATAGCCTATGAGGTTCATTAGAATGAATGGGCCCATATGGTAAGGGTTAGGGTTAGAGTTAAGGACACACATATGTTCGGTTTAAAATTGGGGTCTGCTTTAGGGTTGGGTAAGATGTATTTTTAATATCACACTGAATGGTACACTCTTGATGGGGAAAAATTTTGGATTTTTTTCCATTCTCCATTATAGCCTATGAGATTCATTAGAATGAATGGGCCCATATGGTAAGGGTTAGGGTTAGGGTTAGACTTCAGGACACACTTATGTTTGGGTGAATATTGGGGTTGGCTTTAAGGTTGGATAAGATGTATTTTTAATATCGCACTGAATGGTACACTCTTGATGTGGAAAAATTTTGGATGTTTTTCCATTCTCCATTATAGCCTGTGAGATTCATTAGAATGAATGGGCCCATATGGTAAGGGTTAGGGTTAGGGTTAGAGTTCAGGACACACATATGTTCGGTTTAAAATTGGGGTCTGGTTTAGGGTTGGGTAAGATGTATTTTTAATATCACACTGAATGGTACACTCTTGATGGAGAAAAATTTTGGATGTTTTTCCATTCTCCATTATAGCCTATGAGATTCATTAGAATGAATGGGCCCATATGGTAAGGGTTAGGGTTAGGGTTAGACTTCAGGACACACTTATGTTTGGGTGAATATTGGGGTTGGGTTTAGGGTTGGATAAGATGTATTTTTAATATCACACTGAATGGTACACTCTTGATGTGGAAAAATTTTGGATGTTTTTCCATTCTCCATTATAGCCTATGAGATTCATTAGAATGAATGGGCCCATATGGTAAGGGTTAGGGTTAGGGTTAGAGTTCAGGACACACATATGTTCGGTTTAAAATTGGGGTCTGGTTTAGGGTTGGGTAAGATGTATTTTTAATATCACACTGAATGGTACACTATTGATGGAGAAAAATTTTGGATGTTTTTCCATTCTCCATTATAGCCTATGAGATTCATTAGAATGAATGGTCCCATATGGTAAGGGTTAGGGTTAGGGTTAGACTTCAGGACACACTTATGTTTGGGTGAATATTGGGGTTGGGTTTAGTGTTGGATAAGATGTATTTTTAACATCACACTGAATGGTACCCTCTTGATGGGGAAAAATTTTGGATGTTTTTCCATTCTCCATTATAGCCTATGAGATTCATTAGAATGAATGGGCCCATATGGTAAGGGTTAGGGTTAGAGTTCAGGACACACATATGTTCGGTTTAAAATTGGGGTCTGCTTTAGGGTTGGGTAAGATGTATTTTTAATATCACACTGAATGGTACACTCTTGATGGGGAAAAATTTTGGATTTTTTTCCATTCTCCATTATAGCCTATGAGATTCATTAGAATGAATGGGCCCATATGGTAAGGGTTAGGGTTAGGGTTAGACTTCAGGACACACTTATGTTTGGGTGAATATTGGGGTTGGGTTTAAGGTTGGATAAGATGTATTTTTAATATCACACTGAATGGTACACTCTTGATGTGGAAAAATTTTGGATGTTTTTCCATTCTCCATTATAGCCTGTGAGATTCATTAGAATGAATGGGCCCATATGGTAAGGGTTAGGGTTAGGGTTAGAGTTCAGGACACACATATGTTCGGTTTAAAATTGGGGTCTGGTTTAGGGTTGGGTAAGATGTATTTTTAATATCACACTGAATGGTACACTCTTGATGTGGAAAAATTTTGGATGTTTTTCCATTCTCCATTATAGCCTGTGAGATTCATTAGAATGAATGGGCCCATATGGTAAGGGTTAGGGTTAGGGTTAGAGTTCAGGACACACATATGTTCGGTTTAAAATTGGGGTCTGGTTTAGGGTTGGGTAAGATGTATTTTTAATATCACACTGAATGGTACACTCTTGATGGAGAAAAATTTTGGATGTTTTTCCATTCTCCATTATAGCCTATGAGATTCATTAGAATGAATGGTCCCATATGGTAAGGGTTAGGGTTAGGGTTAGACTTCAGGACACACTTATGTTTGGGTGAATATTGGGGTTGGGTTTAGGGTTGGATAAGATGTATTTTTAACATCACACTGAATGGTACCCTCTTGATGGGGAAAAATTTTGGATGTTTTTCCATTCTCCATTATAGCCTATGAGATTCATTAGAATGAATGGGCCCATATGGTAAGGGTTAGGGTTAGGGTTAGACTTCAGGACACAGTTATGATTGGGTGAATATTGGGGTTGGGTTTAGGGTTGGATAAGATGTATTTTTAATGTCACACTGAATGGTACACTCTTGATGGGGAAAAATTTTGGATGTTTTTCCATTCTCCATTATAGCCTATGAGATTCATTAGAATGAATGGGCCCATATGGTAAGGGTTAGGGTTTGGGTTAGACTTCAGGACACACTTATGTTTGGGTGAATATTGGGGTTGGGTTTAGGGTTGGATAAGATGTATTTTTAATATCACACTGAATGGTACACTCTTGATGTGGAAAAATTTTGGATGTTTTTCCATTCTCCATTATAGCCTATGAGATTCATTAGAATGAATGGGCCCATATGGTAAGGGTTAGGGTTAGGGTTAGAGTTCAGGACACACATATGTTCGGTTTAAAATTGGAGTCTGGTTTAGGGTTGGGTAAGATGTATTTTTAATATCACACTGAATGGTACACTATTGATGGAGAAAAATTTTGGATGTTTTTCCATTCTCCATTATAGCCTATGAGATTCATTAGAATGAATGGTCCCATATGGTAAGGGTTAGGGTTAGGGTTAGACTTCAGGACACACTTATGTTTGGGTGAATATTGGGGTTGGGTTTAGGGTTGGATAAGATGTATTTTTAACATCACACTGAATGGTACCCTCTTGATGGGGAAAAATTTTGGATGTTTTTCCATTCTCCATTATAGCCTATGAGATTCATTAGAATGAATGGGCCCATATGGTAAGGGTTAGGGTTAGGGTTAGACTTCAGGACACAGTTATGATTGGGTGAATATTGGGGTTGGGTTTAGGGTTGGATAAGATGTATTTTTAATATCACACTGAATGGTACACTCTTGATGGGGAAAAATTTTGGATGTTTTTCCATTCTCCATTATAGCCTGTGAGATTCATTAGAATGAATGGGCCCATATGGTAAGGGTTAGGGTTAGGGTTAGAGTTCAGGACACACATATGTTCGGTTTAAAATTGGGGTCTGGTTTAGGGTTGGATAAGATGTATTTTTAATATCACACTGAATGGTACACTCTTGATGGGGAAAAATTTTGGATGTTTTTCCATTCTCCATTATAGCCTATGAGATTCATTAGAATGAATGGGCCCATATGGTAAGGGTTAGGGTTAGGGTTAGACTTCAGGACACACTTATGTTTGGGTGAATATTGGGGTTGGGTTTAGGGTTGGATAAGATGTATTTTTAATATCACACTGAATGGTACACTCTTGATGTGGAAAAATTTTGGATGTTTTTCCATTCTCCATTATAGCCTATGAGGTTCATTAGAATGAATGGGCCCATATGGTAAGGGTTAGGGTTAGAGTTAAGGACACACATATGTTCGGTTTAAAATTGGGGTCTGCTTTAGGGTTGGGTAAGATGTATTTTTAATATCACACTGAATGGTACACTCTTGATGGGGAAAAATTTTGGATTTTTTTCCATTCTCCATTATAGCCTATGAGATTCATTAGAATGAATGGGCCCATATGGTAAGGGTTAGGGTTAGGGTTAGACTTCAGGACACACTTATGTTTGGGTGAATATTGGGGTTGGCTTTAAGGTTGGATAAGATGTATTTTTAATATCGCACTGAATGGTACACTCTTGATGTGGAAAAATTTTGGATGTTTTTCCATTCTCCATTATAGCCTGTGAGATTCATTAGAATGAATGGGCCCATATGGTAAGGGTTAGGGTTAGGGTTAGAGTTCAGGACACACATATGTTCGGTTTAAAATTGGGGTCTGGTTTAGGGTTGGGTAAGATGTATTTTTAATATCACACTGAATGGTACACTCTTGATGGAGAAAAATTTTGGATGTTTTTCCATTCTCCATTATAGCCTATGAGATTCATTAGAATGAATGGGCCCATATGGTAAGGGTTAGGGTTAGGGTTAGACTTCAGGACACACTTATGTTTGGGTGAATATTGGGGTTGGGTTTAGGGTTGGATAAGATGTATTTTTAATATCACACTGAATGGTACACTCTTGATGTGGAAAAATTTTGGATGTTTTTCCATTCTCCATTATAGCCTATGAGATTCATTAGAATGAATGGGCCCATATGGTAAGGGTTAGGGTTAGGGTTAGAGTTCAGGACACACATATGTTCGGTTTAAAATTGGGGTCTGGTTTAGGGTTGGGTAAGATGTATTTTTAATATCACACTGAATGGTACACTATTGATGGAGAAAAATTTTGGATGTTTTTCCATTCTCCATTATAGCCTATGAGATTCATTAGAATGAATGGTCCCATATGGTAAGGGTTAGGGTTAGGGTTAGACTTCAGGACACACTTATGTTTGGGTGAATATTGGGGTTGGGTTTAGGGTTGGATAAGATGTATTTTTAACATCACACTGAATGGTACCCTCTTGATGGGGAAAAATTTTGGATGTTTTTCCATTCTCCATTATAGCCTATGAGATTCATTAGAATGAATGGGCCCATATGGTAAGGGTTAGGGTTAGGGTTAGACTTCAGGACACAGTTATGATTGGGTGAATATTGGGGTTGGGTTTAGGGTTGGATAAGATGTATTTTTAATATCACACTGAATGGTACACTCTTGATGTGGAAAAATTTTGGATGTTTTTCCATTCTCCATTATAGCCTATGAGATTCATTAGAATGAATGGGCCCATATGGTAAGGGTTAGGGTTAGGGTTAGAGTTCAGGAGACACATATGTTCGGTTTAAAATTGGGGTCTGGTTTAGGGTTGGGTAAGATGTATTTTTAATATCACACTGAATGGTACACTATTGATGGAGAAAAATTTTGGATGTTTTTCCATTCTCCATTATAGCCTATGAGATTCATTAGAATGAATGGTCCCATATGGTAAGGGTTAGGGTTAGGGTTAGACTTCAGGACACACTTATGTTTGGGTGAATATTGGGGTTGGGTTTAGGGTTGGATAAGATGTATTTTTAATATCACACTGAATGGTACACTCTTGATGGGGAAAAATTTTGGATGTTTTTCCATTCTCCATTATAGCCTGTGAGATTCATTAGAATGAATGGGCCCATATGGTAAGGGTTAGGGTTAGGGTTAGAGTTCAGGACACACATATGTTCGGTTTAAAATTGGGGTCTGGTTTAGGGTTGGATAAGATGTATTTTTAATATCACACTGAATGGTACACTCTTGATGGGGAAAAATTTTGGATGTTTTTCCATTCTCCATTATAGCCTATGAGATTCATTAGAATGAATGGTCCCATATGGTAAGGGTTAGGGTTAGGGTTAGACTTCAGGACACACTTATGTTTGGGTGAATATTGGGGTTGGGTTTAGGGTTGGATAAGATGTATTTTTAATATCACACTGAATGGTACACTCTTGATGTGGAAAAATTTTGGATGTTTTTCCATTCTCCATTATAGCCTATGAGGTTCATTAGAATGAATGGTCCCATATGGTAAGGGTTAGGGTTAGGGTTAGAGTTCAGGACACACATATGTTCGGTTTAAAATTGGGGTCTGGTTTAGGGTTGGGTAAGATGTATTTTTAATATCACACTGAATGGTACACTATTGATGGAGAAAAATTTTGGATGTTTTTCCATTCTCCATTATAGCCTATGAGATTCATTAGAATGAATGGTCCCATATGGTAAGGGTTAGGGTTAGGGTTAGACTTCAGGACACACTTATGTTTGGGTGAATATTGGGGTTGGGTTTAGGGTTGGATAAGATGTATTTTTAACATCACACTGAATGGTACCCTCTTGATGGGGAAAAATTTTGGATGTTTTTCCATTCTCCATTATAGCCTATGAGATTCATTAGAATGAATGGGCCCATATGGTAAGGGTTAGGGTTAGGGTTAGACTTCAGGACACAGTTATGATTGGGTGAATATTGGGGTTGGGTTTAGGGTTGGATAAGATGTATTTTTAATATCACACTGAATGGTACACTCTTGATGGGGAAAAATTTTGGATGTTTTTCCATTCTCCATTATAGCCTGTGAGATTCATTAGAATGAATGGGCCCATATGGTAAGCGTTAGGGTTAGGGTTAGAGTTCAGGACACACATATGTTCGGTTTAAAATTGGGGTCTGGTTTAGGGTTGGGTAAGATGTATTTTTAATATCACACTGAATGGTACACTCTTGATGGAGAAAAATTTTGGATGTTTTTCCATTCTCCATTATAACCTATGAGATTCATTAGAATGAATGGGCCCATATGGTAAGGGTTAGGGTTAGGGTTAGACTTCAGGACACACTTATGTTTGGGTGAATATTGGGGTTGGGTTTAGGTTTGGATAAGATGTATTTTTAATATCACACTGAATGGTACACTCTTGATGTGGAAAAATTTTGGATGTTTTTCCATTCTCCATTATAGCCTATGAGATTCATTAGAATGAATGGGCCCATATGGTAAGGGTTAGGGTTAGGGTTAGAGTTCAGGACACACATATGTTCGGTTTAAAATTGGGGTCTGGTTTAGGGTTGGGTAAGATGTATTTTTAATATCACACTGAATGGTACACTATTGATGGAGAAAAATTTTGGATGTTTTTCCATTCTCCATTATAGCCTATGAGATTCATTAGAATGAATGGTCCCATATGGTAAGGGTTAGGGTTAGGGTTAGACTTCAGGACACACTTATGTTTGGGTGAATATTGGGGTTGGGTTTAGGGTTGGATAAGATGTATTTTTTACATCACACTGAATGGTACCCTCTTGATGGGGAAAAATTTTGGATGTTTTTCCATTCTCCATTATAGCCTATGAGATTCATTAGAATGAATGGGCCCCATATGGTAAGGGTTAGGGTTAGGGTTAGACTTCAGGACACAGTTATGATTGGGTGAATATTGGGGTTGGGTTTAGGGTTGGATAAGATGTATTTTTAATATCACACTGAATGGTACACTCTTGATGTGGAAAAATTTTGGATGTTTTTCCATTCTCCATTATAGCCTGTGAGATTCATTAGAATGAATGGGCCCATATGGTAAGGGTTAGGGTTAGGGTTAGAGTTCAGGACACACATATGTTCGGTTTAAAATTGGGGTCTGGTTTAGGGTTGGGTAAGATGTATTTTTAATATCACACTGAATGGTACACTCTTGATGGAGAAAAATTTTGGATGTTTTTCCATTCTCCATTATAGCCTATGAGATTCATTAGAATGAATGGGCCCATATGGTAAGGGTTAGGGTTAGGGTTAGACTTCAGGACACACTTATGTTTGGGTGAATATTGGGGTTGGGTTTAGGGTTGGATAAGATGTATTTTTAATATCACACTGAATGGTACACTCTTGATGTGGAAAAATTTTGGATGTTTTTCCATTCTCCATTATAGCCTATGAGATTCATTAGAATGAATGGGCCCATATGGTAAGGGTTAGGGTTAGGGTTAGAGTTCAGGACACACATATGTTCGGTTTAAAATTGGGGTCTGGTTTAGGGTTGGGTAAGATGTATTTTTAATATCACACTGAATGGTACACTATTGATGGAGAAAAATTTTGGATGTTTTTCCATTCTCCATTATAGCCTATGAGATTCATTAGAATGAATGGTCCCATATGGTAAGGGTTAGGGTTAGGGTTAGACTTCAGGACACACTTATGTTTGGGTGAATATTGGGGTTGGGTTTAGGGTTGGATAAGATGTATTTTTAACATCACACTGAATGGTACCCTCTTGATGGGGAAAAATTTTGGATGTTTTTCCATTCTCCATTATAGCCTATGAGATTCATTAGAATGAATGGGCCCATATGGTAAGGGTTAGGGTTAGGGTTAGACTTCAGGACACAGTTATGATTGGGTGAATATTGGGGTTGGGTTTAGGGTTGGATAAGATGTATTTTTAATATCACACTGAATGGTACACTTTTGATGGGGAAAAATTTTAGATGTTTTTCCATTCTCCATTATAGCCTATGAGATTCATTAGAATGAATGGGCCCGTATGGTAAGGGTTAGGGTTAGGGTTAGACTTCAGGACACACATATGTTCGGTTTAAAATTGGGGTCTGCTTTAGGGTTGGGTAAGATGTATTTTTAATATCACACTGATTGGTACCCTCTTGAAGGGGAAAAATTTTAGATGTTTTTCCATTCTCCATTATAGCCTATGAAATTCATTAGAATGAATGGTCCCATATGGTAAGGGTTAGGGTTAGGGTTAGACTTCAGGACACACTTATATTTGGGTGAATATTGGGGTTGGGTTTAGGGTTGGATAAGATGTATTTTTAACATCACACTGAATGGTACCCTCTTGATGGGGAAAAATTTTGGATGTTTTTCCATTCTCTATTATAGCCTATGAGATTCATTAGAATGAATGGGCCCATATGGTAAGGGTTAGGGTTAGGGTTAGACTTCAGGACACAGTTATGATTGGGTGAATATTGGGGTTGGGTTTAGGGTTGGATAAGATGTATTTTTAATATCACACTGAATGGTACACTCTTGATGTGGAAAAATTTTGGATGTTTTTCCATTCTCCATTATAGCCTGTGAGATTCATTAGAATGAATGGGCCCATATGGTAAGGGTTAGGGTTAGGGTTAGAGTTCAGGACACACATATGTTCGGTTTAAAATTGGGGTCTGGTTTAGGGTTGGGTAAGATGTATTTTTAATATCACACTGAATGGTACACTCTTGATGGAGAAAAATTTTGGATGTTTTTCCATTCTCCATTATAGCCTATGAGATTAATTAGAATGAATGGGCCCATATGGTAAGGGTTAGGGTTAGGGTTAGACTTCAGGACACACTTATGTTTGGGTGAATATTGGGGTTGGGTTTAGGGTTGGATAAGATGTATTTTTAATATCACACTGAATGGTACACTCTTGATGTGGAAAAATTTTGGATGTTTTTCCATTCTCCATTATAGCCTATGAGATTCATTAGAATGAATGGGCCCATATGGTAAGGGTTAGGGTTAGGGTTAGAGTTCAGGACACACATATGTTCGGTTTAAAATTGGGGTCTGGTTTAGGGTTGGGTAAGATGTATTTTTAATATCACACTGAATGGTACACTATTGATGGAGAAAAATTTTGGATGTTTTTCCATTCTCCATTATAGCCTAAGAGATTCATTAGAATGAATGGTCCCATATGGTAAGGGTTAGGGTTAGGGTTAGACTTCAGGACACACTTATGTTTGGGTGAATATTGGGGTTGGGTTTAGGGTTGGATAAGATGTATTTTTAACATCACACTGAATGGTACCCTCTTGATGGGGAAAAATTTTGGATGTTTTTCCATTCTCCATTATAGCCTATGAGATTCATTAGAATGAATGGGCCCATATGGTAAGGGTTAGGGTTAGGGTTAGACTTCAGGACACAGTTATGATTGGGTGAATATTGGGGTTGGGTTTAGGGTTGGATAAGATGTATTTTTAATATCACACTGAATGGTACACTCTTGATGTGGAAAAATTTTGGATGTTTTTCCATTCTCCATTATAGCCTGTGAGATTCATTAGAATGAATGGGCCCATATGGTAAGGGTTAGGGTTAGGGTTAGAGTTCAGGACACACATATGTTCGGTTTAAAATTGGGGTCTGGTTTAGGGTTGGGTAAGATGTATTTTTAATATCACACTGAATGGTACACTCTTGATGGAGAAAAATTTTGGATGTTTTTCCATTCTCCATTATAGCCTATGAGATTAATTAGAATGAATGGGCCCATATGGTAAGGGTTAGGGTTAGGGTTAGACTTCAGGACACACTTATGTTTGGGTGAATATTGGGGTTGGGTTTAGGGTTGGATAAGATGTATTTTTAATATCACACTGAATGGTACACTCTTGATGTGGAAAAATTTTGGATGTTTTTCCATTCTCCATTATAGCCTATGAGATTCATTAGAATGAATGGGCCCATATGGTAAGGGTTAGGGTTAGGGTTAGAGTTCAGGACACACATATGTTCGGTTTAAAATTGGGGTCTGGTTTAGGGTTGGGTAAGATGTATTTTTAATATCACACTGAATGGTACACTATTGATGGAGAAAAATTTTGGATGTTTTTCCATTCTCCATTATAGCCTAAGAGATTCATTAGAATGAATGGTCCCATATGGTAAGGGTTAGGGTTAGGGTTAGACTTCAGGACACACTTATGTTTGGGTGAATATTGGGGTTGGGTTTAGGGTTGGATAAGATGTATTTTTAACATCACACTGAATGGTACCCTCTTGATGGGGAAAAATTTTGGATGTTTTTCCATTCTCCATTATAGCCTATGAGATTCATTAGAATGAATGGGCCCATATGGTAAGGGTTAGGGTTAGGGTTAGACTTCAGGACACAGTTATGATTGGGTGAATATTGGGGTTGGGTTTAGGGTTGGATAAGATGTATTTTTAATATCACACTGAATGGTACACTCTTGATGGGGAAAAATTTTGGATGTTTTTCCATTCTCCATTATAGCCTATGAGATTCATTAGAATGAATGGGCCCATATGGTAAGGGTTAGGGTTAGGGTTAGACTTCAGGACACACTTATGTTTGGGTGAATATTGCGGTTGGGTTTAGGGTTGGATAAGATGTATTTTTAATATCACACTGAATGGTACACTCTTGATGTGGAAAAATTTTGGATGTTTTTCCATTCTCCATTATAGGCTGTGAGATTCATTAGAATGAATGGGCCCATATGGTAAGGGTTAGGGTTAGGGTTAGAGTTCAGGACACACATATGTTCGGTTTAAAATTGGGGTCTGGTTTAGGGTTGGATAAGATGTATTTTTAATATCTCACTGAATGGTACACTCTTGATGGGGAAAAATTTTGGATGTTTTTCCATTCTCCATTATAGCCTATGAGATTCATTAGAATGAATGGGCCCATATGGTAAGGGTTAGGGTTAGGGTTAGACTTCAGGACACACTTATGTTTGGGTGAATATTGGGGTTGGGTTTAGGGTTGGATAAGATGTATTTTTAATATCACACTGAATGGTACACTCTTGATGTGGAAAAATTTTGGATGTTTTTCCATTCTCCATTATAGCCTTTGAGATTCATTAGAATGAATGGGCCCATATGGTAAGGGTTAGGGTTAGGGTTAGAGTTCAGGACACACATATGTTCGGTTTAAAATTGGGGTCTGGTTTAGGGTTGGGTAAGATGTATTTTTAATATCACACTGAATGGTACACTATTGATGGAGAAAAATTTTGGATGTTTTTCCATTCTCCATTATAGCCTAAGAGATTCATTAGAATGAATGGTCCCATATGGTAAGGGTTAGGGTTAGGGTTAGACTTCAGGACACACTTATGTTTGGGTGAATATTGGGGTTGGGTTTAGGGTTGGATAAGATGTATTTTTAACATCACACTGAATGGTACCCTCTTGATGGGGAAAAATTTTGGATGTTTTTCCATTCTCCATTATAGCCTATGAGATTCATTAGAATGAATGGGCCCATATGGTAAGGGTTAGGGTTAGGGTTAGACTTCAGGACACAGTTATGATTGGGTGAATATTGGGGTTGGGTTTAGGGTTGGATAAGATGTATTTTTAATATCACACTGAATGGTACACTCTTGATGGGGAAAAATTTTGGATGTTTTTCCATTCTCCATTATAGCCTATGAGATTCATTAGAATGAATGGGCCCATATGGTAAGGGTTAGGGTTAGGGTTAGACTTCAGGACACACTTATGTTTGGGTGAATATTGCGGTTGGGTTTAGGGTTGGATAAGATGTATTTTTAATATCACACTGAATGGTACACTCTTGATGTGGAAAAATTTTGGATGTTTTTCCATTCTCCATTATAGGCTGTGAGATTCATTAGAATGAATGGGCCCATATGGTAAGGGTTAGGGTTAGGGTTAGAGTTCAGGACACACATATGTTCGGTTTAAAATTGGGGTCTGGTTTAGGGTTGGATAAGATGTATTTTTAATATCTCACTGAATGGTACACTCTTGATGGGGAAAAATTTTGGATGTTTTTCCATTCTCCATTATAGCCTATGAGATTCATTAGAATGAATGGGCCCATATGGTAAGGGTTAGGGTTAGGGTTAGACTTCAGGACACACTTATGTTTGGGTGAATATTGGGGTTGGGTTTAGGGTTGGATAAGATGTATTTTTAATATCACACTGAATGGTACACTCTTGATGTGGAAAAATTTTGGATGTTTTTCCATTCTCCATTATAGCCTTTGAGATTCATTAGAATGAATGGGCCCATATGGTAAGGGTTAGGGTTAGGGTTAGAGTTCAGGACACACATATGTTCGGTTTAAAATTGGGGTCTGGTTTAGGGTTGGGTAAGATGTATTTTTAATATCACACTGAATGGTACACTATTGATGGAGAAAAATTTTGGATGTTTTTCCACTCTCCATTATAGCCTATGAGATTCATTAGAATGAATGGTCCCATATGGTAAGGGTTAGGGTTAGGGTTAGACTTCAGGACACACTTATGTTTGGGTGAATATTGGGGTTGGGTTTAGGGTTGGATAAGATGTATTTTTAACATCACACTGAATGGTACACTCTTGATGGGGAAAATTTTTGGATGTTTTTCCATTCTCCATTATAGCCTATGAGATTCATTAGAATGAATGGGCCCATATGGTAAGGGTTAGGGTTAGGGTTAGACTTCAGGACACAGTTATGATTGGGTGAATATTGGGGTTGGGTTTAGGGTTGGATAAGATGTATTTTTAATATCACACGGAATGGTACACTCTTGATGTGGAAAAATTTTGGATGTTTTTCCATTCTCCTTTATAGCCTGTGAGATTCATTAGAATGAATGGGCCCATATGGTAAGGGTTAGGGTTAGGGTTAGAGTTCAGGACACACATATGTTCGGTTTAAAATTGGGGTCTGGTTTAGGGTTGGGTAAGATGTATTTTTAATATCACACTGAATGGTACACTCTTGATGGAGAAAAATTTTGGATGTTTTTCCATTCTCCATTATAGCCTATGAGATTCATTAGAATGAATGGGCCCATATGGTAAGGGTTAGGGTTAGGGTTAGACTTCAGGACACACTTATGTTTGGGTGAATATTGGGGTTGGGTTTAGGGTTGGATAAGATGTATTTTTAATATCACACTGAATGGTACACTCTTGATGTGGAAAAATTTTGGATGTTTTTCCATTCTCCATTATAGCCTATGAGATTCATTAGAATGAATGGGCCCATATGGTAAGGGTTAGGGTTAGTGTTAGAGTTCAGGACACACATATGTTCGGTTTAAAATTGGGGTCTGGTTTAGGGTTGGGTAAGATGTATTTTTAATATTACACTGAATGGTACACTATTGATGGAGAAAAATTTTGGATGTTTTTCCATTCTCCATTATAGCCTATGAGATTCATTAGAATGAATGGTCCCATATGGTAAGGGTTAGGGTTAGGGTTAGACTTCAGGACACACTTATGTTTGGGTGAATAATGGGGTTGGGTTTAGGGTTGGATAAGATGTATTTTTAACATCACACTGAATGGTACCCTCTTGATGGGGAAAAATTTTGGATGTTTTTCCATTCTCCATTATAGCCTATGAGATTCATTAGAATGAATGGGCCCATATGGTAAGGGTTAGGGTTAGGGTTAGACTTCAGGACACAGTTATGATTGGGTGAATATTGGGGTTGGGTTTAGGGTTGGATAAGATGTATTTTTAATATCACACTGAATGGTACACTCTTGATGGGGAAAAAATTTGGATGTTTTTCCATTCTCCATTATAGCCTATGAGATTCATTAGAATGAATGGGCCCATATGGTAAGGGTTAGGGTTAGGGTTAGACTTCAGGACACACTTATGTTTGGGTGAATATTGCGGTTGGGTTTAGGGTTGGATAAGATGTATTTTTAATATCACACTGAATGGTACACTCTTGATGTGGAAAAATTTTGGATGTTTTTCCATTCTCCATTATAGCCTGTGAGATTCATTAGAATGAATGGGCCCATATGGTAAGGGTTAGGGTTAGGGTTAGAGTTCAGGACACACATATGTTCGGTTTAAAATTGGGGTCTGGTTTAGGGTTGGATAAGATGTATTTTTAATATCTCACTGAATGGTACACTCTTGATGGGGAAAAATTTTGGATGTTTTTCCATTCTCCATTATAGCCTATGAGATTCATTAGAATGAATGGGCCCATATGGTAAGGGTTAGGGTTAGGGTTAGACTTCAGGACACACTTATGTTTGGGTGAATATTGGGGTTGGGTTTAGGGTTGGATAAGATGTATTTTTAATATCACACTGAATGGTACACTCTTGATTTTGAAAAATTTTGGATGTTTTTCCATTCTCCATTATAGCCTATGAGATTCATTAGAATGAATGGGCCCATATGGTAAGGGTTAGGGTTAGGGTTAGAGTTCAGGACACACATATGTTCGGTTTAAAATTGGGGTCTGGTTTAGGGTTGGGTAAGATGTATTTTTAATATCACACTGAATGGTACACTATTGATGGAGAAAAATTTTGGATGTTTTTCCACTCTCCATTATAGCCTATGAGATTCATTAGAATGAATGGTCCCATATGGTAAGGGTTAGGGTTAGGGTTAGACTTCAGGACACACTTATGTTTGGGTGAATATTGGGGTTGGGTTTAGGGTTGGATAAGATGTATTTTTAACATCACACTGAATGGTACACTCTTGATGGGGAAAATTTTTGGATGTTTTTCCATTCTCCATTATAGCCTATGAGATTCATTAGAATGAATGGGCCCATATGGTAAGGGTTAGGATTAGGGTTAGACTTCAGGACACAGTTATGATTGGGTGAATATTGGGGTTGGGTTTAGGGTTGGATAAGATGTATTTTTAATATCACACTGAATGGTACACTCTTGATGGGGAAAAATTTTGGATGTTTTTCCATTCTCCATTATAGCCTATGAGATTCATTAGAATGAATGGGCCCATATGGTAAGGGTTTGGGTTAGGGTTAGACTTCAGGACACACTTATGTTTGGGTGAATATTGGGGTTGGGTTTAGGGTTGGATAAGATGTATTTTTAATATCACACTGAATGGTACACTCTTGATGTGGAAAAATTTTGGATGTTTTTCCATTCTCCATTATAGCCTATGAGATTCATTAGAATGAATGGGCCCATATGGTAAGGGTTAGGGTTAGGGTTAGACTTCAGGACACACTTATGTTTGGGTGAATATTGGGGTTGGGTTTAGGGTTGGATAAGATGTATTTTTAATATCACACTGAATGGTACCCTCTTGATGGGGAAAAATTTTAGATGTTTTTCCATTCTCCATTATAGCCTATGAGATTCATTAGAATGAATGGGCCCATATGGTAAGGGTTAGGGTTAGGGTTACAGTTCAGGACACACATATGTTCGGTTTAAAATTGGGGTCTGCTTTAGGGTTGGGTAAGATGTATTTTTAATATCACACTGAATGGTACCCTCTTGAAGGGGAAAAATTTTGGATGTTTTTCCATTCTCCATTATAGCCTATGAGATTCATTAGAATGAATGGTCCCATATGGTAAGGGTTAGGGTTAGGGTTAGACTTCAGGACACACTTATATTTGGGTGAATATTGGGGTTGGGTTTAGGGTTGGATAAGATGTATTTTTAATATCACACTGAATGGTACACTATTGATGGAGAAAAATTTTGGATGTTTTTCCATTCTCCATTATAGCCTATGAGATTCATTAGAATGAATGGGCCCATATGGTAAGGGTTAGGGTTAGGGTTAGACTTCAGGACACAGTTATGATTGGGTGAATATTGGGGTTGGGTTTAGGGTTGGATAAGATGTATTTTTAATATCACACTGAATGGTACACTCTTGATGGGGAAAAATTTTGGATGTTTTTCCATTCTCCATTATACCCTATGAGATTCATTAGAATGAATGGGCCCATATGGTAAGGGTTAGGGTTAGGGTTAGACTTCAGGACACACTTATGTTTGGGTGAATATTGGGGTTGGGTTTAGGGTTGGATAAGATGTATTTTTAACATCACACTGAATGGTACACTCTTGATGGGGAAAATTTTTGGATGTTTTTCCATTCTCCATTATAGCCTATGAGATTCATTAGAATGAATGGGCCCATATGGTAAGGGTTAGGGTTAGGGTTAGACTTCAGGACACAGTTATGATTGGGTGAATATTGGGGTTGGGTTTAGGGTTGGATAAGATGTATTTTTAATATCACACTGAATGGTACACTCTTGATGTGGAAAAATTTTGGATGTTTTTCCATTCTCCTTTATAGCCTGTGAGATTCATTAGAATGAATGGGCCCATATGGTAAGGGTTAGGGTTAGGGTTAGAGTTCAGGATACACATATGTTCGGTTTAAAATTGGGGTCTGGTTTAGGGTTGGGTAAGATGTATTTTTAATATCACACTGAATGGTACACTCTTGATGGAGAAAAATTTTGGATGTTTTTCCATTCTCCATTATAGCCTATGAGATTCATTAGAATGAATGGGCCCATATGGTAAGGGTTAGGGTTAGGGTTAGACTTCAGGACACACTTATGTTTGGGTGAATATTGGGGTTGGGTTTAGGGTTGGATAAGATGTATTTTTAATATCACACTGAATGGTACACTCTTGATGTGGAAAAATTTTGGATGTTTTTCCATTCTCCATTATAGCCTATGAGATTCATTAGAATGAATGGGCCCATATGGTAAGGGTTAGGGTTAGGGTTAGAGTTCAGGACACACATATGTTCGGTTTAAAATTGGGGTCTGGTTTAGGGTTGGGTAAGATGTATTTTTAATATCACACTGAATGGTACACTATTGATGGAGAAAAATTTTGGATGTTTTTCCATTCTCCATTATAGCCTATGAGATTCATTAGAATGAATGGTCCCATATGGTAAGGGTTAGGGTTAGGGTTAGACTTCAGGACACACTTATGTTTGGGTGAATAATGGGGTTGGGTTTAGGGTTGGATAAGATGTATTTTTAACATCACACTGAATGGTACCCTCTTGATGGGGAAAAATTTTGGATGTTTTTCCATTCTCCATTATAGCCTATGAGATTCATTAGAATGAATGGGCCCATATGGTAAGGGTTAGGGTTAGGGTTAGACTTCAGGACACAGTTATGATTGGGTGAATATTGGGGTTGGGTTTAGGGTTGGATAAGATGTATTTTTAATATCACACTGAATGGTACACTCTTGATGGGGAAAAAATTTGGATGTTTTTCCATTCTCCATTATAGCCTATGAGATTCATTAGAATGAATGGGCCCATATGGTAAGGGTTAGAGTTAGGGTTAGACTTCAGGACACACTTATGTTTGGGTGAATATTGCGGTTGGGTTTAGGGTTGGATAAGATGTATTTTTAATATCACACTGAATGGTACACTCTTGATGTGGAAAAATTTTGGATGTTTTTCCATTCTCCATTATAGCCTGTGAGATTCATTAGAATGAATGGGCCCATATGGTAAGGGTTAGGGTTAGGGTTAGAGTTCAGGACACACATATGTTCGGTTTAAAATTGGGGTCTGGTTTAGGGTTGGATAAGATGTATTTTTAATATCTCACTGAATGGTACACTCTTGATGGGGAAAAATTTTGGATGTTTTTCCATTCTCCATTATAGCCTATGAGATTCATTAGAATGAATGGGCCCATATGGTAAGGGTTAGGGTTAGGGTTAGACTTCAGGACACACTTATGTTTGGGTGAATATTGGGGTTGGGTTTAGGGTTGGATAAGATGTATTTTTAATATCACACTGAATGGTACACTCTTGATTTTGAAAAATTTTGGATGTTTTTCCATTCTCCATTATAGCCTATGAGATTCATTAGAATGAATGGGCCCATATGGTAAGGGTTAGGGTTAGGGTTAGAGTTCAGGACACACATATGTTCGGTTTAAAATTGGGGTCTGGTTTAGGGTTGGGTAAGATGTATTTTTAATATCACACTGAATGGTACACTATTGATGGAGAAAAATTTTGGATGTTTTTCCACTCTCCATTATAGCCTATGAGATTCATTAGAATGAATGGTCCCATATGGTAAGGGTTAGGGTTAGGGTTAGACTTCAGGACACACTTATGTTTGGGTGAATATTGGGGTTGGGTTTAGGGTTGGATAAGATGTATTTTTAACATCACACTGAATGGTACACTCTTGATGGGGAAAATTTTTGGATGTTTTTCCATTCTCCATTATAGCCTATGAGATTCATTAGAATGAATGGGCCCATATGGTAAGGGTTAGGATTAGGGTTAGACTTCAGGACACAGTTATGATTGGGTGAATATTGGGGTTGGGTTTAGGGTTGGATAAGATGTATTTTTAATATCACACTGAATGGTACACTCTTGATGGGGAAAAATTTTGGATGTTTTTCCATTCTCCATTATAGCCTGTGAGATTCATTAGAATGAATGGGCCCATATGGTAAGGGTTAGGGTTAGGGTTAGAGTTCAGGACACACATATGTTCGGTTTAAAATTGGGGTCTGGTTTAGGGTTGGATAAGATGTATTTTTAATATCTCACTGAATGGTACACTCTTGATGGGGAAAATTTTTGGATGTTTTTCCATTCTCCATTATAGCCTATGAGATTCATTAGAATGAATGGGCCCATATGGTAAGGGTTAGGGTTAGGGTTAGACTTCAGGACACACTTATGTTTGGGTGAATATTGGGGTTGGGTTTAGGGTTGGATAAGATGTATTTTTAATATCACACTGAATGGTACACTCTTGATTTTGAAAAATTTTGGATGTTTTTCCATTCTCCATTATAGCCTATGAGATTCATTAGAATGAATGGGCCCATATGGTAAGGGTTAGGGTTAGGGTTAGAGTTCAGGACACACATATGTTCGGTTTAAAATTGGGGTCTGGTTTAGGGTTGGGTAAGATGTATTTTTAATATCACACTGAATGGTACACTATTGATGGAGAAAAATTTTGGATGTTTTTCCACTCTCCATTATAGCCTATGAGATTCATTAGAATGAATGGTCCCATATGGTAAGGGTTAGGGTTAGGGTTAGACTTCAGGACACACTTATGTTTGGGTGAATATTGGGGTTGGGTTTAGGGTTGGATAAGATGTATTTTTAACATCACACTGAATGGTACACTCTTGATGGGGAAAATTTTTGGATGTTTTTCCATTCTCCATTATAGCCTATGAGATTCATTAGAATGAATGGGCCCATATGGTAAGGGTTAGGATTAGGGTTAGACTTCAGGACACACTTATGTTTGGGTGAATATTGGGGTTGGGTTTAGGGTTGGATAAGATGTATTTTTAACATCACACTGAATGGTACACTCTTGATGGGGAAAATTTTTGGACGTTTTTCCATTCTCCATTATAGCCTATGAGATTCATTAGAATGAATGGGCCCATATGGTAAGGGTTTGGGTTAGGGTTAGACTTCAGGACACACTTATGTTTGGGTGAATATTGGGGTTGGGTTTAGGGTTGGATAAGATGTATTTTTAATATCACACTGAATGGTACACTCTTGATGTGGAAAAATTTTGGATGTTTTTCCATTCTCCATTATAGCCTATGAGATTCATTAGAATGAATGGGCCCATATGGTAAGGGTTAGGGTTAGGGTTAGACTTCAGGACACACTTATGTTTGGGTGAATATTGGGGTTGGGTTTAGGGTTGGATAAGATGTATTTTTAATATCACACTGAATGGTACCCTCTTGATGGGGAAAAATTTTAGATGTTTTTCCATTCTCCATTATAGCCTATGAGATTCATTAGAATGAATGGGCCCATATGGTAAGGGTTAGGGTTAGGGTTAGAGTTCAGGACACACATATGTTCGGTTTAAAATTGGGGTCTGCTTTAGGGTTGGGTAAGATGTATTTTTAATATCACACTGAATGGTACCCTCTTGAAGGGGAAAAATTTTGGATGTTTTTCCATTCTCCATTATAGCCTATGAGATTCATTAGAATGAATGGTCCCATATGGTAAGGGTTAGGGTTAGGGTTAGACTTCAGGACACACTTATATTTGGGTGAATATTGGGGTTGGGTTTAGGGTTGGATAAGATGTATTTTTAACATCACACTGAATGGTACACTCTTGATGGGGAAAATTTTTGGATGTTTTTCCATTCTCCATTATAGCCTATGAGATTCATTAGAATGAATGGGCCCATATGGTAAGGGTTAGGGTTAGGGTTAGACTTCAGGACACAGTTATGATTGGGTGAATATTGGGGTTGGGGTTAGGGTTGGATAAGATGTATTTTTAATATCACACTGAATGGTACACTCTTGATGGGGAAAAATTTTGGATGTTTTTCCATTCTCCATTATAGCCTATGAGATTCATTAGAATGAATGGGCCCATATGGTAAGGGTTAGGGTTTGGGTTAGACTTCAGGACACACTTATGTTTGGGTGAATATTGCGGTTGGGTTTAGGGTTGGATAAGATGTATTTTTAATATCACACTGAATGGTACACTCTTGATGTGGAAAAATTTTGGATGTTTTTCCATTCTCCATTATAGCCTATGAGATTCATTAGAATGAATGGGCCCATATGGTAAGGGTTAGGGTTAGAGTTCAGGACACACATATGTTCGGTTTAAAATTGGGGTCTGGTTTAGGGTTGGATAAGATGTATTTTTAATATCACACTGAATGGTACACTCTTGATGGGGAAAAATTTTGGATGTTTTTCCATTCTCCATTATAGCCTATGAGATTCATTAGAATGAATGGTCCCATATGGTAAGGGTTAGGGTTAGGGTTAGACTTCAGGACACACTTATGTTTGGGTGAATATTGGGGTTGGGTTTAGGGTTGGATAAGATGTATTTTTAATATCACACTGAATGGTACACTCTTGATGTGGAAAAATTTTGGATGTTTTTCCATTCTCCATTATAGCCTATGAGGTTCATTAGAATGAATGGTCCCATATGGTAAGGGTTAGGGTTAGGGTTAGAGTTCAGGACACACATATGTTCGGTTTAAAATTGGGGTCTGGTTTAGGGTTGGGTAAGATGTATTTTTAATATCACACTGAATGGTACACTATTGATGGAGAAAAATTTTGGATGTTTTTCCATTCTCCATTATAGCCTATGAGATTCATTAGAATGAATGGGCCCATATGGTAAGGGTTAGGGTTAGGGTTAGACTTCAGGACACACTTATGTTTGGGTGAATATTGGGGTTGGGTTTAGGGTTGGATAAGATGTATTTTTAACATCACACTGAATGGTACCCTCTTGATGGGGAAAAATTTTGGATGTTTTTCCATTCTCCATTATAGCCTATGAGATTCATTAGAATGAATGGGCCGATATGGTAAGGGTTAGGGTTAGGGTTAGACTTCAGGACACAGTTATGATTGGGTGAATATTGGGGTTGGGTTTAGGGTTGGATAAGATGTATTTTTAATATCACACTGAATGGTACACTCTTGATGGGGAAAAATTTTGGATGTTTTTCCATTCTCCATTATAGCCTGTGAGATTCATTAGAATGAATGGGCCCATATGGTAAGGGTTAGGGTTAGGGTTAGAGTTCAGGACACACATATGTTCGGTTTAAAATTGGGGTCTGGTTTAGGGTTGGGTAAGATGTATTTTTAATATCACACTGAATGGTACACTCTTGATGGAGAAAAATTTTGGATGTTTTTCCATTCTCCATTATAGCCTATGAGATTCATTAGAATGAATGGGCCCATATGGTAAGGGTTAGGGTTAGGGTTAGACTTCAGGACACACTTATGTTTGGGTGAATATTGGGGTTGGGTTTAGGTATGGATAAGATGTATTTTTAATATCACACTGAATGGTATACTCTTGATGTGGAAAAATTTTGGATGTTTTTCCATTCTCCATTATAGCCTATGAGATTCATTAGAATGAATGGGCCCATATGGTAAGGGTTAGGGTTAGGGTTAGAGTTCAGGACACACATATGTTCGGTTTAAAATTGGGGTCTGGTTTAGGGTTGGGTAAGATGTATTTTTAATATCACACTGAATGGTACACTATTGATGGAGAAAAATTTTGGATGTTTTTCCATTCTCCATTATAGCCTATGAGATTCATTAGAATGAATGGTCCCATATGGTAAGGGTTAGGGTTAGGGTTAGACTTCAGGACACACTTATGTTTGGGTGAATATTGGGGTTGGGTTTAGGGTTGGATAAGATGTATTTTTAACATCACACTGAATGGTACCCTCTTGATGGGGAAAAATTTTGGATGTTTTTCCATTCTCCATTATAGCCTATGAGATTCATCAGAATGAATGGGCCCATATGGTAAGGGTAAGGGTTAGGGTTAGACTTCAGGACACACTTATGTTTGGGTGAATATTGGGGTTGGGTTTAGGGTTGGATAAGATGTATTTTTAATATCACACTGAATGGTACCCTCTTGATGGGGAAAAATTTTGGATGTTTTTCCATTCTCCATTATAGCCTGTGAGATTCATTAGAATGAATGGGCCCATATGGTAAGGGTTAGGGTTAGGGTTAGAGTTCAGGACACACATATGTTCGGTTTAAAATTGGGGTCTGGTTTAGGGTTGGGTAAGATGTATTTTTAATATCACACTGAATGGTACACTCTTGATGGAGAAAAATTTTGGATGTTTTTCCATTCTCCATTATAGCCTATGAGATTCATTAGAATTAATGGGCCCATATGGTAAGGGTTAGGGTTAGGGTTAGACTTCAGGACACACTTATGTTTGGGTGAATATTGGGGTTGGGTTTAGGGTTGGATAAGATGTATTTTTAATATCACACTGAATGGTACACTCTTGATGTGGAAAAATTTTGGATGTTTTTCCATTCTCCATTATAGCCTATGAGATTCATTAGAATGAATGGGCCCATATGGTAAGGGTTAGGGTTAGGGTTAGAGTTCAGGACACACATATGTTCGGTTTAAAATTGGGGTCTGGTTTAGGGTTGGGTAAGATGTATTTTTAATATCACACTGAATGGTACACTATTGATGGAGAAAAATTTTGGATGTTTTTCCATTCTCCATTATAGCCTATGAGATTCATTAGAATGAATGGTCCCATATGGTAAGGGTTAGGGTTAGGGTTAGACTTCAGGACACACTTATGTTTGGGTGAATATTGGGGTTGGGTTTAGGGTTGGATAAGATGTATTTTTAACATCACACTGAATGGTACCCTCTTGATGGGGAAAAATTTTGGATGTTTTTCCATTCTCCATTATAGCCTATGAGATTCATTAGAATGAATGGGCCCATATGGTAAGGGTTAGGGTTAGGGTTAGACTTCAGGACACAGTTATGTTTGGGTGAATATTGGGGTTGGGTTTAGGGTTGGATAAGATGTATTTTTAATATCACACTGAATGGTACACTCTTGATGTGGAAAAATTTTGGATGTTTTTCCATTCTCCATTATAGCCTTTGAGATTCATTAGAATGAATGGGCCCATATGGTAAGGGTTAGGGTTAGGGTTAGAGTTCAGGACACACATATGTTCGGTTTAAAATTGGGGTCTGGTTTAGGGTTGGGTAAGATGTATTTTTAATATCACACTGAATGGTACACTATTGATGGAGAAAAATTTTGGATGTTTTTCCACTCTCCATTATAGCCTATGAGATTCATTAGAATGAATGGTCCCATATGGTAAGGGTTAGGGTTAGGGTTAGACATCAGGACACACTTATGTTTGGGTGAATATTGGGGTTGGGTTTAGGGTTGGATAAGATGTATTTTTAACATCACACTGAATGGTATACTCTTGATGGGGAAAATTTTTGGATGTTTTTCCATTCTCCATTATAGCCTATGAGATTCATTAGAATGAATGGGCCCATATGGTAAGGGTTAGGGTTAGGGTTAGACTTCAGGACACAGTTATGATTGGGTGAATATTGGGGTTGGGTTTAGGGTTGGATAAGATGTATTTTTAATATCACACTGAATGGTACACTCTTGATGGGGAAAAATTTTGGATGTTTTTCCATTCTCCATTATAGCCTATGAGATTCATTAGAATGAATGGGCCCATATGGTAAGGGTTTGGGGTAGGGTTAGACTTCAGGACACACTTATGTTTGGGTGAATATTGGGGTTGGGTTTAGGGTTGGATAAGATGTATTTTTAATATCACACTGAATGGTACACTCTTGATGTGGAAAAATTTTGGATCTTTTTCCATTCTCCATTATAGCCTATGAGATTCATTAGAATGAATGGGCCCATATGGTAAGGGTTAGGGTTAGGGTTAGACTTCAGGACACACTTATGTTTGGGTGAATATTGGGGTTGGGTTTAGGGTTGGATAAGATGTATTTTTAATATCACACTGAATGGTACCCTCTTGATGGGTTGGGTAAGATGTATTTTTAATATCACACTGAATGGTACACTATTGATGGAGAAAAATTTGGATGTTTTTCCATTCTCCATTATAGCCTATGAGATTCATTAGAATGAATGGGCCCATATGGTAAGGGTTAGGGTTAGGGTTAGACTTCAGGACACACTTATGTTTGGGTGAATATTGGGGTTGGGTTTAGGGTTGGATAAGATGTATTTTTAATATCACACTGAATGGTACACTCTTGATGTGGAAAAATTTTGGATGTTTTTCCATTCTCCATTATAGCCTATGAGATTCATTAGAATGAATGGTCCCATATGGTAAGGGTTAGGGTTAGGGTTAGACTTCAGGACACACTTATGTTTGGGTGAATATTGGGGTTGGGTTTAGGGTTGGATAAGATGAATTTTTAACATCACACTGAATGGTACACTCTTGATGGGGAAAATTTTTGGATGTTTTTCCATTCTCCATTATAGCCTATGAGATTCATTAGAATGAATGGGCCCATATGGTAAGGTTAGGGTTAGGGTTAGACTTCAGGACACAGTTATGATTGGGTGAATATTGGGGTTGGGTTTAGGGTTGGATAAGATGTATTTTTAATATCACACTGAATGGTACACTCTTGATGGGGAAAAATTTTGGATGTTTTTCCATTCTCCATTATAGCCTGTGAGATTCATTAGAATGAATGGGCCCATATGGTAAGGGTTAGGGTTAGGGTTAGAGTTCAGGACACACATATGTTCGGTTTAAAATTGGGGTCTGGTTTAGTGTTGGATAAGATGTATTTTTAATATCACACTGAATGGTACACTCTTGATGGGGAAAAATTTTGGATGTTTTTCCATTCTCCATTATAGCCTGTGAGATTCATTAGAATGAATGGGCCCATATGGTAAGGGTTAGGGTTAGGGTTAGACTTCAGGACACAGTTATGATTGGGTGAATATTGGGGTTGGGTTTAGGGTTGGATAAGATGTATTTTTAATATCACACTGAATGGTACACTCTTGATGGGGAAAAATTTTGGATGTTTTTCCATTCTCCATTATAGCCTATGAGATTCATTAGAATGAATGGGCCCATATGGTAAGGGTTAGGGTTAGGGTTAGACTTCAGGACATACTTATGTTTGGGTGAATATTGCGGTTGGGTTTAGGGTTGGATAAGATGTATTCTTAATATCACACTGAATGGTACACTCTTGAAGTGGAAAAATTTTGGATGTTTTTCCATTCTCCATTATAGCCTGTGAGATTCATTAGAATGAATGGGCCCATATGGTAAGGGTTAGGGTTAGGGTTAGAGTTCAGGACACACATATGTTCGGTTTAAAATTGGGGTCTGGTTTAGGGTTGGGTAAGATGTATTTTTAATATCACACTGAATGGTACACTATTGCTGGAGAAAAAATTTGGATGTTTTTCCATTCTCCATTATAGCCTATGAGATTCATTAGAATGAATGGGCCCATATGGTAAGGGTTAGGGTTAGGGTTAGACTTCAGGACACACTTATGTTTGGGTGAATATTGGGGTTGGGTTTAGGGTTGGATAAGATGTATTTTTAATATCACACTGAATGGTACACTCTTGATGTGGAAAAATTTTGGATGTTTTTCCATTCTCCATTATAGCCTATGAGATTCATTAGAATGAATGGGCCCATATGGTAAGGGTTAGGGTTAGGGTTAGAGTTCAGGACACACATATGTTCGGTTTAAAATTGGGGTCTGGTTTAGGGTTGGGTAAGATGTATTTTTAATATCACACTGAATGGTACACTATTGCTGGAGAAAAAATTTGGATGTTTTTCCATTCTCCATTATAGCCTATGAGATTCATTAGAATGAATGGTCCCATATGGTAAGGGTTAGGGTTAGGGTTAGACTTCAGGACACACTTATGTTTGGGTGAATATTGGGGTTGGGTTTAGGGTTGGATAAGATGTATTTTTAACATCACACTGAATGGTACACTCTTGATGGGGAAAATTTTTGGATGTTTTTCCCTTCTCCATTATAGCCTATGAGATTCATTAGAATGAATGGGCCCATATGGTAAGGGTTAGGGTTAGGGTTAGACTTCAGGACACAGTTATGATTGGGTGAATATTGGGGTTGGGTTTAGGGTTGGATAAGATGTATTTTTAATATCACACTGAATGGTACACTCTTGATGGGGAAAAATTTTGGATGTTTTTCCATTCTCCATTATAGCCTATGAGATTCATTAGAATGAATGGGCCCATATGGTAAGGGTTTGGGTTAGGGTTAGACTTCAGGACACACTTATGTTTGGGTGAATATTGGGGTTGGGTTTAGGGTTGGATAAGATGTATTTTTAATATCACACTGAATGGTACACTCTTGATGTGGAAAAATTTTGGATGTTTTTCCATTCTCCATTATAGCCTATGAGATTCATTAGAATGAATGGGCCCATATGGTAAGGGTTAGGGTTAGGGTTAGACTTCAGGACACACTTATGTTTGGGTGAATATTGGGGTTGGGTTTAGGGTTGGATAAGATGTATTTTTAATATCACACTGAATGGTACCCTCTTGATGGGGAAAAATTTTAGATGTTTTTCCATTCTCCATTATAGCCTATGAGATTCATTAGAATGAATGGGCCCATATGGTAAGGGTTAGGGTTAGGGTTAGAGTTCAGGACACACATATGTTCGGTTTAAAATTGGGGTCTGCTTTAGGGTTGGGTAAGATGTATTTTTAATATCACACTGAATGGTACCCTCTTGAAGGGGAAAAATTTTGGATGTTTTTCCATTCTCCATTATAGCCTATGAGATTCATTAGAATGAATGGGCCCATATGGTAAGGGTTAGGGTTAGGGTTAGACTTCAGGACACACTTATGTTTGGGTGAATATTGGGGTTGGGTTTAGGGTTGGATAAGATGTATTTTAAATATCACACTGAATGGTACGCTCTTGATGTGGAAAAATTTTGGATGTTTTTCCATTCTCCATTATAGCCTATGAGATTCATTAGAATGAATGGTCCCATATGGTAAGGGTTAGGGTTAGAGTTCAGGACACACATATGTTCGGTTTAAAATTGGGATCTGGTTTAGGGTTGGGTAAGATATATTTTTAATATCACACTGAATGGTACACTATTGATAGAGAAAAATTTTGGATGTTTTTCCATTCTCCATTATAGCCTATGAGATTCATTAGAATGAATGGGCCCATATGGTAAGGGTTAGGGTTAGGGTTAGACTTCAGGACACACTTATGTTTGGGTGAATATTGGGGTTGGGTTTAGGGTTGGATAAGATGTATTTTTAATATCACACTGAATGGTACACTCTTGATGTGGAAAAATTTTGGATGTTTTTCCATTCTCCATTATAGCCTATGAGATTCATTAGAATGAATGGGCCCATATGGTAAGGGTTTGGGTTAGGGTTAGACTTCAGGACACACTTATGTTTGGGTGAATATTGGGGTTGGGTTTAGGGTTGGATAAGATGTATTTTTAATATCACACTGAATGGTACACTCTTGATGTGGAAAAATTTTGGATGTTTTTCCATTCTCCATTATAGCCTATGAGATTCATTAGAATGAATGGGCCCATATGGTAAGGGTTAGGGTTAGGGTTAGACTTCAGGACACACTTATGTTTGGGTAAATATTGGGGTTGGGTTTAGGGTTGGATAAGATGTATTTTTAATATCACACTGAATGGTACCCTCTTGATGAGGAAAAATTTTAGATGTTTTTCCATTCTCCATTATAGCCTATGAGATTCATTAGAATGAATGGGCCCATATGGTAAGGGTTAGGGTTAGGGTTAGAGTTCAGGACACACATATGTTCGGTTTAAAATTGGGGTCTGCTTTAGGGTTGGGTAAGATGTATTTTTAATATCACACTGAATGGTACCCTCTTGAAGGGGAAAAATTTTGGATGTTTTTCCATTCTCCATTATAGCCTATGAGATTCATTAGAATGAATGGGCCCATATGGTAAGGGTTAGGGTTAGGGTTAGACTTCAGGACACACTTATGTTTGGGTGAATATTGGGGTTGGGTTTAGGGTTGGATAAGATGTATTTTAAATATCACACTGAATGGTACGCTCTTGATGTGGAAAAATTTTGGATGTTTTTCCATTCTCCATTATAGCCTATGAGATTCATTAGAATGAATGGTCCCATATGGTAAGGGTTAGGGTTAGGGTTAGAGTTCAGGACACACATATGTTCGGTTTAAAATTGGGATCTGGTTTAGGGTTGGGTAAGATGTATTTTTAATATCACACTGAATGGTACACTATTGATAGAGAAAAATTTTGGATGTTTTTCCATTCTCCATTATAGCCTATGAGATTCATTAGAATGAATGGGCCCATATGGTAAGGGTTAGGGTTAGGGTTAGACTTCAGGACACACTTATGTTTGGGTGAATATTGGGGTTGGGTTTAGGGTTGGATAAGATGTATTTTTAATATCACACTGAATGGTACACTCTTGATGTGGAAAAATTTTGGATGTTTTTCCATTCTCCATTATAGCCTATGAGATTCATTAGAATGAATGGTCCCATATGGTAAGGGTTAGGGTTAGGGTTAGACTTCAGGACACACTTATGTTTGGGTGAATATTGGGGTTGGGTTTAGTGTTGGATAAGATGTATTTTTAACATCACACTGAATGGTACACTCTTGATGGGGAAAATTTTTGGATGTTTTTCCATTCTCCATTATAGCCTATGAGATTCATTAGAATGAATGGGCCCATATGGTAAGGGTTAGGGTTAGACTTCAGGACACAGTTATGATTGGGTGAATATTGGGGTTGGGGTTAGGGTTGGATAAGTTGTATTTTTAATATCACACTGAATGGTACACTCTTGATGGGGAAAAATTTTGGATGTTTTTCCATTCTCCATTATAGCCTATGAGATTCATTAGAATGAATGGGCCCATATGGTAAGGGTTAGGGTTAGGGTTAGACTTCAGGACACACTTATGTTTGGGTGAATATTGCGGTTGGGTTTAGGGTTGGATAAGATGTATTTTTAATATCACACTGAATGGTACACTCTTGATGTGGAAAAATTTTGGATGTTTTTCCATTCTCCATTATAGCCTGTGAGATTCATTAGAATGAATGGGCCCATATGGTAAGGGTTAGGGTTAGGGTTAGAGTTCAGGACACACATATGTTCGGTTTAAAATTGGGGTCTGCTTTAGGGTTGGATAAGATGTATTTTTAATATCACACTGAATGGTACACTCTTGATGGGGAAAAATTTTGGATGTTTTTCCATTCTCCATTATAGCCTATGAGATTCATTAGAATGAATGGGCCCATATGGTAAGGGTTAGGGTTAGGGTTAGACTTCAGGACACACTTATGTTTGGGTGAATATTGGGGTTGGGTTTAGGGTTGGATAAGATGTATTTTTAATATCAAACTGAATGGTACACTCTTGATGTGGAAAAATTTTGGATGTTTTTCCATTCTCCATTATAGCCTATGAGATTCATTAGAATGAATGGTCCCATATGGTAAGGGTTAGGGTTAGGGTTAGACTTCAGGACACACTTATGTTTGGGTGAATATTGGGGTTGGGTTTAGTGTTGGATAAGATGTATTTTTAACATCACACTGAATGGTACACTCTTGATGGGGAAAATTTTTGGATGTTTTTCCATTCTCCATTATAGCCTATGAGATTCATTAGAATGAATGGGCCCATATGGTAAGGGTTAGGGTTAGGGTTAGACTTCAGGACACACTTATGTTTGGGTGAATATTGGGGTTGGGTTTAGGGTTGGATAAGATGTATTTTTAATATCACACTGAATGGTACCCTCTTGATGGGGAAAAATTTTAGATGTTTTTCCATTCTCCATTATAGCCTATGAGATTCATTAGAATGAATGGGCCCATATGGTAAGGGTTAGGGTTAGGGTTAGAGTTCAGGACACACATATGTTCGGTTTAAAATTGGGGTCTGCTTTAGGGTTGGGTAAGATGTATTTTTAATATCACACTGAATGGTACCCTCTTGAAGGGGAAAAATTTTGGATGTTTTTCCATTCTCCATTATAGCCTATGAGATTCATTAGAATGAATGGGCCCATATGGTAAGGGTTAGGGTTAGGGTTAGACTTCAGGACACACTTATGTTTGGGTGAATATTGGGGTTGGGTTTAGGGTTGTATAAGATGTATTTTAAATATCACACTGAATGGTACGCTCTTGATGTGGAAAAATTTTGGATGTTTTTCCATTCTCCATTATAGCCTATGAGATTCATTAGAATGAATGGTCCCATATGGTAAGGGTTAGGGTTAGAGTTCAGGACACACATATGTTCGGTTTAAAATTGGGATCTGGTTTAGGGTTGGGTAAGATGTATTTTTAATATCACACTGAATGGTACACTATTGATAGAGAAAAATTTTGGATGTTTTTCCATTCTCCATTATAGCCTATGAGATTCATTAGAATGAATGGGCCCATATGATAAGGGTTAGGGTTAGGGTTAGACTTCAGGACACACTTATGTTTGGGTGAATATTGGGGTTGGGTTTAGGGTTGGATAAGATGTATTTTTAATATCACACTGAATGGTACACTCTTGATGTGGAAAAATTTTGGATGTTTTTCCATTCTCCATTATAGCCTATGAGATTCATTAGAATGAATGGGCCCATATGGTAAGGGTTTGGGTTAGGGTTAGACTTCAGGACACACTTATGTTTGGGTGAATATTGGGGTTGGGTTTAGGGTTGGATAAGATGTATTTTTAATATCACACTGAATGGTACACTCTTGATGTGGAAAAATTTTGGATGTTTTTCCATTCTCCATTATAGCCTGTGAAATTCATTAGAATGAATGGGCCCATATGGTAAGGGTTAGGGTTAGGGTTAGAGTTCAGGACACACATATGTTCGGTTTAAAATTGGGGTCTGCTTTAGGGTTGGATAAGATGTATTTTTAATATCACACTGAATGGTACACTCTTGATGGGGGAAAATTTTGGATGTTTTTCCATTCTCCATTATAGCCTATGAGATTCATTAGAATGAATGGGCCCATATGGTAAGGGTTAGGGTTAGGGTTAGACTTCAGGACACACTTATGTTTGGGTGAATATTGGGGTTGGGTTTAGGGTTGGAGAAGATGTATTTTTAATATCACACTGAATGGTACACTCTTGATGTGGAAAAATTTTGGATGTTTTTCCATTCTCCATTATAGCCTATGAGATTCATTAGAATGAATGGGCCCATATGGTAAGGGTTAGGGTTAGGGTTAGAGTTCAGGACACACATATGTTCGGTTTAAAATAGGGGTCTGGTTTAGGGTTGGGTAAGATGTATTTTTAATATCACACTGAATGGTACACTATTGATGGAGAAAAAATTTGGATGTTTTTCCATTCTCCATTATAGCCTATGAGATTCATTAGAATGAATGGTCCCATATGGTAAGGGTTAGGGTTAGGGTTAGACTTCAGGACACACTTATGTTTGGGTGAATATTGGGGTTGGGTTTAGGGTTGGATAAGATGTATTTTTAACATCACACTGAATGGTACACTCTTGATGGGGAAAAATTTTGGATGTTTTTCCATTCTCCATTATAGCCTATGAGATTCATTAGAATGAATGGGCCCATATGGTAAGGGTTAGGGTTAGGGTTAGACTTCAGGACACAGTTATGATTGGGTGAATATTGGGGTTGGGTTTAGGGTTGGATAAGATGTATTTTTAATATCACACTGAATGGTACACTCTTGATGGGGAAAAATTTTGGATGTTTTTCCATTCTCCATTATAGCCTATGAGATTCATTAGAATGAATGGGCCCATATGGTAAGGGTTTGGGTTAGGGTTAGACTTCAGGACACACTTATGTTTGGGTGAATATTGGGGTTGGGTTTAGGGTTGGATAAGATGTATTTTTAATATCACACTGAATGGTACACTCTTGATGTGGAAAAATTTTGGATGTTTTTCCATTCTCCATTATAGCCTATGAGATTCATTAGAATGAATGGGCCCATATGGTAAGGGTTAGGGTTAGGGTTAGACTTCAGGACACACTTATGTTTGGGTGAATATTGGGGTTGGGTTTAGGGTTGGATAAGATGTATTTTTAATATCACACTGAATGGTACCCTCTTGATGGGGAAAAATTTTAGATGTTTTTCCATTCTCCATTATAGCCTATGAGATTCATTAGAATGAATGGGCCCATATGGTAAGGGTTAGGGTTAGGGTTAGAGTTCAGGACACACTTATGTTTGGGTGAATATTGGGGTTGGGTTTAGGGTTGGATAAGATGTATTTTTAATATCACACTGAATGGTACACTCTTGATGTGGAAAAATTTTGGATGTTTTTCCATTCTCCATTATAGCCTATGAGATTCATTAGAATGAATGGGCCCATATGGTAAGGGTTAGGGTTAGGGTTAGACTTCAGGACACACTTATGTTTGGGTGAATATTGGGGTTGGGTTTAGGGTTGGATAAGATGTATTTTTAATATCACACTGAATGGTACACTCTTGATGTGGAAAAATTTTGGATGTTTTTCCATTCTCCATTATAGCCTATGAGATTCATTAGAATGAATGGGCCCATATGGTAAGGGTTAGGGTTAGGGTTAGAGTTCAGGACACACATATGTTCGGTTTAAAATTGGGGTCTGGTTTAGGGTTGGGTAAGATGTATTTTTAATATCACACTGAATGGTACACTCTTGATGGAGAAAAATTTTGGATGTTTTTCCATTCTCCATTATAGCCTATGAGATTCATTAGAATGAATGGGCCCATATGGTAAGGGTTAGGGTTAGGGTTAGACTTCAGGACACACTTATGCTTGGGTGAATATTGGGGTTGGGTTTAGGGTTGGATAAGATGTATTTTTAATATCACACTGAATGGTACACTCTTGACGTGGAAAAATTTTGGATGTTTTTCCATTCTCCATTATAGCCTATGAGATTCATTAGAATGAATGGGCCCATATGGTAAGGGTTAGGGTTAGGGTTAGAGTTCAGGACACACATATGTTCGGTTTAAAATTGGGGTCTGGTTTAGGGTTGGGTAAGATGTATTTTTAATATCACACTGAATGGTACACTCTTGATGGAGAAAAATTTTGGATGTTTTTCCATTCTCCATTATAGCCTATGAGATTCATTAGAATGAATGGGCCCATATGGTAAGGGTTAGGGTTAGGGTTAGACTTCAGGACACACTTATGTTTGGGTGAATATTGGGGTTGGGTTTAGGGTTGGATAAGATGTATTTTTAATATCACACTGAATGGTACACTCTTGATGTGGAAAAATTTTGGATGTTTTTCCATTCTCCATTATAGCCTATGAGATTCATTAGAATGAATGGGCCCATATGGTAAGGGTTAGGGTTAGGGTTAGAGTTCAGGACACACATATGTTCGTTTTAAAATTGGGGTCTGGTTTAGGGTTGGGTAAGATGTATTTTTAATATCACACTGAATGGTACACTATTGATGGAGAAAAATTTTGGATGTTTTTCCATTCTCCATTATAGCCTATGAGATTCATTAGAATGAATGGTCCCATATGGTAAGGGTTAGGGTTAGGGTTAGACTTCAGGACACACTTATGTTTGGGTGAATATTGGGGTTGGGTTTAGGGTTGGATAAGATGTATTTTTAATATCACACTGAATGGTACACTCTTGATGTGGAAAAATTTTGGATGTTTTTCCATTCTCCATTATAGCCTATGACATTCATTAGAATGAATGGGCCCATATGGTAAGGGTTAGGGTTAGGGTTAGACTTCAGGACACAGTTATGATTGGGTGAATATTGGGGTTGGGTTTAGGGTTGGATAAGATGTATTTTTAATATCACACTGAATGGTACACTCTTGATGGGGAAAATTTTTGGATGTTTTTCCATTCTCCATTATAGCCTATGAGATTCATTAGAATGAATGGGCCCATATGGTAAGGGTTTGGGTTAGGGTTAGACTTCAGGACACACTTATGTTTGGGTGAATATTGGGGTTGGGTTTAGGGTTGGATAAGATGTATTTTTAATATCACACTGAATGGTACACTCTTGATGTGGAAAAATTTTGGATGTTTTTCCATTCTCCATTATAGCCTATGAGATTCATTAGAATGAATGGGCCCATATGGTAAGGGTTAGGGTTAGGGTTAGACTTCAGGACACACTTATGTTTGGGTGAATATTGGGGTTGGGTTTAGGGTTGGATAAGATGTATTTTTAATATCACACTGAATGGTACCCTCTTGATGGGGAAAAATTTTAGATGTTTTTCCATTCTCCATTATAGCCTATGAGATTCATTAGAATGAATGGGCCCATATGGTAAGGGTTAGGGTTAGGGTTAGAGTTCAGGACACACATATGTTCGGTTTAAAATTGGGGTCTGCTTTAGGGTTGGGTAAGATGTATTTTTAATATCACACTGAATGGTACCCTCTTGAAGGGGAAAAATTTTGGATGTTTTTCCATTCTCCATTATAGCCTATGAGATTCATTAGAATGAATGGGCCCATATGGTAAGGGTTAGGGTTAGGGTTAGACTTCAGGACACACTTATGTTTGGGTGAATATTGGGGTTGGGTTTAGGGTTGGATAAGATGTATTTTTAATATCACACTGAATGGTACGCTCTTGATGTGGAAAAATTTTGGATGTTTTTCCATTCCCCATTATAGCCTATGAGATTCATTAGAATGAATGGTCCCATATGGTAAGGGTTAGGGTTAGGGTTAGAGTTCAGGACACACATATGTTCGGTTTAAAATTGGGATCTGGTTTAGGGTTGGGTAAGATGTATTTTTAATATCACACTGAATGGTACACTATTGATGGAGAAAAATTTTGGATGTTTTTCCATTCTCCATTATAGCCTATGAGATTCATTAGAATGAATGGGCCCATATGGTAAGGGTTAGGGTTAGGGTTAGACTTCAGGACACACTTATGTTTGGGTGAATATTGGGGTTGGGTTTAGGGTTGGATAAGATGTATTTTTAATAACACACTGAATGGTACACTCTTGATGTGGAAAAATTTTGGATGTTTTTCCATTCTCCATTATAGCCTATGAGATTCATTAGAATGAATGGGCCCATATGGTAAGGGTTAGGGTTAGGGTTAGACTTCAGGACACACTTATGTTTGGGTGAATATTGGGGTTGGGTTTAGGGTTGGATAAGATGTATTTTTAATATCACACTGAATGGTACCCTCCTGATGGGGAAAAATTTTAGATGTTTTTCCATTCTCCATTATAGCCTATGAGATTCATTAGAATGAATGGGCCCATATGGTAAGGGTTAGGGTTAGGGTTAGAGTTCAGGACACACATATGTTCGGTTTAAAATTGGGGTCTGCTTTAGGGTTGGGTAAGATGTATTTTTAATATCACACTGAATGGTACCCTCTTGAAGGGGAAAAATTTTGGATGTTTTTCCATTCTCCATTATAGCCTATGAGATTCATTAGAATGAATGGGCCCATATGGTAAGGGTTAGGGTTAGGGTTAGACTTCAGGACACACTTATGTTTGGGTGAATATTGGGGTTGGGTTTAGGGTTGGATAAGATGTATTTTTAATATCACACTGAATGGTACGCTCTTGATGTGGAAAAATTTTGGATGTTTTTCCATTCTCCATTATAGCCTATGAGATTCATTAGAATGAATGGTCCCATATGGTAAGGGTTAGGGTTAGGGTTAGAGTTCAGGACACACATATGTTCGGTTTAAAATTGGGATCTGGTTTAGGGTTGGGTAAGATGTATTTTTAATATCACACTGAATGGTACACTATTGATGGAGAAAAATTTTGGATGTTTTTCCATTCTCCATTATAGCCTATGAGATTCATTAGAATGAATGGGCCCATATGGTAAGGTTAGGGTTAGGGTTAGACTTCAGGACACACTTATGTTTGGGTGAATATTGGGGTTGGGTTTAGGGTTGGATAAGATGTATTTTTAATATCACACTGAATGGTACCCTCTTGAAGGGGAAAAATTTTGGATGTTTTTCCATTCTCCATTATAGCCTATGAGATTCATTAGAATGAATGGGCCCATATGGTAAGGGTTAGGGTTAGGGTTAGAGTTCAGGACACACATATGTTCGGTTTAAAATTGGGGTCTGGTTTAGGGTTGGGTAAGATGTATTTTTAATATCACACTGAATGGTACACTCTTGATGGAGAAAAATTTTGGATGTTTTTCCATTCTCCATTATAGCCTATGAGATTCATTAGAATGAATGGGCCCATATGGTAAGGGTTAGGGTTAGGGTTAGACTTCAGGACACACTTATGTTTGGGTGAATATTGGGGTTGGGTTTAGGGTTGGATAAGATGTATTTTTAATATCACACTGAATGGTACACTCTTGATGTGGAAAAATTTTGGATGTTTTTCCATTCTCCATTATAGCCTATGAGATTCATTAGAATGAATGGGCCCATATGGTAAGGGTTAGGGTTAGGGTTAGAGTTCAGGACACACATATGTTCGGTTTAAAATTGGGGTCTGGTTTAGGGTTGGGTAAGATGTATTTTTAATATCACACTGAATGGTACACTCTTGATGGAGAAAAATTTTGGATGTTTTTCCATTCTCCATTATAGCCTATGAGATTCATTAGAATGAATGGGCCCATATGGTAAGGGTTAGGGTTAGGGTTAGACTTCAGGACACACTTATGTTTGGGTGAATATTGTCGTTGGGTTTAGGGTTGGATAAGATGTATTTTTAATATCACACTGAATGGTACACTCTTGATGTGGAAAAATTTTGGATGTTTTTCCATTCTCCATTATAGCCTATGAGATTCATTAGAATGAATGGGCCCATATGGTAAGGGTTAGGGTTAGGGTTAGAGTTCAGGACACACATATGTTCGGTTTAAAATTGGGGTCTGGTTTAGGGTTGGGTAAGATGTATTTTTAATATCACACTGAATGGTACACTATTGATGGAGAAAAATTTTGGATGTTTTTCCATTCTCCATTATAGCCTATGAGATTCATTAGAATGAATGGGCCCATATGGTAAGGGTTAGGGTTAGGGTTAGACTTCAGGACACACTTATGTTTGGGTGAATATTGGGGTTGGGTTTAGGGTTGGATAAGATGTATTTTTAATATCACACTGAATGGTACACTCTTGATGTGGAAAAATTTTGGATGTTTTTCCATTCTCCATTATAGCCTATGACATTCATTAGAATGAATGGGCCCATATGGTAAGGGTTAGGGTTAGGGTTAGAGTTCAGGACACACATATGTTCGGTTTAAAATTGGGGTCTGGTTTAGGGTTGGGTAAGATGTATTTTTAATATCACACTGAATGGTACACTATTGATGGAGAAAAATTTTGGATGTTTTTCCATTCTCCATTATAGCCTGTGAGATTCATTAGAATGAATGGTCCCATATGGTAAGGGTTAGGGTTAGGGTTAGACTTCAGGACACACTTATGTTTGGGTGAATATTGGGGTTGGGTTTAGGGTTGGATAAGATGTATTTTTAACATCACACTGAATGGTACACTCTTGATGGGGAAAATTTTTGGATGTTTTTCCATTCTCCATTATAGCCTATGAGATTCATTAGAATGAATGGGCCCATATGGTAAGGGTTAGGGTTAGGGTTAGACTTCAGGACACAGTTATGATTGGGTGAATATTGGGGTTGGGTTTAGGGTTGGATAAGATGTATTTTTAATATCACACTGAATGGTACACTCTTGATGGGGAAAAATTTTGGATGTTTTTCCATTCTCCATTATAGCCTATGAGATTCATTAGAATGAATGGGCCCATATGGAAAGGGTTTGGGTTAGGGTTAGACTTCAGGACACACTTATGTTTGGGTGAATATTGGGGTTGGGTTTAGGGTTGGATAAGATGTATTTTTAATATCACACTGAATGGTACACTCTTGATGTGGAAAAATTTTGGATGTTTTTCCATTCTCCACTATAGCCTATGAGATTCATTAGAATGAATGGGCCCATATGGTAAGGGTTAGGGTTAGGGTTAGACTTCAGGACACAGTTATGTTTGGGTGAATATTGGGGTTGGGTTTAGGGTTGGATAAGATGTATTTTTAATATCACACTGAATGGTACCCTCTTGATGGGGAAAAATTTTAGATGTTTTTCCATTCTCCATTATAGCCTATGAGATTCATTAGAATGAATGGGCCCATATGGTAAGGGTTAGGGTTAGGGTTAGAGTTCAGGACACACATATGTTCGGTTTAAAATTGGGGTCTGCTTTAGGGTTGGGTAAGATGTATTTTTAATATCACACTGAATGGTACCCTCTTGAAGGGGAAAAATTTTGGATGTTTTTCCATTCTCCATTATAGCCTATGAGATTCATTAGAATGAATGGGCCCATATGGTAAGGGTTAGGGTTAGGGTTAGACTTCAGGACACACTTATGTTTGGGTGAATATTGGGGTTGGGTTTAGGGTTGGATAAGATGTATTTTAAATATCACACTGAATGGTACGCTCTTGATGTGGAAAAATTTTGGATGTTTTTCCATTCTCCATTATAGCCTATGAGATTCATTAGAATGAATGGTCCCATATGGTAAGGGTTAGGGTTAGGGTTAGACTTCAGGACACACTTATGTTTGGGTGAATATTGGGGTTGGGTTTAGTGTTGGATAAGATGTATTTTTAACATCACACTGAATGGTACACTCTTGATGGGGAAAATTTTTGGATGTTTTTCCATTCTCCATTATAGCCTATGAGATTCATTAGAATGAATGGGCCCATATGGTAAGGGTTAGGGTTAGGGTTGGACTTCAGGACACAGTTATGATTGGGTGAATATTGGGGTTGGGTTTAGGGTTGGATAAGATGTATTTTTAATATCACACTGAATGGTACACTCTTGATGGGGAAAAATTTTGGATGTTTTTCCATTCTCCATTATAGCCTATGAGATTCATTAGAATGAATGGGCCCATATGGTAAGGGTTAGGGTTAGGGTTAGACTTCAGGACACACATATGTTCGGTTTAAAATTGGGGTCTGGTTTAGGGTTGGGTAAGATGTATTTTTAATATCACACTGAATGGTACACTCTTGATGGAGAAAAATTTTGGATGTTTTTCCATTCTCCATTATAGCCTATGAGATTCATTAGAATGAATGGGCCCATATGGTAAGGGTTAGGGTTAGGGTTAGACTTCAGGACACACTTATGTTTGGGTGAATATTGGGGTTGGGTTTAGGGTTGGATAAGATGTATTTTTAATATCACACTGAATGGTACACTCTTGATGTGGAAAAATTTTGGATGTTTTTCCATTCTCCATTATAGCTTATGAGATTCATTAGAATGAATGGGCCCATATGGTAAGGGTTAGGGTTAGGGTTAGAGTTCAGGACACACATATGTTCGGTTTAAAATTGGGGTCTGGTTTAGGGTTGGGTAAGATGTATTTTTAATATCACACTGAATGGTACACTCTTGATGGAGAAAAATTTTGGATGTTTTTCCATTCTCCATTATAGCCTATGAGATTCATTAGAATGAATGGGCCCATATGGTAAGGGTTAGGGTTAGGGTTAGACTTCAGGACACACTTATGTTTGGGTGAATATTGGGGTTGGGTTTAGGGTTGGATAAGATGTATTTTTAATATCACACTGAATGGTACACTCTTGATGTGGAAAAATTTTGGATGTTTTTCCATTCTCCATTATAGCCTATGAGATTCATTAGAATGAATGGGCCCATATGGTAAGGGTTAGGGTTAGGGTTAGAGTTCAGGACACACATATGTTCGGTTTAAAATTGGGGTCTGGTTTAGGGTTGGGTAAGATGTATTTTTAATATCACACTGAATGGTACACTCTTGATGGAGAAAAATTTTGGATGTTTTTCCATTCTCCATTATAGCCTATGAGATTCATTAGAATGAATGGGCCCATATGGTAAGGGTTAGGGTTAGGGTTAGACTTCAGGACACACTTATGTTTGGGTGAATATTGGGGTTGGGTTTAGGGTTGGATAAGATGTATTTTTAATATCACACTGAATGGTACACTCTTGATGTGGAAAAATTTTGGATGTTTTTCCATTCTCCATTATAGCCTATGACATTCATTAGAATGAATGGCCCCATATGGTAAGGGTTAGGGTTAGGGTTAGACTTCAGGACACAGTTATGATTGGGTGAATATTGGGGTTGGGTTTAGGGTTGGATAAGATGTATTTTTAATATCACACTGAATGGTACACTCTTGATGGGGAAAAATTTTGGATGTTTTTCCATTCTCCATTATAGCCTATGAGATTCATTAGAATGAATGGGCCCATAGGGTAAGGGTTTGGGTTAGGGTTAGACTTCAGGACACACTTATGTTTGGGTGAATATTGGGGTTGGGTTTAGGGTTGGATAAGATGTATTTTTAATATCACACTGAATGGTACACTCTTGATGTGGAAAAATTTTGGATGTTTTTCCATTCTCCATTATAGCCTATGAGATTCATTAGAATGAATGGGCCCATATGGTAAGGGTTAGGGTTAGGGTTAGACTTCAGGACACACTTATGTTTGGGTGAATATTGGGGTTGGGTTTAGGGTTGGATAAGATGTATTTTTAATATCACACTGAATGGTACCCTCTTGATGGGGAAAAATTTTAGATGTTTTTCCATTCTCCATTATAGCCTATGAGATTCATTAGAATGAATGGGCCCATATGGTAAGGGTTAGGGTTAGGGTTAGACTTCAGGACACACATATGTTCGGTTTAAAATTGGGGTCTGGTTTAGGGTTGGGTAAGATGTATTTTTAATATCACACTGAATGGTACACTCTTGATGGAGAAAAATTTTGGATGTTTTTCCATTCTCCATTATAGCCTATGAGATTCATTAGAATGAATGGGCCCATATGGTAAGGGTTAGGGTTAGGGTTAGACTTCAGGACACACTTATGTTTGGGTGAATATTGGGGTTGGGTTTAGGGTTGGATAAGATGTATTTTTAATATCACACTGAATGGTACACTCTTGATGTGGAAAAATTTTGGATGTTTTTCCATTCTCCATTATAGCTTATGAGATTCATTAGAATGAATGGGCCCATATGGTAAGGGTTAGGGTTAGGGTTAGAGTTCAGGACACACATATGTTCGGTTTAAAATTGGGGTCTGGTTTAGGGTTGGGTAAGATGTATTTTTAATATCACACTGAATGGTACACTCTTGATGGAGAAAAATTTTGGATGTTTTTCCATTCTCCATTATAGCCTATGAGATTCATTAGAATGAATGGGCCCATATGGTAAGGGTTAGGGTTAGGGTTAGACTTCAGGACACACTTATGTTTGGGTGAATATTGGGGTTGGGTTTAGGGTTGGATAAGATGTATTTTTAATATCACACTGAATGGTACACTCTTGATGTGGAAAAATTTTGGATGTTTTTCCATTCTCCATTATAGCCTATGAGATTCATTAGAATGAATGGGCCCATATGGTAAGGGTTAGGGTTAGGGTTAGAGTTCAGGACACACATATGTTCGGTTTAAAATTGGGGTCTGGTTTAGGGTTGGGTAAGATGTATTTTTAATATCACACTGAATGGTACACTCTTGATGGAGAAAAATTTTGGATGTTTTTCCATTCTCCATTATAGCCTATGAGATTCATTAGAATGAATGGGCCCATATGGTAAGGGTTAGGGTTAGGGTTAGACTTCAGGACACACTTATGTTTGGGTGAATATTGGGGTTGGGTTTAGGGTTGGATAAGATGTATTTTTAATATCACACTGAATGGTACACTCTTGATGTGGAAAAATTTTGGATGTTTTTCCATTCTCCATTATAGCCTATGACATTCATTAGAATGAATGGCCCCATATGGTAAGGGTTAGGGTTAGGGTTAGACTTCAGGACACAGTTATGATTGGGTGAATATTGGGGTTGGGTTTAGGGTTGGATAAGATGTATTTTTAATATCACACTGAATGGTACACTCTTGATGGGGAAAAATTTTGGATGTTTTTCCATTCTCCATTATAGCCTATGAGATTCATTAGAATGAATGGGCCCATAGGGTAAGGGTTTGGGTTAGGGTTAGACTTCAGGACACACTTATGTTTGGGTGAATATTGGGGTTGGGTTTAGGGTTGGATAAGATGTATTTTTAATATCACACTGAATGGTACACTCTTGATGTGGAAAAATTTTGGATGTTTTTCCATTCTCCATTATAGCCTATGAGATTCATTAGAATGAATGGGCCCATATGGTAAGGGTTAGGGTTAGGGTTAGACTTCAGGACACACTTATGTTTGGGTGAATATTGGGGTTGGGTTTAGGGTTGGATAAGATGTATTTTTAATATCACACTGAATGGTACCCTCTTGATGGGGAAAAATTTTAGATGTTTTTCCATTCTCCATTATAGCCTATGAGATTCATTAGAATGAATGGGCCCATATGGTAAGGGTTAGGGTTAGGGTTAGAGTTCAGGACACACATATGTTCGGTTTAAAATTGGGGTCTGCTTTAGGGTTGGGTAAGATGTATTTTTAATATCACACTGAATGGTACCCTCTTGAAGGGGAAAAATTTTGGATGTTTTTCCATTCTCCATTATAGCCTATGAGATTCATTAGAATGAATGGGCCCATATGGTAAGGGTTAGGGTTAGGGTTAGACTTCAGGACACACTTATGTTTGGGTGAATATTGGGGTTGGGTTTAGGGTTGGATAAGATGTATTTTTAATATCACACTGAATGGTACACTCTTGATGTGGAAAAATTTTGGATGTTTTTCCATTCTCCATTATAGCCTATGAGATTCATTAGAATGAATGGGCCCATATGGTAAGGGTTAGGGTTAGGGTTAGACTTCAGGACACACTTATGTTTGGGTGAATATTGGGGTTGGGTTTAGGGTTGGATAAGATGTATTTTTAATATCACACTGAATGGTACCCTCTTGATGGGGAAAAATTTTAGATGTTTTTCCATTCTCCATTATAGCCTATGAGATTCATTAGAATGAATGGGCCCATATGGTAAGGGTTAGGGTTAGGGTTAGAGTTCAGGACACACATATGTTCGGTTTAAAATTGGGGTCTGCTTTAGGGTTGGGTAAGATGTATTTTTAATATCACACTGAATGGTACCCTCTTGAAGGGGAAAAATTTTGGATGTTTTTCCATTCTCCATTATAGCCTATGAGATTCATTAGAATGAATGGGCCCATATGGTAAGGGTTAGGGTTAGGGTTAGACTTCAGGACACACTTATGTTTGGGTGAATATTGGGGTTGGGTTTAGGGTTGGATAAGATGTATTTTTAATATCACACTGAATGGTACGCTCTTGATGTGGAAAAATTTTGGATGTTTTTCCATTCCCCATTATAGCCTATGAGATTCATTAGAATGAATGGTCCCATATGGTAAGGGTTAGGGTTAGGGTTAGAGTTCAGGACACACATATGTTCGGTTTAAAATTGGGATCTGGTTTAGGGTTGGGTAAGATGTATTTTTAATATCACACTGAATGGTACACTATTGATGGAGAAAAATTTTGGATGTTTTTCCATTCTCCATTATAGCCTATGAGATTCATTAGAATGAATGGGCCCATATGGTAAGGGTTAGGGTTAGGGTTAGACTTCAGGACACACTTATGTTTGGGTGAATATTGGGGTTGGGTTTAGGGTTGGATAAGATGTATTTTTAATATCACACTGAATGGTACACTCTTGATGTGGAAAAATTTTGGATGTTTTTCCATTCTCCATTATAGCCTATGAGATTCATTAGAATGAATGGGCCCATATGGTAAGGGTTAGGGTTAGGGTTAGACTTCAGGACACACTTATGTTTGGGTGAATATTGGGGTTGGGTTTAGGGTTGGATAAGATGTATTTTTAATATCACACTGAATGGTACCCTCTTGATGGGGAAAAATTTTAGATGTTTTTCCATTCTCCATTATAGCCTATGAGATTCATTAGAATGAATGGGCCCATATGGTAAGGGTTAGGGTTAGGGTTAGAGTTCAGGACACACATATGTTCGGTTTAAAATTGGGGTCTGCTTTAGGGTTGGGTAAGATGTATTTTTAATATCACACTGAATGGTACCCTCTTGAAGGGGAAAAATTTTGGATGTTTTTCCATTCTCCATTATAGCCTATGAGATTCATTAGAATGAATGGGCCCATATGGTAAGGGTTAGGGTTAGGGTTAGACTTCAGGACACACTTATGTTTGGGTGAATATTGGGGTTGGGTTTAGGGTTGGATAAGATGTATTTTTAATATCACACTGAATGGTACCCTCTTGATGGGGAAAAATTTTAGATGTTTTTCCATTCTCCATTATAGCCTATGAGATTCTTTAGAATGAATGGGCCCATATGGTAAGGGTTAGGGTTAGGGTTAGAGTTCAGGACACACATATGTTCGGTTTAAAATAGGGGTCTGGTTTAGGGTTGGGTAAGATGTATTTTTAATATCACACTGAATGGTACACTCTTGATGGAGAAAAATTTTGGATGTTTTTCCATTCTCCATTATAGCCTATGAGATTCATTAGAATGAATGGGCCCATATGGTAAGGGTTAGGGTTAGGGTTAGACTTCAGGACACACTTATGTTTGGGTGAATATTGTCGTTGGGTTTAGGGTTGGATAAGATGTATTTTTAATATCACACTGAATGGTACACTCTTGATGTGGAAAAATTTTGGATGTTTTTCCATTCTCCATTATAGCCTATGAGATTCATTAGAATGAATGGGCCCATATGGTAAGGGTTAGGGTTAGGGTTAGAGTTCAGGACACACATATGTTCGGTTTAAAATTGGGGTCTGGTTTAGGGTTGGGTAAGATGTATTTTTAATATCACACTGAATGGTACACTCTTGATGGAGAAAAATTTTGGATGTTTTTCCATTCTCCATTATAGCCTATGAGATTCATTAGAATGAATGGGCCCATATGGTAAGGGTTAGGGTTAGGGTTAGACTTCAGGACACACTTATGTTTGGGTGAATATTGTCGTTGGGTTTAGGGTTGGATAAGATGTATTTTTAATATCACACTGAATGGTACACTCTTGATGTGGAAAAATTTTGGATGTTTTTCCATTCTCCATTATAGCCTATGAGATTCATTAGAATGAATGGGCCCATAAGGTAAGGGTTAGGGTTAGGGTTAGAGTTCAGGACACACATATGTTCGGTTTAAAATTGGGGTCTGGTTTAGGGTTGGGTAAGATGTATTTTTAATATCACACTGAATGGTACACTCTTGATGGAGAAAAATTTTGGATGTTTTTCCATTCTCCATTATAGCCTATGAGATTCATTAGAATGAATGGTCCCATATGGTAAGGGTTAGGGTTAGGGTTAGACTTCAGGACACACTTATGTTTGGGTGAATATTGTCGTTGGGTTTAGGGTTGGATAAGATGTATTTTTAATATCACACTGAATGGTACACTCTTGATGTGGAAAAATTTTGGATGTTTTTCCATTCTCCATTATAGCCTATGAGATTCATTAGAATGAATGGGCCCATAAGGTAAGGGTTAGGGTTAGGGTTAGAGTTCAGGACACACATATGTTCGGTTTAAAATTGGGGTCTGGTTTAGGGTTGGGTAAGATGTATTTTTAATATCACACTGAATGGTACACTATTGATGGAGAAAAATTTTGGATGTTTTTCCATTCTCCATTATAGCCTATGAGATTCATTAGAATGAATGGTCCCATATGGTAAGGGTTAGGGTTAGGGTTAGACTTCAGGACACACTTATGTTTGGGTGAATATTGGGGTTGGGTTTAGGGTTGGATAAGATGTATTTTTAATATCACACTGAATGGTACACTCTTGATGTGGAAAAATTTTGGATGTTTTTCCATTCTCCATTATAGCCTATGACATTCATTAGAATGAATGGGCCCATATGGTAAGGGTTAGGGTTAGGGTTAGAGTTCAGGACACACATATGTTCGGTTTAAAATTGGGGTCTGGTTTAGGGTTGGGTAAGATGTATTTTTAATATCACACTGAATGGTACACTATTGATGGAGAAAAATTTTGGATGTTTTTCCATTCTCCATCATAGCCTATGAGATTCATTAGAATGAATGGTCCCATATGGTAAGGGTTAGGGTTAGGGTTAGACTTCAGGACACACTTATGTTTGGGTGAATATTGGGGTTGGGTTTAGGGTTGGATAAGATGTATTTTTAACATCACACTGAATGGTACACTCTTGATGGGGAAAATTTTTGGATGTTTTTCCATTCTCCATTATAGCATATGAGATTCATTAGAATGAATGGGCCCATATGGTAAGGGTTAGGGTTAGGGTTAGACTTCAGGACACAGTTATGATTGGGTGAATATTGGGGTTGGGTTTAGGGTTGGATAAGATGTATTTTTAATATCACACTGAATGGTACACTCTTGATGGGGAAAAATTTTGGATGTTTTTCCATTCTCCATTATAGCCTATGAGATTCATTAGAATGAATGGGCCCATATGGTAAGGGTTTGGGTTAGGGTTAGACTTCAGGACACACTTATGTTTGGGTGAATATTGGGGTTGGGTTTAGGGTTGGATAAGATGTATTTTTAATATCACACTGAATGGTACACTCTTGATGTGGAAAAATTTTGGATGTTTTTCCATTCTCCACTATAGCCTATGAGATTCATTAGAATGAATGGGCCCATATGGTAAGGGTTAGGGTTAGGGTTAGACTTCAGGACACACTTATGTTTGGGTGAATATTGGGGTTGGGTTTAGGGTTGGATAAGATGTATTTTTAATATCACACTGAATGGTACCCTCTTGATGGGGAAAAATTTTAGATGTTTTTCCATTCTCCATTATAGCCTATGAGATTCATTAGAATGAATGGGCCCATATGGTAAGGGTTAGGGTTAGGGTTAGAGTTCAGGACACACATATGTTCGGTTTAAAATTGGGGTCTGCTTTAGGATTGGGTAAGATGTATTTTTAATATCACACTGAATGGTACCCTCTTGAAGGGGAAAAATTTTGGATGTTTTTCCATTCTCCATTATAGCCTATGAGATTCATTAGAATGAATGGGCCCATATGGTAAGGGTTAGGGTTAGGGTTAGACTTCAGGACACACTTATGTTTGGGTGAATATTGGGGTTGGGTTTAGGGTTGGATAAGATGTATTTTAAATATCACACTGAATGGTACGCTCTTGATGTGGAAAAATTTTGGATGTTTTTCCATTCTCCATTATAGCCTATGAGATTCATTAGAATGAATGGTCCCATATGGTAAGGGTTAGGGTTAGGGTTAGACTTCAGGACACACTTATGTTTGGGTGAATATTGGGGTTGGGTTTAGTGTTGGATAAGATGTATTTTTAACATCACACTGAATGGTACACTCTTGATGGGGAAAATTTTTGGATGTTTTTCCATTCTCCATTATAGCCTATGAGATTCATTAGAATGAATGGGCCCATATGGTAAGGGTTAGGGTTAGGGTTAGACTTCAGGACACAGTTATGATTGGGTGAATATTGGGGTTGGGTTTAGGGTTGGATAAGATGTATTTTTAATATCACACTGAATGGTACACTCTTGATGGGGAAAAATTTTGGATGTTTTTCCATTCTCCATTATAGCCTATGAGATTCATTAGAATGAATGGGCCCATATGGTAAGGGTTAGGGTTAGGGTTAGACTTCAGGACACACTTATGTTTGGGTGAATATTGCGCTTGGGTTTAGGGTTGGATAAGATGTATTTTTAATATCACACTGAATGGTACACTCTTGATGTGGAAAAATTTTGGATGTTTTTCCATTCTCCATTATAGCCTGTGAGATTCATTAGAATGAATGGGCCCATATGGTAAGGGTTAGGGTTAGGGTTAGAGTTCAGGACACACATATGTTCGGTTTAAAATTGGGGTCTGGTTTAGGGTTGGATAAGATGTATTTTTAATATCACACTGAATGGTACACTCTTGATGGGGAAAAATTTTGGATGTTTTTCCATTCTCCATTATAGCCTATGAGATTCATTAGAATGAATGGGCCCATATGGTAAGGGTTAGGGTTAGGGTTAGACTTCAGGACACACTTATGTTTGGGTGAATATTGGGGTTGGGTTTAGGGTTGGATAAGATGTATTTTTAATATCACACTGAATGGTACACTCTTGATGTGGAAAAATTTTGGATGTTTTTCCATTCTCCATTATAGCCTATGAGATTCATTAGAATGAATGGGCCCATATGGTAAGGGTTAGGGTTAGGGTTAGAGTTCAGGACACACATATGTTCGGTTTAAAATTGGGGTCTGGTTTAGGGTTGGGTAAGATGTATTTTTAATATCACACTGAATGGTACACTATTGATGGAGAAAAAATTTGGATGTTTTTCCATTCTCCATTATAGCCTATGAGATTCATTAGAATGAATGGTCCCATATGGTAAGGGTTAGGGTTAGGGTTAGACTTCAGGACACACTTATGTTTGGGTGAATATTGGGGTTGGGTTTAGGGTTGGATAAGATGTATTTTTAACATCACACTGAATGGTACACTCTTGATGGGGAAAATTTTTGGATGTTTTTCCATTCTCCATTATAGCCTATGAGATTCATTAGAATGAATGGGCCCATATGGTAAGGGTTAGGGTTAGGGTTAGACTTCAGGACACAGTTATGATTGGGTGAATATTGGGGTTGGGTTTAGGGTTGGATAAGATGTATTTTTAATATCACACTGAATGGTACACTCTTGATGGGGAAAAATTTTGGATGTTTTTCCATTCTCCATTATAGCCTATGAGATTCATTAGAATGAATGGGCCCATATGGTAAGGGTTTGGGTTAGGGTTAGACTTCAGGACACACTTATGTTTGGTGAATATTGGGGTTGGGTTTAGGGGTTGGATAAGATGTATTTTTATATCACACTGAATGTACACTCTTGATGTGGAAAAATTTTGGATGTTTTTCCATTCTCCATTATAGCCTATGAGATTCATTAGAATGAATGGGCCCATATGGTAAGGGTTAGGTTAGGGTTAGACTTCAGGACACACTTATGTTTGGGTGAATATTGGGGTTGGGTTTAGGGTTGGATAAGATGTATTTTTAATATCACACTGAATGGTACCCTCTTGATGGGGAAAAATTTTAGATGTTTTTCCATTCTCCATTATAGCCTATGAGATTCATTAGAATGAATGGGCCCATATGGTAAGGGTTAGGGTTAGGGTTAGAGTTCAGGACACACATATTTTCGGTTTAAAATTGGGGTCTGCTTTAGGGTTGGGTAAGATGTATTTTTAATATCACACTGAATGGTACACTCTTGATGTGGAAAAATTTTGGATGTTTTTCCATTCTCCATTATAGCCTATGAGATTCATTAGAATGAATGGGCCCATAAGGTAAGGGTTAGGGTTAGGGTTAGAGTTCAGGACACACATATGTTCGGTTTAAAATTGGGGTCTGGTTTAGGGTTGGGTAAGATGTATTTTTAATATCACACTGAATGGTACACTCTTGATGGAGAAAAATTTTGGATGTTTTTCCATTCTCCATTATAGCCTATGAGATTCATTAGAATGAATGGTCCCATATGGTAAGGGTTAGGGTTAGGGTTAGACTTCAGGACACACTTATGTTTGGGTGAATATTGTCGTTGGGTTTAGGGTTGGATAAGATGTATTTTTAATATCACACTGAATGGTACACTCTTGATGTGGAAAAATTTGGATGTTTTTCCATTCTCCATTATAGCCTATGAGATTCATTACATGAATGGGCCCATAAGGTAAGGGTTAGGGTTAGGGTTAGAGTTCAGGACACACATATGTTCGGTTTAAAATTGGGGTCTGGTTTAGGGTTGGGTAAGATGTATTTTTAATATCACACTGAATGGTACACTATTGATGGAGAAAAATTTTGGATGTTTTTCCATTCTCCATTATAGCCTATGAGATTCATTAGAATGAATGGTCCCATATGGTAAGGGTTAGGGTTAGGGTTAGACTTCAGGACACACTTATGTTTGGTGAATATTGGGGTTGGGTTAGGGTTGGATAAGATGTATTTTTTAATATCACACTGAATGGTACACTCTTGATGTGGAAAAATTTTGGATGTTTTTCCATTCTCCATTATAGCCTATGACATTCATTAGAATGAATGGCCCATATGGTAAGGGTTAGGGTTAGGGTTAGAGTTCAGGACACACATATGTTCAGTTTAAAATTGGGGTCTGGTTTAGGGTTGGGTAAGATGTATTTTTAATATCACACTGAATGGTACACTATTGATGGAGAAAATTTTGGATGTTTTTCCATTCTCCATTATAGCCTATGAGATTCATTAGAATGAATGGTCCCATATGGTAAGGGGTTAGGTTAGGGTTAGACTTCAGGACACACTTATGTTTGGGTGAATATTGGGGTTGGGTTTAGGGTTGGATAAGATGTATTTTTAACATCACACTGAATGGTACACTCTTGATGGGGAAAATTTTTGGATGTTTTTCATTCTCCATTATAGCATATGAGATTCATTAGAATGAATGGGCCCATATGGTAAGGGTTAGGGTTAGGGTTAGACTTCAGGACACAGTTATGATTGGGTGAATATTGGGGTTGGGTTTAGGGTTGGATAAGATGTATTTTAATATCACACTGAATGGTACACTCTTGATGGGGAAAAATTTTGGATGTTTTTCCATTCTCCATTATAGCCTATGAGATTCATTAGAATGAATGGGCCCATATGGTAAGGGTTTGGTTAGGGTTAGACTTCAGGACACACTTATGTTTGGGTGAATATTGGGGTTGGGTTAGGGTTGGATAAGATGTATTTTTAATATCACACTGAATGGTACACTCTTGATGTGGAAAAATTTTGGATGTTTTTCCATTCTCCACTATAGCCTATGAGATTCATTAGAATGAATGGGCCCATATGGTAAGGGTTAGGGTTAGGGTTTAGACTTCAGGACACACTTATGTTTGGGTGAATATTGGGGTTGGGTTTAGGTTGGATAAGATGTATTTTTAATATCACACTGAATGGTACCCTCTTGATGGGGAAAAATTTTAGATGTTTTTCCATTCTCCATTATAGCCTATGAGATTCATTAGAATGAATGGGCCCATATGGTAAGGGTTAGGGTTAGGGTTAGAGTTCAGGACACACATATGTTCGGTTTAAAATTGGGGTCTGCTTTAGGATTGGGTAAGATGTATTTTTAATATCACACTGAATGGTACCCTCTTGAAGGGAAAAATTTTGATGTTTTTCCATTCTCCATTATAGCCTATGAGATTCATTAGAATGAATGGCCCATATGGTAAGGGTTAGGGTTAGGGTTAGACTTCAGGACACACTTATGTTTGGGTGAATATTGGGGTTGGGTTTAGGGTTGGATAAGATGTATTTTAAATATCAACTGAATGGTACGCTCTTGATGTGAAAAATTTTGGATGTTTTTCCATTCTCCATTATAGCCTATGAGATTCATTAGAATGAATGGTCCCATATGTAAGGGTTAGGGTTAGGGTTAGACTTCAGGACACACTTATGTTTGGGTGAATATTGGGGTTGGGTTTAGTGTTGGATAAGATGTATTTTTAACATCACACTGAATGGTACACTCTTGATGGGGAAAATTTTTGGATGTTTTTCCATTCTCCATTATAGCCTATGAGATTCATTAGAATGAATGGGCCCATATGGTAAGGGTTAGGGTTAGGGTTAGACTTCAGGACACAGTTATGATTGGGTGAATATTGGGTTGGGTTTAGGGTTGGATAAGATGTATTTTTAATATCACACTGAATGGTACACTCTTGATGGGGAAAAATTTGGATGTTTTTCCATTCTCCATTATAGGCCTATGAGATTCATTAGAATGAATGGGCCCATATGGTAAGGGTTAGGGTTAGGGTTAGAGTTCAGGACACACATATGTTCGGTTTAAAATTGGGGTCTGGTTTAGGGTTGGATAAGATGTATTTTTAATATCACACTGAATGGTACACTCTTGATGGGGAAAATTTTTGGATGTTTTTCCATTCTCCATTATAGCCTATGAGATTCATTAGAATGAATGGGCCCCATATGGTAAGGGTTAGGGTTAGGGTTAGACTTCAGGACACACTTATGTTTGGGTGAATATTGGGGTTGGGTTTAGGGTTGGATAAGATGTATTTTTAATATCACACTGAATGGTACACTCTTGATGTGGAAAAATTTTGGATGTTTTTCCATTCTCCATTATAGCCTATGAGATTCATTAGAATGAATGGGCCCATATGGTAAGGTTAGGGTTAGGGTTAGAGTTCAGGACACACATATGTTCGGTTTAAAATTGGGGTCTGGTTTAGGGTTGGGTAAGATGTATTTTTAATATCACACTGAATGGTACAACTATTGATGGAGAAAAAATTTGGATGTTTTTCCATTCTCCATTATAGCCTATGAGATTCATTAGAATGAATGGTCCCATATGGTAAGGGTTAGGGTTAGGGTTTAGACTTCAGGACACACTTATGTTTGGGTGAATATTGGGGTTGGTTTAGGGTTGGATAAGATGTATTTTTAACATCACACTGAATGGTACACTCTTGATGGGGAAAATTTTGGATGTTTTTCCATTCTCCATTATAGCCTATGACATTCATTAGAATGAATGGGCCCATATGGTAAGGGTTAGGGTTAGGGTTAGACTTCAGGACACAGTTATGATTGGGTGAATATTGGGGTTGGGTTTAGGGTTGGATAAGATGTATTTTTAATATCACACTGAATGGTACACTCTTGATGGGGAAAAATTTTGGATGTTTTTCCATTCTCCATTATAGCCTATGAGATTCATTAGAATGAATGGCCCATATGGTAAGGGTTTGGGTTAGGGTTAGACTTCAGGACACACTTATGTTTGGGTGAATATTGGGTTGGGTTTAGGGTTGGATAAGATGTATTTTTAATATCACACTGAATGGTACACTCTTGATGTGGAAAAATTTTGGATGTTTTTCCATTCTCCATTATAGCCTATGAGATTCATTAGAATGAATGGGCCCATATGGTAAGGGTTAGGGTTAGGGTTAGACTTCAGGACACACTTATGTTTGGTGAATATTGGGGTTGGGTTTAGGGTTGGATAAGATGTATTTTTAATATCACACTGAATGGTACCCTCTTGATGGGGAAAAATTTTAGATGTTTTTCCATTCTCCATTATAGCCTATGAGATTCATTAGAATGAATGGGCCCATATGGTAAGGGTTAGGGTTAGGGTTAGAGTTCAGGACACACATATTTCGGTTAAAATTGGGGTCTGCTTTAGGGTTGGGTAAGATGTATTTTTAATATCACACTGAATGGTACCCTCTTGAAGGGGAAAAATTTTGGATGTTTTTCCATTCTCCATTATAGCCTATGAGATTCATTAGAATGAATGGGCCCATATGGTAAGGGTTAGGGTTAGGGTTAGACTTCAGGACACACTTATGTTTGGGTGAATATTGGGGTTGGGTTTAGGGTTGGATAAGATGTATTTTTAATATCACACTGAATGGTACGCTCTTGATGTGGAAAAATTTTGGATGTTTTTCCATTCTCCATTATAGCCTATGAGATTCATTAGAATGAATGGTCCCATATGGTAAGGGTTAGGGTTAGGGTTAGAGTTCAGGACACACATATGTTCGGTTTAAAATTGGGATCTGGTTTAGGGTTGGGTAAGATGTATTTTTAATATCACACTGAATGGTACACTATTGATGGAGAAATATTTTGGATGTTTTTCCATTCTCCATTATAGCCTATGAGATTCATTAGAATGAATGGGCCCATATGGTAAGGGTTAGGGTTAGGGTTAGACTTCAGGACACACTTATGTTTGGGTGAATATTGGGTTGGGTTTAGGGTTGGATAAGATGTATTTTTAATATCACACTGAATGGTACACTCTTGATGTGGAAAAATTTTGGATGTTTTTCCATTCTCCATTATAGCCTATGAGATTCATTAGAATGAATGGGCCCATATGGTAAGGTTAGGGTTAGGGTTAGACTTCAGGACACACTTATGTTTGGGTGAAAATTGGGGTTGGGTTTAGGGTTGGATAAGATGTATTTTTAATATCACACTGAATGGTACCCTCTTGAAGGGGAAAAAATTTGGATGTTTTTCCATTCTCCATTATAGCCTGTGAGATTCATTAGAATGAATGGGCCCATATGGTAAGGGTTAGGGTTAGGGTTAGAGTTCAAGACACACATATGTTCGGTTTAAAATTGGGGTCTGGTTTAGGGTTGGGTAAGATGTATTTTTAATATCACACTGAATGGTACCCTCTTGATGGAGAAAAATTTTGGATGTTTTTCCATTCTCCATTATAGCCTATGAGATTCATTAGAATGAATGGGCCCATATGGTAAGGGTTAGGGTTAGGTTAGACTTCAGGACACACTTATGTTTGGGTGAATATTGGGGTTGGGTTTAGGGTTGGATAAGATGTATTTTTAATATCACACTGAATGGTACACTCTTGATGTGGAAAAATTTTGGATGTTTTTCCATTCTCCATTATAGTCTATGAGATTCATTAGAATGAATGGCCCATATGGTAAGGGTTAGGGTTAGGTTAGAGTTCAGGACACACATATGTTCGGTTTAAAATTGGGGTCTGGTTTAGGTTGGGTAAGATGTATTTTTAATATCACACTGAATGGTACACTCTTGATGGAGAAAAATTTGGATGTTTTTCCATTCTCCATTATAGCTATGAGATTCATTAGAATGAATGGGCCCATATGGTAAGGGTTAGGGTTAGGGTTAGACTTCAGGACACACTTATGTTTGGGTGAATATTGGGGTTGGGGTTTAGGGTTGGATAAGATGTATTTTTAATATCACACTGAATGGTACACTCTTGATGTGGAAAAATTTTGGATGTTTTTCCATTCTCCATTATAGCCTATGAGATTCATTAGAATGAATGGGCCCATATGGTAAGGTTAGGGTTAGGGTTAGAGTTCAGGACACACATATGTTCGGTTTAAAATTGGGGTCTGGTTTAGGGTTGGGTAAGATGTATTTTTAATATCACACTGAATGGTACACTATTGATGGAGAAAAATTTTGGATGTTTTTCCATTCTCCATTATAGCCTATGAGATTCATTAGAATGAATGGTCCCATATGGTAAGGGTTAGGGTTAGGGTTAGACTTCAGGACACACTTATGTTTGGGTGAATATTGGGGTTGGTTTAGGGTTGGATAAGATGTATTTTTAATATCACACTGAATGGTACACTCTTGATGTGGAAAAATTTTGGATGTTTTTCCATTCTCCATTATAGCCTATGACATTCATTAGAATGAATGGGCCCATATGGTAAGGGTTAGGGTTAGGGTTAGAGTTCAGGACACACATATGTCCGGTTTAAAATTGGGGTCTGGTTTAGGGTTGGGTAAGATGTATTTTTAATATCACACTGAATGGTACACTATTGATGGAGAAAAATTTTGGATGTTTTTCCATTCTCCATTATAGCCTATGAGATTCATTAGAATGAATGGTCCCATATGGTAAGGGTTAGGGTTAGGGTTAGACTTCAGGACACACTTATGTTTGGGTGAATATTGGGGTTGGGTTTAGGGTTGGATAAGATGTATTTTTAATATCACTCTGAATGGTACCCTCTTGATGGGGAAAAATTTTGGATGTTTTTCCATTCTCCATTATAGCCTATGAGATTCATTAGAATGAATGGGCCCATATGGTAAGGGTTAGGGTTAGGGTTAGACTTCAGGACACACTTATGTTTGGGTGAATATTGGGGTTGGGTTTAGGGTTGGATAAGATGTATTTTTAATATCACACTGAATGGTACACTCTTGATGTGGAAAAATTTTGGATGTTTTTCCATTCTCCATTATAGCCTATGAGATTCATTAGAATGAATGGGCCCATATGGTAAGGGTTAGGGTTAGGGTTAGACTTCAGGACACACTTATGTTTGGGTGAATATTGGGGTTGGGTTTAGGGTTGGATAAGATGTATTTTTAATATCACACTGAAGGGTACCCTCTTGATGGGGAAAAATTTTGGATGTTTTTCCATTCTCCATTATAGCCTATG